>NC_069119.1:30856759-31192259 GCF_025612915.1 Magallana angulata | reverse complement strand
TGGTGCTAAATGTGGAATTGATGAAAGCTGCATTGGAATTGATGTTTGTGATGGAAGGATTTGTCGTCTATGGAATGCGACCATCTACCAAAGCATTTCAGCGAATAATTCAAACGAACTCTGTAAGCGGTATATTAAGGTAATCATATTTTTATATCTAAGATTGGTCTTGTTCTTTCATGTATATTGTTAAGCATTATTTCTCGTTGATCTAGTAAAAAGACAGTTTAAACGTATATGTAACTTTTGGCTGATGGTTCTATAAATAAAATATGTTATTAGATATAAATTGCAGTTTACGGAACATTATTGAATCCATTCATGATCTCAACAGCGAAATCTACCAAAGTTGGTAATAAACAAAAATTAATGTAACCACAGCATCATTTGCATATCATATTGTAAATTGATAATAACTTATTACTTACACCAGATATGTTGTTTTAATGTTCAGTACCTTTGGTATTTAAGTTTTACATATTACATGTATCTACATTAATTGAAACGTATAATTCAATTCCTCATCTATGTTTATTAAATCCTTAAATATGTTGATATGCATTGTGATATAGGAGTACACTTAATAACACTTTAGTTAATATATAATTAACATTTATTTAATTAATTAATTAAGAAATCCTATTTGAATTATTTTCCAAAGGATAAGCATGATGTTTTATATGCTCTCGTTATTTAATGACATTAGGATAACTTTCGAAATGTCATAACATAGCTAATATAAGATTGGTGTTTTTTACACTTTTATTGGTTCTTGAAATGTTTTTTGATAGACAGAAGAATTCAAGATGTGTTGAATTATTTAATCGTGTTCCCACAGCTACATCTAAATAAAATTCAAATATTTAAAGTTTGGGGAAGAAATTATCACTAAAAATCATCTTAACCATATCTGTATATAATTTCTTTTCAATATCTTACAAACAACATAATAACTGACTAGTGTTTGTCATGTGATATAATTTAAAATTTGAGATAGAAACATCCAGAGACCTTAGCAATCTTAAATAGACCCAGTTACGATTCAAAATAATATAGAAATTTTGGAATATAATTACATGTATCTAAACGTTGACAACACCGCAAAGTGCAAATCGAATAATTTGTATTTTATAATTTTCTTTTAGGGAAAAATTTAATTAATATTTTTTAGGAATCGATGCTAAGCCAAGTTCAACAGTTTTCATCTAATGTTACAGGCGCATGTGAGTATATATTTTCTTTTTTAAATTAATGAATATTTATCAAAGATATAAAAGGGAAATACTCCATTGCGTAATCGCATCAAAATAATTTTGACCGATTGAATTCTTGGATAAAGCTACACATAAGATACTTGTATTTTTCAATAACTAGAATTAATATTATTTCTTTATATTAAATGTACGATTTTGAATGAAATGTTGTTTACAGACACAAGTAGCCACCAACCAATTACTTCTCCGACACATGATCTAAGTTCAGTTTCTGACAAAACAACACAAAGTATGTCATCTGAAACATCATCTGTGTCATCTGACACAGGCACAAATGAAACTGCTTCAGTGACTATCGTTGACACAACATCAAGCAATACGCAAGCTACTGGAATACTTAATCATATCAACCAAACAACCCCAAATTTGCCTCACTCATCATCAAATATTAATGATTCGACGCCGCAAGACCAAACGTCTGTCCTTACTAACGCAACAACCAAAGACCAAGCGATGACAGAAACAACAAGTGTTGTTGACGGAACATCTATTTTTACTGAAACTACCCCAACAGACAAAGCGATAATATCAACTTCAACTGAAACCACAACCACAGAAATCATGACAACATCTAGTCCCACTCAGACCACAACCACAGGCATAACAACAACATCATATCCTAAAGAAAGTACAACAACAGATATCATGACTTCAATTATTACTGAAATTATAAGCACAGGCATAACGACATCAAGTCCTACTGAGATCGCAACCACACACGTAATGACAACTGAAAGAAATATCACAAAAGTAATGGCAACTGAAACGTCAAGTCATACTGACAGCACAATCACAGACGTAATGACAACTGAAACATCAAGTCCTACTGACAACAAAACAAACGATGTTATGACGACTGAAACTTTAAGTCCTAATGACAGTTCAACAACAGACGTAGTGACGGCTATAATGTCAGGTCGCACTGACAGCACAACCAAATGCAAAGATGTGATGACAACTGAATCGTCAATTCTTACTGGCAGCACAACCACAGAAACGCCAAGTCATACTGACAGCTTAACTACAGACTTACTGGCAACTGAAACAGCAGGTTCTACTAGCAGCACGATTACAAATGCAATTACTGCTAAAACGTCAAGTCCTAGAGAAAGCACAAGGTCTACCGACACCACAACGGCATACTTAATGACAACTGAATCATCAAGCCATACCGACAGCACAACAACAGGCATGGTGACAACTGAAACTTCGGGTTATACTGACAGCACAACAACAGCCGTTAAGACAACTGAAACATTAGGTCCTACTGACAGCACATTCACAGACGCGTTAACAACTGAAACGTCAAATCCCATTGACAACACAACCACAGACCTACTGACGCCGACGTCATTAAGTCTTGCTCACACCACAATTGAGACATCAAGTGAAATGTCTTCCTCTACCAGTTCTATAGACGATTTTACCCCTAGTACGCTAGAGCATACAACAGGTATGTTGCCTTACTTTATTTTTAGCTAACATTCTTTGATGTGTGAAAGACCTGTTTTTCATGCAGTTATGTGCTAATTATTTTCTACATAGTTTAAAGTAAGTTTTAACGAGAAATTACATTATTTTAGCTGTTAATGTTTCATTTTCAGGGAGCTCAGACCAGACTTGTAAAATGATCCTCGAATTTTCCGGAGGAAACCGGGATGTACCTTGCAATAACGATACTTATTCTTGGATTGTATGTTATTTACATTCAACGCTATCAGACAATGCATATTTTTTTTATTTCATTTTTTGGAATTTTCACATTTCACAAATATTTTTATCTCACATTTTTCACATTCCTATAAATAGGTCCGATTACGTTAACGTATCTCTTTGGAACATTTTGCGAGTAATAATGTATGAATGAATGTCAAACTGTCCGTTTGTTTGTGTGTCTTTCCACCCGTCTTTTGTTCTATCTCGGTTTGGTCTCTTTGATATCTCATATCATTGAATATCTCATAAAGCCTTTGCCATTTTGCAATGACCTTTCATATCATATATATTTCTCATGGTGTATAGAATCCCCCTTTTGATTTTGAGGTCAAGGATTTTAGAATATAAAATTTGCGTATTTTTGTGTTTTTTACTTTTGTTCTCGGTTAATATTTCTCTAAACCTTTTATTACAATACCAAATGAACCTACAGGGGCTTCTATTACTTTTGAAGGTAAAAGTTCAAAGATCTTAGTGACTAAACTTGCACTAATCCCCTATTGTCGATGCTGTGTTTAAGAGTGATGAATATTGGTTGCCATCTGTAGACTAATGTTACTTAGTTGAGGAAAAGAAGTATGTTTAAAGATTTAGACATATATTCAAATCTTAAACTTTAAGTTAAATTACATAAAACTTTTTCTTACTTTATAATAGTTAAAAGATAAAAAGATAAAAAAAATACTTATTCTTAAAATTCTTAAAACAAACCCGCATGTGAAAGTCAATTTATATTTCTTAACAATATCAAAACATAAACTCCGACGTTTCATTGCAGGAAATGAAATAGATTAGAATGTGAATGAGCCATGATCACTGAAATAACATATGAAACATAAAATAACATTTCGGATTTCGATGAATAGTCATTTTTTCTGGGAATGGAGTTATGATATTAGAAAGTGATGCTGTCGTAAAACGCTATTTTAGCATTTTACCCGATGAAAGTGATAAAATCACAATTTCTCTATTTTTTTTATTACCTGTATTACAAAGAAAGACTGTGCAACATCATCCGTAATCTAACTATTCTCAGACTCGTTAAATATTTTTCAACTCAGAAATATTATAACATTAAGGAATAGACGTCCCTTCAATCTTCTATTAATTAACCTATGGTTTCCAGAAATGTATTTTTCATACAAGTTGTCTTGCAAATTTCATCGTGTTCGTTTGGGCAGGTTATACAGCAACGATTTGATGGAAGTGTTGAATTCTACCGAAACTGGGCTGACTATAAAGCAGGCTTTGGTTCCATTGATTCTGAATTTTGGTTAGGTATGTATCACTTTATTCCTACGCGAAAATCGGTGCAAACTATCGAGATATGCCCATTAGACTCTCAATTCATACTGAAGTCATGATACGAAATCGTATACCATTTGTCTTGTTAAAATGAAGAATCCGATTGTTTCATTTCGCTTCTATATCATTACACGAAAATAATTTTACGATGAAAAAAGTGTCCTTAAATATGAATTTCAATTTTTTTTTCTCCATCAAAAATCCTCTTTGAAGAGGAATAAGAGTTTTATTGATAGGGTGGTGTAAGATGTTCCTGTAAGAACCTAAAATTATAGTAATTTAATGATGAATATCTCTGGCTATCCTAATGCAAGCCAAAATTTATATTGATGTTCTCTTTGAAAATGTATATCACTTTGTTAGGTAACGACAACTTACATGAGCTGACCAGTGTATTGGGATACACTCGTTTAAGGATTGAGTTACAGGCGTTTGATGGCCAAGAAGGACATATTGAATTTTCGTTCTCAATAGATGACGAATCGCTTCAATACATGATACACGTTTCGATGATATCGGGAAACATTTCTGGTAGGAATTGCTTATATCTTTATTGTTGTAGACCGATCCACAGTTTACAAAAGTTATGTCCCTTGGTTGCCACCTTTTAGGGGAAACCCTAAAGGTTTCTCACAGTAGCCTTTGTAGTGATGTTTTGTAACTTTGTCATTTGGAAATAAGATTCCGTTTCCGTTGTGTATTTTGATTGCCCCACAATGGGGCAACTCACATATAGAAGATATAAAAAAAATCAGAGATTTTATCACGGGACGCCCACATATTTGGTCGCATAAAGAAGGATTTTTTTTTACCTTCGGGTTGACTCCGCAAGGGGAAACAACTGTTGCAAAGTATGGATTGGACTATTGCGTTTAATATACAATTTAACTATACTGAGATAATGATTTTTTTTGCAATTTTAAATCGTATAATTTAATATAATGAAAGGTAGAATGAAAATAAAGAAAAAAAATACTTGAATACATGTAAACATTTTGAGCTAAATATCGGATTATATCAATACTATATTCAAATACTATTTTCCTAATTTAATTGGTTTTATTTAGAGTAATAAGCGAGAACTCGGGCTCACAATTCTTTGAAAAGAAGGTTCGTGCCACGGTTTTGTTTACAATAGTTCAATAAACAAGTACAAAATGTTTTAAATTCTTTAACTAGCTGATTTTCTGTCTGCTAATCCGTTTTGAACATAAATGAACAGTGTGTAGCGTTTGTAAAATTCATTTGAAGTCTAAATCTGGAATTTTCTTTTAAATTTTCAATCATCTGGTCTTTCCTTACATAACAAAGAATTGTGAGCCCCGTATTTCGCTTATCACGCGAAGACTGGCACTCCAATTTGGTTTAACTATCACAAATGCTTAACGGAGGCATTGTAAAGGTTAAAAGGGAGATGTAGATTTTAAGTAACATCATGACCATGCCTCTTTCAAACATTTTTTAAAACAAATAATAAATAATGTATACTGAATATATGTTAGGAGTATTGTAATTTGTCTTTTACTGCAAACCCAATTCAAAAAGCTTATAAAAAGGGTTTAAATACAAACATAAAACCCTCTGGAAATCAAGTTTATTTTAAAATCTTAATGATTACGTAGGAACTTTTGAATAGTGTCATTTACGTTAAGGAAATTTATATAAAACAAAACTTGAACGTTCAAAAGGATATAAAATGGTAATTTGAATAAAATTCATGTTTACCCAAATGGCCTCCTAACGAACACTAAGTGCTTTCGATAATACAAAAAAGAATTATATGGTGGCATAGATCTGCCACCACTTGTCAGATAATTATGTCGACTTGTCAGATGATTATGTCGACTTGTCAGATATTTATGTCAACTTGTCAGAACTTAATGTTGACATGTCAGAAAATAACCATATTGACTAGAAACTCAATATTTTGATGTTAAAGCTTGTTAGTGCCACTAACTGCCATTTACTTGGCATCATAATATCTGACAGGTCGACATAAAAATCTGACAAGTTAACATAATTATTTGACAAGTCGACATAAAGATCTGAAAAGTTAACATAATTATCTGACAGAAAAAATATTATGGCCACTAGTTTAAAGAAAGTTATCATTCATATTATTAGTTCACTTGTCAGATAATGATGTTGACTTGTCAGATGTTATGTCGTATTGTCAAAAAATTATGTCGACTTGTCAGATAAGTATGTCGAATTGTCAAATAATTATGTCGACTTAAAAGATGCTTATGTCGACTTGTCAGATCGTTATATCGACTTGTCAGAAAATGTTATGTCAACTTGATGGCACAAATTGGGCGTAGAAAGGTTGTAGTGTTAAATTTTTAAACACGTGGATAAGTGACAAGTCGACTTAAAGAACTGACAAGTCCACATAATTATCTGACAAGTCGACATCAAGATCTGACAAGTCAACATAATTATCTGACAAGTGGTGGCAGATCTATGCCACCATAGAATTATAAAGTAGCATGCATTCTATAAACTGTGCTCCTAAAAGGATTTTTTTAAAACAAGAGGGGGGTTTGTAAAAGCAAACATTAGGTTCTATTAAAGTTTTTTTTCCAAATTATTGCTTACAGACAGGTTCCGTCTCGCTAACAACGCCCCATTTAGTACCTTGGATCGTGACAATGACGGACACAATGGGAAGGTGTGTACAACCGATCACCAGGGCGGCTGGTGGTACGCAAGGGACGCTTTCTGCACAGAGGCCAATCTGAATGGAGTGTACTTTGATACTTATATACTAGAAAAAACCGGAATATACTGGTTTGGTTTTGCTGGTACATCCTACAATACCATCAAAGGAGTTCGAATGATGCTACGAAAACCATAAAGTGATTTTGGTTACAAATTAGTACAACGGATAGAATTTTCGTGGTTTTTTTTTTTTTTTTTTTTTTGCTCTGTTTTGTCAATTCACCAATAAATATGATTAATTTTTATGCATATTAGTTTTTCTTAGTTCACATGCACTCACTCGTTCATAATTTGTATTGCTATTTAACAATTTTTCACTATCAAATGTTGTTCTCTACATGCAGTGAAGTAATTTCTATCATACTTTTTTTTATCTGTCTTTTTGCTTCGAGATTAATTGGTTTTTTTTCTCTCTTTTTTTCAACTCTTCAAATAAATTATTTAAACAAGAGCAAATCGAAACCATCAGGCGGTCCGCTGTCTTTATTGAGGGGATCGTCAAATTAAAAAAAATCACATAATGTAAAATACAATGAAATAAAACATTGACAACTGAATAGTGTGTACACGTATCTTTGTTAATTAGAATTCGAGTTAAATTAACTCATGACAGTATGGAACTATTTTGTGACGGTATCACGTGACTGGTATACATAGGTCTCATATTATCTGAACAAACAATGCAATTGTTGTTTAAAAAATGTTAAAACAGGTGATATCATTGATACCATTAGTGTTCTGAACACACAATGTTTAATAACTTTGATATATCTTAACACTGCATTTTACATGTTTTAAGGGTATACAATGTATATTATATTTAGTTTGAAACCCGTTGATAATGATAAACACTTTTGTTTCTTCATACGTCTTAAATAGTGGCTTTTCGATATTGTTCACACTTCATTTAGATTTTTTGTCTCTAATTTACATTTCTGAAATAAATATGCAAATGGCGTCAGTGAAGTAAAAACGAAACATGGCAATTGACTATGTATTTATGCAACAAGTTTTCTGTGAAAAAGTATGAAAGTGTCCCTAGAATGATCAAGGATATCTTAAGAACTTCAAGACTCGATGTTCTTCACCGTAATGATATCCTTTAGAAGAAGAGGTCTACGTAAAAATATAGAATACACCCAGATTTCAAACGTTAGTTGGATTCTTTTCTTAACTGAATGCTATATTATATCTAAACAAAATTCTATTGGGAAACGTTTGGTTAATAATGAAATGAAACTATAATAAACAGTGATCTTAATCAAAAATAGAAGGGAAAAATACAAGCCAGGAGCAGAGCAAACACTGACCCCTACAAAAATAAGAGGTATTTGATAACTAATTAGTTAACCAGCCGGCCACCTTAATGTTTCAAAAGTATATACTTCCGGAGTAAAGTTGACAAGATTAACCTCTGTCATTCAATCAACTGTAAACTGAGTTATTGGAAATTAAAGTTCTGCCTTCGATTTGCCTTTTCCGACCTTTCTTTCAGCTATCAATTCGCTTTTTCAGACCTTTCTTTCAACATACTACTGTCTTAATAGCAGAGGTTTATCGTAATGCGCGATGCTAGAGTACAGCAAAATCAATAAAATCAACTTTGTCCTTGACTGGGAATCTATTATTTTAAAATACATTAATTTTACATGCTTTATGACAAAAACAAAAATCACCTATAAACAAAAAGTAATATTTGCAGTGTTGCAAATTGCTTGAAATATAAATATTGCAAGTCTAATGCTTCAACACGTTACAAAGCTTAACCAACAATGTTATTAATAGTTTTGCTTAAATATTTGCTAAAGGGGAAATGTTTTCGAATGATTTTCTATTTCATTATAAACGAAATTAAAAAATAATGATTTTTCAAACAGAAACAAAATTAAACAGCAGTGAATGCAGTTAGCTATTTTTTCAATTATAAATTTAACTACACAAACTGCTGAACATATTTGCTACAGGGGAAAAAGTTCTGCAATGTTTTTTGGATTTCATTATAAACTGGCTTAATTTACCTATACTCTGATCATATACCAATGACAGGAAATTTCAAATTACACAAGCATTATTTTGTATTTAATTTTGTTGCTACTTCTCTTTTGAGTTGGGACTACATTTTTTGGCGGGGAACGTTTTTAACAGTTCGTCAATCAACAATCAACATCCGGTTCTGTGCACAGAAACTATAGCGTGGTCACTGGTCACGCAATTCTGAGCTGAAAAGCACCGTTTCATCATCGTCTAAATGATATAAATTGACAATGCATTTAACTATATAAAATTTTCATATACATTTCATATCTTAATGTTATGCTGCCGTAGTCAAAGTTTGCTTATACAATTCAATATTTATGGGCAGCAGAAAGGATGAAAAAGAAAAACCCTTTTTTTAAAACATGCTAAATTGCAAAAAAGTTCAGTTAAGACCAAAATCAGCAGCCTCTTTTGCAAAATTATACATAACATTCATCGATGCAGAACAAACGATCAGTGATGCAAAACCAACATTATGCACTGAATTAATGCTAGGTGGCGTGCAAAATGTATCAGAATAAATCGAACGCTGAAGAAACGTAACCTAAAGAAAACGGACCCTTCACTTATAGGGAACGTTTTCAGATCGCGGATCAAGAATTTTTTTTCCTAGGGAGAATGGGGGGTGGGGGGGGGGGGCGGGGCTGACGCATATTTGTAAAATTTGATTTTTTTGTGTTGGAGGCCGACTTATCTACATAACAAATACTTCTCAGCTCTGTATTTTGTATGTAACTTAACTTTTGACTTTCAAATTTAATAAAGCATAAATCAGCATCAATTTACCATTCTAGATAAATAAAATTGAAAAAAATGATACATGTTTTTGGGGCGCAAATTATGTCCATTTTTTGTCACTTTAAGCGATTAATTTATATTTGCAACAAAATCATTTTCCTTAATGCTGTCATATACAAGGTTCCCAAATATCTATGGTGAATTCTCGAGACATTAAAATACCCGTACCAAAAAAAAAAAAAAAAAAAAACAAAGCAAAACACACTATATGTATCATCCGTTATTGTTACAGGACTGTCCAGGGGTTAGTCCCGCACATAAACTGATTTTTAAAAACAATTAAAGAATTAAGTGTTTATTCAGTTGGATTCTATGTAAATAATATCTACGCAAAACAAAAGTAAAAGATATGACACGATATTATATGAAATCGAAGAATGTGATGATTCTGTTCAGTGTAGATAGAAATTTAGGCCCCTATCCCTGTAAAATGGATACTTACATGTATAATATTGCACTGCTGCTGATTAAACAAATGCACTTATAATATCATAATATAAGAACCCGGTTTGATACTATATATACAGCAAAACTCGAATATAACGAACTCGGATATAGCGAATTTACGGCTATAACGAATTATTATTCATGTCCCGGCAAATTTCTTATATAAACCTATAGAAAATTGATGTATATAACGAACACGGCTATAACGAATTTACGGCTATAACGAAGTAATTTTAAGACCCCCGCTGGCAAAATTTTAACGTATTTTATCATTTTTATAACGAATTTTTTCCATTTCAAATTTCATTGAAGAAACATGCAATTTTAAGATGCATATATAAAATACTCAAATTCAAATAGTATACGGAATTTTTTTTTAAAAATTGAAATGAAATGGTTATATTGACATTTTTTGTAAATGAAGGTAATACTAATTTTATAACTTACGATAGTTTAGAAAACTGTTAGCCGGAAAAACCCTTGATTATCATATAACGAATTCGCTATAATATTTTTTACGAATTCGTTATAAACGTATAGCGAATTACGGCTATAACGAAGTTTTTTCTATGGTCCCTTGAAATTCGTTATTGACGAGTTTTGCTGTAGTATACATAGATTCGTATAGATATGATTGATATATAGAGAATCCTATATCCATATAAGGATCAATAAATGAATACACGTTATCAAATTTACACAAAATCATCATTGTTTTAGTTTTTTAATTCTCCAGTTTAGATGCAATTGAAACTATTTAATATTTTTAACGTTTTCAGTTAAAATGTATCGATTGATTCACTGCCGATTAGTTAAGACTTTGTTCGTTTGTAAACACAGTTATTGCAGGCATATAGCATCAAGGGGCTGGGGGATAGGGTCGCCTCTTTCCACCTTTTCTCGCAGCGAACATTTTTTTTCCTTAAATCTATGTATAGAAATCCTATTACCAAGGAGTTAGCCCCCACTTTTTTCGGAGCATGAAAATCGACTTCTGTATGTGAAAATGCAATTATAATAACAATAATTGTTTTTGTCCTCAAAATTCAATAATTTTTCAATGCCCAAACACTTGGACACTCTGAAAAACACTGCCTATGCCTTAACAACTGTGACACTTAAAATTGAACCAACAACAGTATTTGTATCCACAACTAACACCCATGATTCTGACATATTTCGCCCTCGTTGTTAGCTGGCATATCTAAGACTGGGCGAATACTGATATCTCAAATCAACTTTCCTTAAACACAAACGAATTCAAGACCGAACTAAACTGGTTGCAAGTGCAGAAATGTAAAATATTCACGGGGGAAAAATAACCATGTGTGCAGTATTCAGGATTTAGCGGGATGTTCCGACTCGATGACTGTTGCTGTAACTACAACTCAAAATAACTGCTCTGTGTTTACTCAATCAGCCAAATCAGACAATCTCATTAACCTAGAAAATAATCTACAGTGGCAAGCTGAAGTAACATCCAAACAAATAGTCCAGAATAGCATGCCAGTTAACCTTCGATTGAATATGAAACTTTGTTTGAGACTTAATAATATGGCTCTATTGGTTTTCCATTTGAATTTTCTTCTTCTGTATAAGCAACACGGATAACTTGGTAACTTGATTTCTTTTAACCTTTTATTTACATTATGTTGAACAAATGTAAGGAAATGATAGAAGACTTGCATTTCTTGTTATAATTGTTATCCTTAAAGGATGTGACAGCAACGCTTTATGAAAAAGAAATGCAACGCTTAAAGATAATTCTAACATTGAGCGGCGTTGTTATCATTAACGGTTGTTACAATGCCAGAATTAATCACGTTAATCATTCAAATATTATATGATATTCCTTTACTCTCAATATCTGCATTTTTATTTATTGCTTTACTCGATGATTGAATACATCATAACCTTTTTTCAGGTTTACAACTCAAATTAGTATCAAATAGAAGAAAATGATAAAGCATCAAATGTGCAGGAAAAAGAATGTTGTTTTTAATAGTAGTTGTTTAAAATATCTTACAGAAACATTTGTTTGATAACTGTTTTAAAAGATAATAAACGTCACTCAAGGGGACGTCCATATAACAATTGGTTTGTTTTACATCTCAAATTTAAAATTCACCATAATCAAAGTTTTCTCGATCCACATAGCCACCGCTAAAAAGCTGTATTAAATGTTGTTCTCTAACAGATTTAATATACATGTAGTAGTAAAATGGTGTGCACATGTGCACATAGTGTAGCGGATAATGCACTCGCTTCTCATTGCTGAGAACTGGGTTCGATTCCCGTGATTGGCAGTGGTTGTATAAGAAAGGGTATGGTGGTCGCCCGCTTGTACACGGCGTTTTCTTCGGGCATTTTGGCTTCTTCCCACACAATGACCCCTGCGCCAACTTAAGATATAAATGTAAGTTGTCGAATTTGTTATCAATCGTTGTAAAAAAAAAACAAAATAAAGGTCCAGGTAGTTAAATCTGCATCTAAAAATACAATTGGAGAAAAAAATTAACTGTGCACCTGTACATTTGTGACCTTATGTATACAAAACTAAATGCATTGCTTTATAACAAAAGGAAAATTTCATTGAACGGATTTTAACAAACTGATGCTTAATTATTACTTCCTACCTACTAATACAGGAACACCTGCATAATGTTCATAATGTTTAAAGATATACATTGATTCATATGAATTTCTTGTTTATCAAAAATACTTTCGACCATTAAAAAAACAATTAAACACGTAGAGAATGTTTAAATATGAATCTGAGAAACAAGCGCTGTGTTAGTTTAAAGAAATATAAAAAGACGCACTTTTGAATTAATAGAACAAAAAAAAACAACTCCCGTAAATGAAACACTTAATTAAAAAATACTCCAATCGAGAGTTTAAACGATCAATTCGTATTACACACCTAGTATATCTAATAAAGATACATCAAATAAAACAATTCTATAAAGTTTCATTTTACAATAACGTTCGTAAAACATCTTTGTTATAAAATGGCATGTTTGATTGCTTTTAGGTTGAAATCAAGAAACCAGTAATATTATGGTTTTCGTAGCATCATTCTCACTTCTTTGAGAGTAAAATATTCGTCATGGTCAAACCAAAAGATTCCGGTTTTGTCTGATTTATACATTGGATAGTAGATGCCATTAAGATTAGCCTCTGTGCAGAAAGCATTCCATGAATGCCACCATCCACTTGCAAACTTTTGCTTGTGTTCCATCATTATCTTGATCCAGAGTGCTAAATAGAGCACCGTCCGTTCGTAATAAGCTATCTGTAGAACGATAACATTGTTGATACATTACAGAAGAAGAATTGACAACACTAGAATAATAATAGATGTTTACAAGTAATTGATTTCACAAAATGAAAAAAGGGACAACTTTTAGAATAAATGATTTTACAAATTCAACATAGGTGCACTTTTGACAGTGTGGGTTCAAGGCATAGATATCCGGAAGAACAAAACATATTTATACAGTGGAATGGTTTAGTACTGTAAATCTAAATCTTTGTACATGTAAAACATATTTAAACATACTGTATACAGAGTTATTTTCGCCCTGTGTTATTTTTGCCCTTGTACACTTGCAAACGGTTTCGCCCAGTCTTGAATTCGCCCTGTTGCAGTTGTGTTAACTGATACATTTTTGTAACGTTGAATTCGCCCAGTCTTAAATTCGCCTTCTGACAGCAAGGGCGAAAGGGGCGAAAATAAAACGGATGCGAATATATCCCTTTATACAGTATTCTGTATTTTGTGATGACATATTTTAACTTTTATTCAATAGGACATTCAGCTGTACATGTAACATGAATAAAAATTCTCATGAAATCAACGATGTTTTACCAAATGAGTAATATCGCAAAGGAAATTCTCACCACCAATGTCTCCCGATATCCATGTAATGTGTATCATATATAGATGCGATTCGTCGTCTATTGAGAATGAGTATTCAGCATATCCCTCTTGGCCATCAAATGTCTTTATCTCAATCCTTAAATGAGTGTAATCCAACACCTTCGTCAGCTCATGTATATAGTTGTTACCTAAACATTAAGTGTCCTCTAATTATATTGTAAAAAAGAATAAGCAATAATTATGATAAGCCAAAACATTGATTATAAAAGAAATGAGAAGTTTATCAATATTTTTTTTTTCATTGCGTTTTAAATTGCTTATTTAATTTTCAGAAACGACCGTGTGCTGAACAAAAAAAAAGTAATTTTTTGTTGCAATATATAATTCAAAAACTTGTCTTTCAGAAAAATCTCTTTTATTGTTTACATACGTTGGCAGGTATCATTCTCACTCAAATTCTACTTTTCCTCGTAAACATCACTTAAGATTTGAGATGTTGGTGCATGGAATTATATTGGGTTTTTTTTTCATACAAACCGTAAAGCTTTGAGGCTATCTGATACAGAACTCACCCACAAGAAGTTTAAGTCAGGAAAATCAATAATTCTCTCGAATCTACGAAATGACTTCCACATAAATCTGCTAAGTATCAATGATTTAACAAAGAATTTTGAAAAATACAACATACCTAACCAAAATTCAGAATCGAAACCGAAGCCAAATTTATAGTCAGCCCAATTTCGGTTAAAATCAACACTTCCATCGAATCGTCGCTGGATAACCTACCAAAATAAACACGACAAAATTAGCATATGCCTAATATCCAGAAGTAGAGGAGAATTTTATTGAAGAATTAATTCATTTTCTCTGGATTATCATTAGAACCCCGCTCTAACACTAGAACCCCTGACCCAGGGGCAATAAAATTGACCATTTTGGAAAGAAGGATTCTTCCTGATTATACATATTATATTACATATCGTACTTTGTTTATGGGCTTTATAATCAGAAAACAGACTAGAGTATTTTCAAAGATTGGGGTAATATTGCTTTCATTAGAGCTCCGACCTAACACCAGAACCTCCGACCTGAACCAGGGGCCACAAATTCCCAATTTTGGCATGCAGAAGCATTCTTCCTCATAATAGCTATGTCACAATTTTGTATATATGTTCAATTAAAGTTTTATTCGTCTATTAATTTTTGTGAGTAACGGCGCTCCATAAATTGCCACGGTCAGCTAGTCATTGTTTGTTAGACCGGTTTTCGTGCATGAGTTAGTTCCGGCCAGGTCGTTGATGAGAGAAGGTGTGTCCTTCTGTATGAACCTTCGTGGAGTTTGACAATTTGTCTTAGGACCTGTGTGGCCTATGTCTAATCCTGTGTGGAGTGTTTGAATAGAATTCCTGTGTGGTGAAGGTACGATAAACCGTGTTGAGAGAGAACAGCAGTAAGTGAGAAGTATTTTTCATTATCATTTCAATTTATAATGCGCATACTTAAGTATCTATATTGTCTATATATCTATATTGTCCTTTGCTAAGTGTTTTATTTCATTTTTGTTTGTTTGTATAAGAATTTAAAATATGGTAGCCCGACGGTTGAATCTAATGTGTGTTTTGAACAGTGTAGTGTAATTTTCACTGAGGACCCGACAATGAATTGAATTTTTGAATTTTAGATGACTAGCTGAGTGGGTGTGGTTGGTTATATACATGACAGTATCATCCGTGGGTGCAGGACAACGACAAGCTAACCATAGCGGACCCATAGTCAACGTGGGACATGTGACACACGCGGACGCACGGGCACTATAAGAGCTGGTGATATGGTCCAGTAACATCCGTGACGAAAGGTTTGGTTTACATGACAGTGTTTCTACGCACGTGTACCAGTTTATGCGATATACATGAACGTGTGATGTATCCTTACCACCAATGATGAACATGAATTGTGGTCTCAACTATGCACGTACCTGCTGCGGGTGAAATTATTTATTAAGATACAACTTCTCAAAAGCATTGTCAGGACTTAGTATTCATAAGTGACATCAGCCAAAGTCGGGTTATTTATTCTGTTTATATATGTTGGGGAGGGGGGGTATTTAGGGGGTTAGTTTTTTTTTGTTAATATTGTTTGTGCGAATGCGTTGTGTGATTTTTCAGCTATTGAGTGAATTGAGTGTATGAGTGTGTGTGTGTTTAGAGAGGGTTGTATGCATTAGCTTTATATGTTTTCTTTACATTGTAAATAAAGTTATTTTCACGGTTCTGCCTCTTTCTCTTTTCAAAGTTCAGTTTATAACGAGGGAATTTCCAGGCCTTTTAACACAAATTGTGACAAGCTATGTAATTTGTTTATATGGTATATAATCATTGGGACCCCACCTTAGAACCAGAACCCATATCCCTGGGTTCAGTAATTTCACATTTTTGGTAGAGAGCTCAATGCTTAATAATTAATGCCAGCAGTTTGCAATTGATTGTTTGATGTCCAGGAGTAAAGAAGATTTTTTTTTAAATATTTCATTGATTTTGTAGGATTTAGCTCCACCCCTCAGGCCGCAGTAAAAACCTTCTTTTACTTGAACATTTAAAAATTTAAAAATATATTCATAAAAAAGACATAATTTGTAAAACGTTTCAAAGGAACCAGTCTTCAGTTTTAAGAACAGTATTGTCCAATTATTTTATATGTATGATGGAGTGAATACCCAAAATGCTATTATTTACAAAACTAGTCATTCAAATTAAGATAAAAATATCTTTAGAAATGAAGCGCCTAACAAATGTAAAAAAAAAACATACAATCCAAGAATAGGTGTTGTTATAGCAGGGCACTTCACGATTTTCTTCTGAAAACTCAAATGTCATGGTACAAGTCTGATTTGGAATTTCTAAAAGCGAAATTAATATTGAAGAGAAAAATCATTAATGAGAGATATGAAAATAAATGTCTTCAGTATTTAAATCTCTTTAATATGTTTTTGTTAAAATAGCTCATAACTGATAAAACAATGCGAAAAAAATAGATGATTTTTTTTTCGAAACATGAATGAAAGCACCGTACCTGTTTGGTTTAAACCCGTAGTAGTGTTTGATTCACCATGAGAGACGGTGGAGGTAGATGTTTCAGTAGTTGTTGCCAAATTAGTTGATGGTTGAGTCGATTGAAAATTGTCAAGTGTGGTGTTAGTATTTGCCGTGTCAGTTGTATTTACTTCTGTGGCCGTGCTGTCATCAGGACCTGACGTTTCAGTTGTCATTGTGTGTGCAATTAAACTGTCAGTAGGACTTGATGTTGTCGCTATGTCTGTGGTTGTGATTTTTGTAGGATTTGATGTTATATTTATGTATGTGGTTGTGGTTTCAGTAAGACTTGATGTTGTTATTATGTCTGTGGTCGTAATTTCGGTAGGATAAGCTGCTTTTATTATACCTGTGGTTGTAATTTCAGTAGGATTTGCTGCTGGTAATAAACCTTTGGCTGTAATTTCAGTAGAACCTGATGTTGTCGCTATGTCTGTAGTTGTGGTTTCAGTAGGATTTGCTGATGTCATTATGTCTGTGGTTGTAATTTCAGTAGGATTTGCTGCTGTTATTATGCCCGTGGGTTCAATTTCAGTAGAACCTAATGTTGTTGTTATGTCTGTAATTGTGGTTTCAGTAGGATTTGATGTTTTTGTTATTTCTTTGGTTGTTGAGAATTTAGTAGGATTTGATGTTGTTGTTATGTCTGTGGTTGTAATTTTAGTAGGATTTGATGTTGTTGTTTTGTCTGTACTTGTGATTTCAGAAAAACTTGATGTTGTTATAATGTCTGTGGTTGTAATTTCAGTAGGATTTGCTGATGTCATTATGCCTGTGGTTGTAATTTCAGTAGGATCTGATGCTGTTGTTATGTCTGTGGTTGTAATTTCAGTAGGATCTGATGCTGTTGTTATATCTGTTGTTGTGGTTTCTTTAGAATTTGTTGTTGTCGTTATGTCGGTTGTTGAGAATTCAGTAAGACTTGGTGTTGTCGTTATATTTGTGTTTGGGATGTCAGTAGGACTCGATGTTGTTGTTTTATCTATGGTTGTGATTTTAATAGGACTTGAAGTTGTCGTTTTTGAAGATGCAGTGTCCGATAATAGAATTGATGTTTGTACGTCTGATGTTGTTTCGTCTATTGTTCTTGCTTTGTCTGTTATTGTTGGGTCTTTGTTTGTAGTATCAGTAGGAAAAGACGGTTTGGTTGTTGTGAGGTCTTGAGTTGTCGAGCCATTATCAGTTGATGACTGAGTCGTATTTGTGTTTGTTGGGTTAAGATGACTCACAATTTCAGTAGTTTGCGCTATGTAAATTGCTGAAACATTTGTGGCTTCATTTGTACTTGTGTCAGATGACGACATTTCTGACTCAGAGTGAATACTCTGAGTTGTTCTGTCTGAAATCCAGGTCTGATCATGCGTCGGATAAGTGACTGCTTGGTTGGTACTTGTATCTGTGAACACCATTTAATCAAGATTTCATTACAGAACTTATGTATAAAAATGATTTGCATTCAGGTTATCTAATAATGTTTGTATTTGGTATTTTTAGCCAACATTTTATGAATTGATTGTTTTACATTACATGGTTTGGAATTTTTTGTGATGCATATTTTGTTTCTGAAAAAAATCATTGATAAAGGTACGTACCAATAACACTCGAAGTAGACTGCTGAAACTAACTTAACATTGATACCTGAAAAATATCAATTGATTGACTGTTCTTACAAAAAGTATACGCATGCATATACGGTATTCTGGACAAGTAATTAGCTTAAATCGTTTTAATAAGACCTTACTTATAAATAAAATATAACTATATCTTTAGCATTAGCATTAGTGCAAAGCACAGCTATAGAATGGGTCATTTCATGGGTACGAGGAACGAAAGCAAGTTGAGTGCCCCCTGAGACTGCAACTATATTCTTTCCTTTGTCTAATTAGTCGTTAAATAGGAAATTAAATTCTACCGAAAAAAAATCTTCATCTGTCCATGAGGCAGATTTTCCTTGTTGGCGATGCAGGGGCTCTTGATGTTAACAAATTAAAGTTATCGGATTATATTTACATCTACCAAATATTATTTCCTCTATTTCTTACTGAAACTTACAGTTAATTCATAGCTCTATAGTAACAGTCAGACTGAAATTCACACGATTGGTCGAAATCTACAGCAGCTGAAACTGATAAGATACTGACAGGACTGAAATCGACACGCCCTGTTTATCAATTGGTCAAAATCTACTGCATCCTAAGAAAATGCACGGATTTCACGAAATAATCATGATGACTTAAAGTCTCACAGGAGACGATTTGGCTGTTTTTTTTAGCTAACTTATTTATGTACATTGCCAGTAATTTAGTGAATTTTACTAACTTTTCATAATCAATATATTGATTAGTTACAAGAAAGATGTTAATATGAACAGAAGAATGCTAACGCGGGTTATATATTTTTCTGCAATGTCGCTACCTTCATATCCCGAATGAAATACTAAAGAAACTGTTTAAATTCATTTAACCTACTGTTTCAGATTAAACCAAAGATGAAAAATATTCAAATCAAAATATGTATATCACAATTCTTATTCAAAAGCAAAATGAATTTTGCTGAATAATTGCAAAGTTCAAAATGATAAGTACGCCTAATATATCTGATATCTCCGCAGCTTAATTTCAGTAACGATTAACGATTTGATTTCAAAGTAAATTGTGTAAAATCTCAAACTCTCAGACTACTTAAAACAGATTGAAAACGAACGTGTTTTCTTAAATATAAATTTTTTGAAAAGACTATTGTTGATTCTGCTAATCTACACAGTGCCATATATCTCTACCAAACAAATATATAACAAAACAGGATAGGGCGTCCTTTTTTTTGCATTGACTATGCAATTGTTTAATTGAAATAAAAAATGCTGAAAAGAGTCACTGAAACTTATAGGATGTACAGGACATCTTAAAGCTAGGGTTTCCCATGTTAAGTGAGGGTGTTTCAATGTGCGTCGTCGCTTACGATTTGCTGATCTTGTTATGGTTTTAATGTTCATATTTAGTATAACAACATAATTTTACAAGAAGTCTAAAGTAGACATTTGACTTACAGCAATTTGATAAAAACAAAACAAAACCCTTGGTGTTTAATTGTCGGCATCGGGCGACATAACACTCCAGGGCTTTCCCGTCACCTCGAGGCAAATATTTTTGTATATCGCCCTCAAAGTCATGTTATATATGTTTAACATTTTTAAACAAATAAAAACGGATTAAAAACGAACATATTTCATTAAAAAGTGTTTTCTGAAACATTGTGTTTATTTAAAAATATTTCTAAGCAGTTACATGTAAAAAAAGGTCTGAATTTAAAAAGAATCCCAGACGTTTTATTTACTGTACAATGTGCTTTTGGGGCAACTGTCTGTTTTTGCTTAGCAACTGGATCTTTGAATTTCGAACCCGATTTAAATTATATGCAAACTAAGTGTCAGCGAAGCGGAAACAGTTTCAGGAGGGCAATATAACTATTTTCTGTGAAATATAAATGTTTTAGGAGGGCAATATAACTCTTTCCGGCGTGATTAAGCAGTTGTTGGGACATTGTAATAAAAATTATTATTGTCATTACGAGGAAACTTATTCAAAAATATTTTATCAAGAATTTATCCCATGACTGATGCCCACCGTATACCCACCGTATATTGAGATAAACATGTGATAACAAATAATAAATTTGAGAGTATTCTTCAGACCCAAACAACTCGAAGGTAATCATGCACATAACGCTATTTGTATATGATATTCATGTTTATGTTTCATACAATATGAAAACTAATTTTTTTTTTGGCCAAACTTTAAACATAAACGTCTACTAAAATAAGTGAGATTTTAAAATGGTAATAAAGGGACTTAAAAGTGTCATCTACTTCCATATCTGATACGTGTTCAAAATACAAAATGAATTACTTGGTTTTATTTTCTTTATTAAGAATAAAACTTTAATTCATAGATTACCTTAATATACCGCTTGCAAAGTTCGTTTGAATTATTAGCTGAAATGCTTTGGTAGATGGTGGTATTCCATAGACGACAAGTCCTTCCACTGCAAACATCAATCCGTACGCAGTTCTCATCGTTTCCACATTCAGAACCACACACCAGAACATGGTTCCTGATATAGGGAATGGTAATTTGGCGATAAACATTCCTTTCCTCGTTCTTCGAAATCGTGTTCATAAAAGCATATTTATTTTGTTCAATGTTACCATCACATTTGTGGAAACACAGTGCCATCATTAACAGTAAATGGAACAACGATAAAAGTTGAGTGATAAGTAGCATATTGAGGAAACACTTTAGAAAAGAATACGAAGACTGAGAGATGTATATTTATAGGTTTACCTTATCTATAAATCGTTTTATAGAAAAACACGTATAACACTTAAACTATTTCTATGCTGAATGATTATCGATAAATTTTAAAATCACTATTTCAGCCTACCAGGCTGTGTTTTTTTTAATCAGCAGTGGAAACAATAAAAACACAACCAATGTTATATTAAATTATCTCTGCAGGGAGTCTGTTTACAATTTGTTAAAAATCAATTGAAAATTATATGAGTTTAAGGAATTGTTTACGGTTTTTTTAAATTTTTGACAATTTTTTAGCTTCTGATATAGGGAAACTCAACGAAGTACACATGTACTTACATACATTTGTCTGTGGTATAAACATTCATGTCGATTTCCCGACAGAATAATTCAAAGCAAATCAATTCTTTTGAATTTTCTTCTATTGCATCTGAAATTCTTTTCAATCTACAAATCCATCAGAACAATACATTCGATGCTGACGAACTAAAAATATTTTGTATCAAGTAGCGTCATAATTCCTAGCCCCTCCTTTTTTGTGTGTACCGAAGTCCAGACCTCATGAATAATGCATGATTTCGCTAGCGTAAAGTATGGAATCACTGTTGTAAAATATCGACCTGAAATTCAAATATTTTTATAGTATGATAAGACAAATCTTTGTGATTTTCGCTGATCGAGATGGCGTCAAAATAAGAGGTATAATGCCTTATAACACATTTTTTAAAACATATTAATGCCCAAAATCATAATTCGAATATACATATAAATTTTAAGACAAGATCAACCATTAAGGAGAAATTGTAGACATTGAGTTGGATATGATTCATTTGTTAGACATGAAATATAGCCCTCTAAATATAGAAACGATTTGTATAATGGTTTTACATTATTTAAACTACTTCTAACTTAAGGTGTAACCCAAATTATACTCAGTTACACCTTTTCTGGAAAGTGTTTTAAAATATTTTAAGATTATAAAAAAGGTGTTTTTTTCTATCAATGTCTGCAAATACGGAAACTGTGCTACATAATTATCCACTATGTAATGGATTTTAATTAATATTTTATTTCATGAAAAATGGAATGACTATATAAAAAAAAAACATGAAAAGCGCCATACGCGCCTTGCCACGCTTTGTTAAGATGGTTAGAGTCTTGGATGTTATTGATCTATTTAAGAGGTTTGCTTCTTTGCTTTTTAGTATTTTGAAATCATTTTACGTCACCTCTAGACTGAAAATTACACTGCATATATCAATTCTACTCATATTTATATTCTACAATGACTAACTATATTTTTAAGTTAAAAAAAATAACATTTTTTAAAGTTTGATACAGAACTATCATTTGGGGAGGGAAAGTTTTCAACAACAAAAAATGAACCTCTTTCTCGTGTAAAAAGTTTAAGAATATTTAAATTAAGCTACCAAGCTTTTAGTGCAGACCTAACTTCCATATATTTGGTGCATCAGATTGTTCCAAAAAACATATTGTAACCAACTTTGATTCGCATGCAATGAATATTGTCGAGACTTGAGAACCTCTTCGTCGTGAATATTTCTCGCCCCGAACCATGATTTGCTATATGAGTGTTAGATTAAAAAGAGTGAGGATAAACATGATCGCAAAAAATAGTCGACTTCAACCCAGCAGGTATTTCAACGTTGTATCAACGTTTAAACAACGTCACCCTTCAACGTTAAAATGACGTTAAAACTGGTTGAAAATGTAAGTAAATGGACGTTGAAATTCCGACATTGATTCAACGTTGAATTCTGACGTTGTTTCAACGTTGATTAAATGTCTTCTGACGTTTATCCAATGTGTAAAATTGGTTGAAATATGGTTGAACTTTCGTCATTAAACTCTTCGTATAGAGATGGCTTTTGAACTATATAACCCAAGTTGTTTAAATAATTATACAACAAATCAATTTCTTTTCATACACAACAAGTCACCAAACTTTAGATAATACTCAGTTTATTTATTTACGGATTTAATTTCCTCACAATACTTCCTAATTAGTCAATAAAGAGCAAAACGTTCACCATAAAACAGATGATACACATATCAAAAGATGTTTTGAATCACAGAGTCGTCATTTCTCCTAAACAATAATTCATTGATCTTCCTTCCGTCTCTTCAATCGAGTTTCCTGAGAAATAATATTTGGACTCCCAAGTTTGCTTCGATACACGTACACGATGTCGAACAACATCAGCAAAAAAGAATGCAAAATGTGTGCACTCAATCAGTTAATGTAAACTCCTTTGATCAGTCCAAATGTCGGGTGTTTTATTTTAAAATCAAAATATTGTATTTAAACCAAGCCAATATGCAAGGAACACATGTACATGTATTATGTGATCAATTCAATAATGCATGAGTTTCCTTCACATATTTTTTTTACAAGAATCAATGTTATTAAAAAGTTCTAGAAATTACAACTTACTTCACTGTTGTGTTGATAAGATCTCATTAATTTTCCACAGTGGTCGATGTGTTGCTTCACACATTCAAATTCAAAATGTGCTCTCCCTCTCCACAGATGGATCTATTTCTTTGAGTTTGCGCCAGTAATTTGATACTAATTGGTCAGCTCGTTTCAAGCAGTACTGATTGGGACGAGATGTTACGCTTATGTCTAACGCACCCTCACTGACAATTTACAAGTTTAGTATGCATTTTATATTTTGTAAATTAACTCTCGGTCTATTGTTTTATATATTTTAATGTATGTTATAAAAAAAATGGCATTGTTTTAAAGACTTGGAAGTACAAAGGTCGATTATCGCGTGTACAGTCTTAACCTGGGAAAATGCTTATATTTATTACAAAAACAATACAATCAGATATCATATTATATTATATTATATTTTTAGCCCGGAACTTATCTCACAGTTTGACATAAGAGAATATGCATGTTTATTCATTATAATTTACATGAAACATATTCAGAGGTAATGTATAATACATTGCTTTAAGTATTGTTTTGATTAAAACTGACAGGAATATTAATAATGGCAAGTAACAGATTTATATATCACATCGCTTATCGAGTCAAATTCAAAATGATTTTGAAAAGATCATCATAAGAAGCAAAGAATAATGAGTACCAAAACTAGCACAAACCAACCATTTCAACACAATGAAATCATCACTATTACCTTGGTTGTTTTTTTTTTCGGTCAGATGATTCCAAATACCAAATAATATTTCTTTCTTAACAATTTATAAGTGCTCTGCAAAAGGTTAGTAACTCTGTTAAAAAACCTTAAGGTCATTAAATGAAATCAAACTAGTACGAGTTATGAGTATGAGTTATCAAATCAAAATAAAGCCTACAAAGAAGTACATGCCTTTCATACATCACGTAAAGTTGTATAGGAAGCTTGTTAGTTACCGAGTAAATCAGGTTCATAAGCACTACTTAAATTACAAATTAATTTAGATGATTCTTAATACCAGCTAGATCATTGCGTGTAACAACCGTTAATGATACAACGCCGCTTAATGATGTAAAGTTTATTGAACGTTTGAAATTGCAATGCCAAATCCTATAAATTATTGTATCAACTATTAGCATCTTCAACCACTAATGACATATCGCGACTTAACAATAAAGCTGTATCACAAGGCGTCAAAATATACACAGCAGCTATAACGCTTAATGAAACAAGCAACTACACATTTAACCGTTTATGATACATATTAAGCATTGCAGTCGCACCATTTAATGAAACACAATTGTAAAATTAAAGGCAAGTCTCTCATGAAGTAATACTTTATTCTAAATTTCTTTAACAATAGAACAATTGTAATAATGTTGATAGATAGATAGAAAGATAGATAGATAGATAGATAGATAGATAGATAGATAGATAGATAGATAGATAGATAGATAGATAGATAGATAGATAGATAATGTCATTGAGATCTAAAAATGTAATTTATAGTGAATTTATGGCAAGCAAAATGATATATTCATGGATATATTTCGTGATTATTTAGACAGGAAAACTGGCAGACAGATATGCAGATAAATCATAGTTATATTTCAATCAAAAGGTGCAAGATTAAAAAACAGATAACACACAAACTGTTCAGAACATAGGGCATAATTCGCAATCTTAAAGTATATCAATGTAATAAAATCTTTAATTTTAAGCATAACCTAATAGTTCGTTTGATAGCACTTTTTATAACACAAAACGATGAATATAGAAAGTATCATGGTTTTTAGTATCTTTACGAATCCACAGTCAGTCTGCAACACGCAATAAAACTACTGTAACATACCATACAATTACATCCATTAGTAAAGTTAAGCTTTACATGTATAGAAAACAATAAAAATTGGTTGGGTAAGTCTATCACAATAAGTATTCAATTGATCGTTTAATAACACAAGAAAATAGATATAAGTGAATCATGGCTATCTCAGCATCAGTCTTTCTTGTCTCTTTAAGGGCCCACTGGGTGTCCTACTCAAACCAATAGATCACTGTAGACAGTTCATATACAAATCCGAATAGACCCCATGTAGGTAAACATCGTTGTATCGCGCTGTTTTGGTGATCCACAATCCACTCACATGTTATGATAATTAACAATCCATTAGGGTTTTCTGAGCATCATTTTGGTCTCTTTGAGGGTCCATTGTCCGTCCCATGCAAACCAATGAATCCCCTGCTGATAGTTCATATACTCGTTCTTATATATTCCATTTAGATTACCATCGGTGCACCATGCAGCTTTCGAGTGCCACCAACCACTGGCTTTTTCTGACATATCTGCACAGTGAGCTGCGTTCCAGTTGTCGTTGTCTTTATCAAATGTACAGAAGAATGCTCTGTCACTGTGATATAAGTTATCTGTAAAGGAGACACTATACATTAAAAAAATGCATCGGTGTGTAAACCGCCTTGTTTCAATATATTTTCCATACGTACATTTGCAATCATACCATTTTGGTCTTAATTTCAACATTTGGTAAAAATATTGGTGTGCGGGTGGATTTTAATGAAAATCTTGAGAGACACGCAAGAACATCTTACAATTTGAGAGGACCTGCGCTTCTTGTAAGCATGCACGGGAGATGACAGTCAAAGTTATGGAACTTGTGCCTAATCCCTACTATGAACTATGTTCATATCAAATCAAATCACGCACGTTAGCTGTT
The DNA here is from genome assembly GCF_025612915.1 of Magallana angulata. Lineage (NCBI taxonomy): Eukaryota > Metazoa > Mollusca > Bivalvia > Ostreida > Ostreidae > Magallana > Magallana angulata. The sequence continues at coordinate 31,165,494 of NC_069119.1, read as the reverse complement.
GGACATGCACTACGATTTTCTTGCAAGATCTGAAAACCTAAGCGGTAGTAACGTTTCAATCAAGAAACAAGTACTAAGATAAGACATACATGAATCTTAAATAAGATCTCACTTTTCCTCTGTCGGTAAACGTACGCCATGCGTGCACAGTACCCACTAAGAAATAAAAATAAACAAGAGGCAATGTGCCTCATCGCTCACCAGAGCAACAATAGACATGGTAACAAAAACAGCTTAATGAAGTCATAATACAAAATAGTTGGACAATATACATAATTATATGTAGTATAGTATATACCTGTATAAATAGAATTCCATTTTCCCCTTGGATACTCTTTTGTTTATAATCAAATCCCTTTTCTAACAGGATGATTTTATAGTCACATCATAGGCTGAGCATTATAATTTTCAAAAAGATCCTAAACATATTTGGTATATAAACCAACATTAAACTCTGAAACCCTTGTGAGGGACTCACGGATTGTTAACGGGCAAAAGTCTAAACAATTTAAAAGAATAATAATATGTCAAAATACTTGCATACATGTATAAGTGAAACAATATCGTATTAATTTTCAGTTTTTCGAATTATTAAAAAGTGTTCCTTTGTGAAATTAGATACTCAATGTGGCCTCAAGATTTGTATTTTGACGTAGATGAATCTACACAATCTGAAGTTACTTTCAATAAAGTAACAGCTTTTCCAGACAAACTTTTTTTTTATAACAAAGATTTTTCTCTTTATTCTAATATTTATATGTATATCTATGTATAAATTTCTCCAACCGCCCCCGTTGTGACGGCCACTTACCCCTGGGGATCATGATTTGAACAAACTTTGATATGCACTTCCGAGAATTTACGTTTTCTGGCCAAATACTTATTGAGAATATTTTAAAGGATTTTTCTCTCTATAATCCATGTAAAAATTCGACCCTCTTCACTTCTTTGTGGCCCCATAATCTTTAATAGTAAAACAATTTTGAAATTGTTTTATAAATGATATTGAATTCAAAGCACTAGAAAAAAAGCTGTTCAGAGATGGAGTTAATCTGATCAAATGTGAATATGGTAATTTTTTCTCAATAACAACTTTTTTTAATTTAAAGCCTATTAATAATCAAAGTACTGAAATACTGACTGGAGTTTATTTTATCGATTGTTATTTATTTTAAAATCAACGATATGTTATTTTGCTTTGCAAGTAGTTTATAATCTGTATTTGAATTACGCACACTTTTATAAAATGAATTCTCGGACTTTTACGACAAGAATTGCGAATTTTGTTTCTTTTCAATCAAACGTACAATGTCAGAGATAAATATTTTTCACAAACATTCACATCTTTTGTTTGTTGTGTTTTTTTTTAACCCCGTGTCACATATAACAAGCTACATGCATTCGCTGCTATGTGCATATGCGCTAGCGCGCATCATGGAATATGCCAGCAGAGCAATTGCTATTCATAACGCCATGTTCACTAAATAACGTTGTTTATTTCTTTAAAAATTCTTAAACTGTGTCACCGTTTGGTGAAGCCTATTCACATGTACCTCAGGAGATATTACAACAGAACAGTTTCCTACCTCTTTGATTTCTTTTTGACTTTCTTCATTTTGTTATGCACATTTATGTAATAAATCAATTTCAGTAAATGTTAACAAAATGGAAAACAAATACAAATACTGGTTCGTGAATAAGGCAAAGTAGGACATCGGTACAATTGATCAAAAGTGGCCAACAACGCCAGTATTACATGTAGTAGTGTCATTTGCAAGCCAAACATAAAACATCTGTTGCAAAACAATCGTATAACAAAAGTACGGATCATACAGATATTTGCAAGTTATGAGTGGCAACTCGTCTCAAAAGATTATCGTATCTGACACCTACGACTTTAACGTTTAACGTTCGTTTGACTCACGTTGCAATTGCACTCACTTCAATACTAGTTATTGCCCTTCGCTGCCGAGGCAGCCAAAACTGGCAAAAACTGCAATACGTTTAGTACTGTAACCAAGCAGGCATGGACAACCTAATCATCAGTCACATCTGGCCGTGCGTGTTTGGTGACTGTACGTATATTACGGGTTTCGCCAGTCCTGGCTTCTGTGGCTTATGGCAGGGCGAAAAATGAGATTGATTCAGAAGTGATTGCAAGTTCAATGTAAGACAAATGAACGTTAAGTGTGGTTTTTGCTAGAGACAGATGGCTGCTCAAAGCATGCGATGACAGTTGGCATTGTACTTGCTTCTTACGATTGTCGTGCAACAAACGTACTTTTTCATTTTAAATTGCTGTACATGTACCATCATCTGCATCGTAAGTCAAGTTAATCACATAGGTGTTTTTTAGCTTCACAAAAATTACGAACAAAAATATTCTCCCATTAAAAATGTTTTCTTTAATCCTTAGACCCGTAAAAAATCAGATTCAAAATACTTGTACATCTGCTTTAAACAAGTGATTATTGAAACGTCAAACGAATTTGAGAATTTCAGGAAAAAGAATACTTTTATTCTGTAAATGATGCCTTGGTAAATAGCCAAACCTGTAAAATTATCCTCAAATAATTGTTGAACTTCAGGAAATCTTTATAATAGCTTTGACGAAACTTTCAATTGAAAGTAAGCATTTGCATGAAGTAGGTTGTATTTACAAATATTTTACTTAGAAAATTGTCATAATTTACGTTATTTTAAAAAAAGTTTAGTATTTTTTTCATATTATTGTAAACGCAATTTTAAAAAAGATTGGATCTTTAAAATTAATATTTGATATTTAAAAGAGACAATAGTATTTTAAAACAAAGTGCCAACAAACATTAATAGACTCAGAAAATTACTACTTTTACTTATATGAGAGTTTCTTTAAAAAAAACCTTTATGCCTAGTTTTACGCTAGATCTTACAAAATTTCTTCATGTAATATGTTGAGAACTTGTGTAGAAGCTTTTAGTCGAAAAAATTGTTTTTGTGATAATATCATTGCCATTTCGTCACTCATAAGGATCATTAGAAATGTAAATAATTCTCTCTTAGCGCTCTTGCAAGTCGAATGAGCTGGGAATACTTCAATATATAAAACCTCATCATTCAGTATTTTTTTAAATCACTTCTAAATTTAAAAAAGGCATTCGTCGGTTTGGATTTTGTTTTTGGAAGGAAATTTCTGAAAGCTTTTCCTATTGGCTTTATTTTTGGTTGCATTCATATAAGTGGTACATGTAAAACTGCCAATCAATTCTTTTAAACCGTATTTGAGATTTTTTTTGTGTACGCATGGCATTCACTTTCTGTTATATCTATATGTTGATAATGAGTTCGATGTTTCTGTAACACAAAGGGACAAGTCAGATTCTATACGACATATGTGTAAGTCTAATCATACGGTTACCTTATGGGTTCCTTGATTGAAGTGTAACTGCTTCGTACATTTTCAGATATTAATAAGAAATTATTGTGCATGTTCAACAGCTCCCGTGCGTGCGTGCTTACAAGAAGCGTAAATCCTTCCAAAATCAATTTAAGCTGGTCTTGTGTGTCTCACAAATCTTGCATCAAAATGCACTCGGAGACCACCCGTAGAAGCGCTAACGACCAGTTGTAACTTTCAATTGCTTTCAATTGACCGGTTGCATGCTTTGGAGAGAAAAATTGATTTATTTTTTTTGGATATTTTACACCAACATATTCCAGATACATTTCGTTCGGAAATATGCAGTCTATAGTCGTTAGTTTTGTTTTCTATGTTAAAGTTGTATTCTATATGCCTCATCTCTCCATTAAAGCCAGTGAGTTCAATTCTCAGGACAGTATAACCAGCATTTGTAAGCTCGTTAATGTATTGGTTTCCTGGCAAAGAAATGATGTTTCAACCTTCATTTTGTCAACAGTATAAAATACATACATTAAACAAAATGAAATCTATAACAATTATATGATCTTGTAGAGTAATCATACTGACGACGTGTTTAGCAAGAAACAAGCATATGATAGTGGAATTTGACTAAACAATATTTTTGCGTTGGTCCTACCCACCTAACCAGATCTCGGATTGTAAGGAACCAAACCCGTTCTCATACTCGGTCCAGTTTCTGTAAAAGTCGACCGATCCATCAAACCGCCTCTGAATGACCTAGAAGAAAAAAAACCTATAAACACACCTAAAAATGTATTTAAAAAACGTCAAATTAAGAAAATTATCATTCATAGTGTATAAGTACATTTTATATGATTTACATTTTTTATGACTTAAAGAGAAGGATTCATGTTCTTTTCAGAGTTTGAAATGCAATTTTGTAGCTTTATTTATGTATAATAGATTGAATAAGCATATGATAGACTAATCAGTTTTTCTTAGAATTTTGTTGTTTAGATTTGGAGAGCTTATTCGTATTCATATCCTTAATTACGTAAAACTTAAATTGATTTAAATGTTCCTTAAATTAAAGAAAAAATGTAGATGATGAATATTTGCAAAAAATCTTATTTGAAATGCTATAGAAAGGTATTCCGATTACGTCTACTGGTACTGTACCAGTTATCGGCTAAGACCAGTTATCGGCTAAACTGAGAGTTCGGGTTTATAGCACGCGACAATCCAAGATTTTTTAATTCAGTCGTCTCTTTCGAATAAAGAAAAGTAAGTTTGCTTGAAAACTTTCTTGAATATGTTTTATACATGAGTTTAAACGATCATTGTTTACCGCTGATTTTACATCTTTGCACTTTCAGCAGTGGGGGAAGTGACGTAAAAAGTTAAAAATAGAATATTACCTCTTTGTCATACGTTATTATATCCCTTCTTTAATTTGACATATAAAATCAATACATTTAACATGTATAAACAAAAGGAATTCACGAATTTCCGAGAGATTTGTAGCGCAATTGAACGCCTGATTGCATAATTATGTATTGAATGGTATACAATTTGGTCTATTACCGTATGATTATAAACGAATTATTTTTTATGAGTTTTGTTTATAATGTATCATGACCCCGAATACTTTAGTCTGACCTAACAAGGGGCATTATTCAAACTACATTTAGCAGAGTATAAAATCAACATGAACACGGATTTTTATTATGTTATTATCACGAAGCCGATAACTGGTACAGTAAATCGTAAAAACACGGCAAATTCGGGGCGTTCTTAAAAGCACAAAAACAAGATGTTTTGGGTTCTAAATAATGATATAAACTAACAGATTGATAAATGAGGAGTTCATTTTTTAAAGTATGTCAAGTTTTATCCAAAAATATCAAGAAATAAGTATTTACGAAAAGAAAACGTTAAATTTTAGCCGATAGCTGGTACAGTGCCAGTATGGTATACAATTATAGTACTTGTATTTTGCCAAAATGTATTCAAGAAATTCATGATATCTCTGGATAAAATTATTGTGTCTTAGCCAAAATCTGATGACATCGTTTTCATATATTTATCTAACAATTTGTAAAAAATAAATAAAAAATAAATAAAAAAAGGGAGCATACAATCCAAGAATAAGTATCATTGAAGCAGGGTACTTCACGGTCTCCTTCAGAAAACTCGTGTGCCATGGTACAATTCTGAATCGGTCTTTCTGAAAATACAAAATTATATACAAAGAAATTTATCAATGAAAAAATATAAAACTTTTAGATATAACATTTATTTAAAACACGATTGATAGCATTTTACCTGTTGTAATAACACCCGTAGTAGTGTTTATTTCATCATTAGAGACGGTGGAGGTGGACCTTTCAGTAGGGAAAGTTTCACTAGTTGTTGCCAAATGAATTTCATTGGTTGATGGCTGAGTCGATTGAATATTTGAAGGGGAGGCATTAGTGTTTGACGTTTTAGTTAAATTCACGTCTGTGGTTGTGGTTTCAGTAAGACTTGAGGTCGTGGTTATATCTGTGAATGTAGTTTCAGTAGGACTTAATATTGTTGGTGTGTCTCCAGTTGTGATTTCAGTATGACTTGATGTCGTTATATTTGTCGTTGGTATTTCATTTGCGCTTGTGTTAGATGACGATGTTACTGCTTCAGACGGCATACTCTGCGTTTTTGTGTCGGAAACTGAACTTTGATCCTGTGCCGATGAAGTGTGTGCCTGGTAACTACTTATTTCTGTGAAAAACATTTAATCAACAATTCATCATATAATTAACAAATTTAATAAAGAGATATGTATTCTTACTATTCAAAATTGTTATTTTATCCATGATTTTTTGTAAAGAATAAAAGGCATTTGTTTTTACGTTAGGTGTTTTATTGTTTAGATCATTGTTTTCTTTAATTGAAGTTTTTGTTTTGTTTCATGAATGAGATTTCATACCCATCACTTCCAATGTAGACTGTTTAAATTGCCCTAGCATTGATACCTGAAAAATATCAATATCCTTTCTTACAAAAACATAGATATGCAATGATGCAATCTAGGTAAGTGAGCTTATTATTATAATATCAAATCATACTAATAAATAAAGAAGCCAAAACATATGTTTAACAATAGCACACAGTGCAACAAAGGAATGCGTCTTTATCATATTTAATCTCTGGACATTTTCAAATAAGTTAAGCATGTTATCTATCATATTAGAAAATCAGAACAGTTTTTAATCATCCTTTTCTTATTCACAAACTAGGTTATGTATTGGCATTCAAATAAACAGGTTTGAAAAATAACCTTAACAATAGAATACTGTATTTCTGTAGAACTTAGCGAAAAGAAAACCCGGAAAAAAACCCGTATTATCTATAGCGCACTCCGATATTACATGTATTAGTATTTATTGTATCAAAAAAGAAATTTAAAAACACAAATACTCTACGCATATTTTATAAACTTGATATAAGTCGTGGAAAAATGTCCAGAATATATAATTTTTCTGCGCTTAATCCTGATACAGTTACTCCTTATTCTAATTTCAGTTTAGGTCTAGGGTTACCTGGTGTCAGGAAAATGTTTATTCACAGACAACGTACACTTGCATTTGATTCCCAATTACTTGTTAAGCAACAAATAAATTTACTGTGATTTATAATGTAGTTTAATTTGATATCATGCAATATAAAGTACCTTTCTCTACGAATTCTCAAATCATTTAAACTACTTATCTCTAATAAAACTAAGGGGCGAACACTAGCTCCCCAACAAAATTGTTGTTGTAAATGTGTTTCTTAATTATTTTTTTTTGGGGGGGGGGGGCAAAAACACTCTGAAATTTATACTCGAATCTGATTGGCTACAGGATACAGGATGGGATAGGATAGGATAGAGTTTGACTTCTGTATTTTTATCATGTATACGGCATCCTGTATCCTATTCTTTACTTGTCAGCTTTTAGGATACAAGCACTGTACGATGACCTAACAACAATCGTATTTAAAAATGACAATACATAGTAAATCGCTCTTCATTAACTTTTTTGAGTTTCGTTTTTCTGTAAATGATAGATGAATAGTCTATTTGACATTGCCGTTTGCACTAAAGATGTCCAGGAGATTAGTGATAATAAGTAGATAATATATTCTCAATTGAGACAAATCCTGAGTATATGGGTTATTAAACTCATATCATATTTCAAATTCATGGCATTCACAAACAATTACCATGTGTTGTAAATAGTACGTTACCTAGCGAGTATTTGTCTTTAAGGACATTGTTTTAAACGTTTCGTGTTTTAGATTGTCAATGAAAATATATATCCTAACATCTTAAGTAATGAAACACTTTGACATTCTTTGGGACGAACATCATATAACCTTTATACTCAATTGTTGATAACAAGAAAAACAACTTAAAAGATTTAAAAAAGCAAATAACTAAAGAACATATTTCCAAGTTTGGTTTTTCTCCCATATTATTTTATGTTCTATAATTTATTGCATGTAATATGTTTCTCGTTTGAGAGCATGATTTTAATTATTTTCACAAATTAAATTAAAGTACAAGAAATGCCACGTAGTGCACCACACTTCTCAAATGAGCTGTTTTACCAGTAAAAAAACATATATCCAAAAACACTAAATCTTTTTTTCAAATTGAAACCATATTGAAATTTGTAATTAATTGACAAGTTGTAAATGCTTCAAACAGTAAATATAAGTGATACTTTTATGTAATCGTAGTCTAGATTGTCGGTTTTTTTCTTTTCAAGGTAAATCATACAGTTAAAAATGTTTTAAAGCTCCATATGTCACAATATGTTCAGATGTACAACGAATTTGTGATGTAATTTTTTAAAAAAGAATAAAGAACATTATTTTTTCTATTTAGAGTATTTTCGAAGTGCTTTACATATCTCTGACAAAAATAATTAGGTCTTAAATGCAGAAAAAAGATGCAATGCATTATTTTATTTTGATTAATACCAAACACCACAAAAGGTCTTGAAATTTATTTAAAATCCACTAAACTAGGTACATTTTACAAGTAGTCGTAAATGGTCGTATGTCGTTGGTGATCGTACGTGTACGTGTACTACCGTTTTTGCCAGTCGTGGCTCCTGTTGCTAATCGCAACATTAAAAATCGCGTTGAAAGGATTTACATAAGTTAGATTTTACTTCTAAAATTTGAATATAAGTGTTATTGAGACAATTAATAATATATGCATAAACACATACTATGGAAGGATAAAGATACGGTAAGGTTTAATTAAAAAAATGAATATAGATAACAAGGCTTAGCAACGGAGGGAAGGCAATGCTGTTTCAAACTCTGCTATGAAAAAATACGTGGATGTCAGTCAAATATTTAAAGGTAGCCCAAAAGAAAAAATTCAGTTAATTCTTTTACATAAACAGGTTACATTAGATGAAAAGACACTAGTATTTGAAAACTCTTTTTACTAGCCTTTAATTTGGTAAAAAAAAACACCCTTGTTTTAATTGATTGATGGAACCTTGATACGTCGATTGCTTAAAAAAAATACAGTAGATTCTGCTTGTCATAAAAAGCAAATTTTATCCGTATTTTATTAAAAACATCATGGAGTTTTTAATTTAATGCATTTCCTTAGACTCACAGTACTCAAAGATAAAATGCCATATAAAGTTGTTTGGAGACAATATTTTTAGTTCATCCTAACCAGTAATTGAATGTAAAAAATAAAAAAAACATAAAACTAAAGCAATGATATTATAAACCGTTATTTAAGGATTAACAAATTACAAAAATTACTTTTATCTCTGATATACAATTCAACAAATTCACGAATTACCTTGGGGTTTTTTTAATAACAAAAATAAAAAGTACATACAAAAATTACCTTAATATACCGCTTGCATAGTCCGTTTGAATCATTCGACAAAAGGCTCGGGTAAAAGGTCGCATTCCAAAGACGGCAAATCCTGCCATCACAAATATCAATTCCCATGCAGCTTTCATCAATTCCACATTTAGCACCACACGTTAAAATATAATTCCTTTTATAAGGCATGAGGAATTTGCAATATACATTCTGTTCCTCGTTCATTGATATCATTTTCATGAAAGCATATTTATTTTCTTCGATATTACCAACACATTTGTGGAGGCAAAGTGTCACCATTAACAGTAAATGGAACATCGAGGAATTTTGAGTGATGAAAAGCATATTTAAGACACTCTTCTTCACAGAAATAAAACTTTGGATTATAACACAGGGGCCAAGCCCGTTTTAACATTAATTTCAATGTAACCATAAATAAAGAAAGGGGTCGAACTCCGACCCAGATAAAAAACTACCAGCTCGCTTCAAAAGCCTAATAAATCAATTATTTTTTACAACACTTGCAATATGCATATATTTTTCAGAAAAGTAATGTCTAAGATACACTCATGCCGAATTTCAAGTTGATGGGTCATAAAATAGCGGAGATATACGTCATTATTCTCTCGAAGTCGCCAGTTAATTTTTACTCGGACATTTACCGGTCCAGGGCTCACGATGGGATTTGCCTATGACAGCAGCAGTAATGCAACAAGCCGAGAAAAATTCGCACTAATCTTTTAAAATCTCACATCAAACGCACGCTACTTACATCCTTAAATTCCGATAAAATTCCGTAAATACTCTCCAAACTGAACTTTTATTCTGCAGCCACATCAACTTCTGACCAGACCGGCCATTGTGATAGAAAATGTTTAAACTCAGTTTCATTGGTTAATATTCCTGATGGTCCAATCAGAATCAGTCTTTCTCGAAGACGTCAAAATGGCCGGTCAGACCGGCCATTGTGATAGAAAATGTTTAAACTCAGTTTCATTGGTTAATATACCTGATGGTCCAATCAGAATCAGTCTTTCTCGAAGACGTCAAAATGGCCGGTCTGGTCAGAAGTTGATGTGGCTGCAGAATAAAAGTTCAGTTTTGAGAGTATTTACGGAATTTTATCGGAATTTAAGGATGTAAGTAGCGTGCGTTTGATGTGAGATTTTAAAAGATTAGTGCGAATTTTTCTCGGCTTGTTGCATTACTGCTGCTGTCATAGGCAAAATCCCATCGTGAGCCCTGGACCGGTAAATGTCCGAGTAAAAATTAACTGGCGACTTCGAGAGAATAATGACGTATATCTCCGCTATTTTAAGACCCATCAACTTGAAATTCGGCATGAGTGTATCTTAGACATTACTTTTCTGAAAAATATATGCATATTGCAAGTGTTGTAAAAAATAATTGATTTATTAGGCTTTTGAAGCGAGCTGGTAGTTTTTTTTATCTGGGTCGGAGTTAGACCCCTTTCTTTATTTATGGTTACATTGAAATTAATGTTAAAAAGGGCTTGGCCCGTGATTATAACGTTAACCTCCCCTATAAATAGTTTTGGGGGGGGGGGGTATTTGTCAGCACCAAACACTTTTGTAGAATTTTTTAAACTTATCTTATTAAAGATATATCATTTCATACAGCAAGCTAATATTATTTTTCAGCACTGGAAGAAAAAGGCACAATCGATATTAAAAGACTGAGTTTGAAAATCAATTGAAAATTGTTTGAGTCAATTTGATTTTTTATATTTACCTACTTTGAATTTGTATGAAGTATATATATATATATATATATATATATATATATATATATATATATATATATATATATATATATATATATATATATATATATATATATATATATATATATGTTCATTTAACATTGTAACGAGTACAAGCAAATAAATTTGTTTGATTTTGTTTAATTTAATCATACGTTCATTTCAATCAAGGAATCAATCAAGACCAAGAATTGAACCCTGAGCATATCGCGCCAGAATTCCTATCCTCTTCTTTTGTGGTTACTTCGATCAAGACTTTATTATTTATAAAGTGCACTTCCCAATCACTTCAGCTGAGTTATATTTATTAGCATTGTATAATAATTGTATTTAAGCTGGAAAACAGTTTTCACTATTCTATAGCTAGAAATGATTCATTAAATACATTTTTATTTCATGATTGTAAGAATATACATTGCTGGTATTCATCAATATTTGCACAGAATAGGATAGAATGTGACGGATACAGGATGCTGGATATTTCTTTTAAAAGCCACTATGATATTTAAAAATAAATACTGCTAAAGAAGTGCACTACGATTAGTTAAATTGGACATACGGCGTATTATTAAACTGACGAATTATAAAAGTGATTTGAAAAAAGGTTGGACTTTCAACAAATATTTTTTTTGTATCATTTATGTGTGCAAACAAATTTTTGGTCCTATATCCCAATTTTTGATTTTAATTATTTTTCAAATCTGTTTTGCAATACTGTGATTAGCACAGGTTCTTTTTAATGTTCTGAAGCTAGAATAGATCGATAAATGTGCATATTAGACTGTTTTCATTATTCAACGTTAGTGTATAGGGTAAAGAATTTGAAAGATAAATTTTTGGAAACCAATCTTTAATCGCTTGCGATAAATATTGGCGATAATACCGAGATGAAAACGAATGTAGATGACGAGTGGTTGTTAAAATAATCGTCACAAACCAATTTATTTCTGGTAAATCGCAAAATAATGTCGCGATAATAATAAAGTTGGTTAAAGTATTTTCTTGGTTGCTTTAGTATACCAACTTAAAGACCAATATTGGTGAACAGGAAACATCCAACGATTATTTCAACCATTAGCTCCGAATTCTTTGAAATATTTAAACTTAAAGTTACTTTATATTTCTAATATGGTATCAGGTTGGGTTTGATCTATTTCATTTTATTGACTCCGATCTTTCTTCATTAAATTGACTTCTATAATATTTAGTTTAGTTTACCGTTATTGTTTTTAGTTATCTTTTATATTTCAAAGCGTGACAAAAAATAAATAAACATCCAAAATGTATCGATATATTTTAGAGACAAAGAGCCATGAATATCAAACAAAAACATGTGGGTTTTTTTTAAAAAGCAAAGCACAAACTTACAGAAAAACACTTGTTACACAGCTTAAATATTTGAACGAGTTATCGAACTTGCTTATGTTTATCAAAATACACATTAAATGTTCTTGCATGTTACTCCTATCCATGATCAATGGTGAAGTAAAAATAAGGAAAATAAGAATGCATGGAAACAAACAAAATTTTTTTGGAACACATTACTATGAATCTGTGCTTGATGATTGTAATAGGGAATTTTTTTAATACGATACATCTTTAAAGATTACCTACGTAGCAGTTTCTGTCCTTAGAAGACCAGCTTCTGGAAAGCTGCCATGTGTTTGCAGCTACAGTGAAGCGAGCTGTTTCTAACATATAAATATGGGAATGTATCAGTACAAGTGTCTATTTTATAAGCTATATTTGGAAGCAGATTAAGATTCACATTCAGATCTGTACACAGCAGGTTATCCTAGTCCATGAATTTAGATCCCAACGAACGTATGTTCAAGCATTTGTTAAATTTTTATTGAATATTTACCGAACTTGTTACCAACAAAATTACGCCAACTCGAATCAGGAATATGTTGCTTACTCGGCAAATCCAACACTGACCCCCTTGAATAAAATGATTCCAAAGTTGTTGCTATGCAAAATATTTTAGCTGTGTTTCTTTGCCGATTCCTTGCTGTTTGTGAAAATTTGTTTCTCACTTTCGTGTCATCATTTGAAATTCTTGAAAGTGATGTAAAAAACCACAAGCAGCATACAAATCAAACCAGTTTATTCCGGTCTGGTCTAGTAAACATGCATTAATATCATAGTAAACTCCATTTAGGTTATTCACTGTGCCAAAAGCATCCCTAGCGTACCACAATTGTACACAACTCTCTATTGTGTCCCTAGATATCTTTATCCAAAATACATAAACAAAATTTGTCTTTCCGAACCAGGTTGGATTTTATTGCACTTTTGGTAAAATATGTTTATCAATTACAATTGCATTAACTAAAGGTAATTGATGTTTAAAGAGATAGGGGTGAAACGATGTCATTTTCTTTAAAGTTAGGTTAGTATAACTCTGTATTGTAAATACATGATCATAAATAACTTGTTATGGGAATCAACTATCAAACTTCTTAAAATGTTACGAAATCAGAATGCATGGATGTATGATACTTTTTTTTAGAAAATAAAATACATTTAAAAAAATTTGGACAGTCGAGCATATTTGAAATACTATTAACGTCGCACTTTTTCAGTTGTGTTAATTTTGACTATATGGTATATTGACAAAGGTAAGGTAGCCTGTTTTGTGTCCATCGCGATCAGTTATAAACATGTAAAAGGAAAACATGGTCACATTGTACATGTATGTCAAAGAGAGATAACTTGACTTTGTATTCGATATATTCAACAGTAAGATTTAAATGTCGTGATTTACAGGGACTATTTCAAAAGAATGAGTCAATTCTTATTGGAAATTAAATATCAATTTTTTATTGGAAATTAATTAGGCAGTTTTTTCCTGACAAATCTACAGTGGTATAGTATTTCTCAGAGAATAAGATCAGCTTCAATTAAGAATTTATACGCAAAATTTGAACAACAAGTTTTACCCCTTTTACCGTGGAGAATTGTTTGAATAAGTTCATTTGTTCCTTTTGATATTAACAAAAGTTTAAAGCTTCATTGATCCTATTAAAGGTCATGCCACTCAAATTTTCATTATTAATTTCCTCATTCTAATGAAAGAAAAAATAACTTTTGTACTGTGCTTTCATCAATATTCGTTGAATACCAATTTTTGTGGATTTCGTTGTTAAGTTGATCCACGAAATTTAATGTTCATCGAATTGCAGTTTCTATCAAGACTTTGTATTCATTTGATCAGTGGCCACAAATTTACGTATCCTTGAAACTTTGATGTTTACTTTATCCACGAAAATTGATACCCTTGAATATTAATGAAATCACAGTAAAAGAAAAGTTGAAAGCCTTCTGACAAAGTATCTATTTGTAAAGACCAATGACACATGCTGATCTAAAAAAAACTCGTATTGAAGTGGATACAATTATTACTTAATTATCCATTCATTATCAAAATTTGCTTTGGACTTTGATTTTACAAAGCAAACCAGTGAACAAGTCTTGTCAACAAATTCATGATTATATTATTTAAGCTTGATTTTAAAATGATAAAAAGTAACTAGATATGTTGCAGAAGTTTTTTAAACTTCAGGGTAGATTGAAACTCAGTTTTGGACATTCGTAAGGCTGTTTTTATATAAGCTGGGGGAAAAGAAGTGGGGGGGGGGGGAGTAAAGAAACACATCAAGCCAATAAAAGGATTTCAGAAAATACCCATCTAACAGGAACTAGAAGCCCAAAGATTTCCTTCAGTACACATTGTTCACCATTATAGATCGTTGCATTAGCATGGAGATGAGTGACGATGAAAAAACTTCGAACTTTAATATGAATATTATCTCGGAAATATAAAACAAAAAAGTGTAACTGAAACAAAATAAACCTCGTCTGAGTTTTATTCCCCGAAACAAAGATATTGTAATTGATATATGAGGGTTCTTTATGGTGTTGTTGGGTAAATATGATGAATTTGTATTATTAAAACCTTTTTTTAGGTCTTGTGATAGTTGTTAGAGATAATTAGAAAAAAGAAATTGCAAAATCATGCAACATCATAATCGTTTGCAATAGTTTTAAATAACCTTTAAGTGCAATAGCATTATTTAAAGATTTGAAATCTCATGGGAATCTTTAAAAACCCCTCACTTTTAAGATGATATTCAAAAGTTATAGATTTTGTGTACTTGACAGAATATTCCAACAAAGTGCTGTTGATGTTCCTCTTAAAAAATCTTTACCTGTTTTAAAAGGCATGGATTCACATACAAATGAAAGTTAAAGATTTACACCTTTTTCCAATCTGGTTCTCTCCCAATAGTGCTCTCAATGTACATGATATCCCTGTCAGAGACATCTGCACTATAACAGAGTGTCACCTCTTTTGTTGTTCATGAAAATTCCAATATCATGACATTTGAAATCAGAACAGCCGTCCAATGATTGAACATTTCTTTTACAATTCAAGTGGAATGGCTTTACATTGAAAAAAAAAATATTCACAGAAACAGACAATTGATTATTCACTGGTTTTCTTCTGCTTTTTGTTTCAACTTTAGCTTCACCTCAACATTTAGGTATATCGACGACGTATCATCAGTTAACAAATGTTACTACCATATTAACATCGGCTCGATATATTCCAGTGTATTTGAAACAAAGGTACCTCAGAGCCTGCTTCATTTATTTCATGGTTTGATATTCAACAGAAAAGGAACAATGATAGCAAACTACATGTAACAACAAAACTTTATGATAAACGTGTTGACTTCAATTTTTGAAGAGTAACTTTCTTTATGTAGCAATATATCCTCATCACCTACATATTGAAATTTGTGTCTCAGTTCAATACGCAAGGGCATGCTCTTCGTATGAGCAGTTACTAAGGCGAGGCAAGCTACTGCCAAACAAGTGAATAAAACAGGACTATAAACAGATTCGATTGAAATTATCTTTTCGCAAGTTCGAAGGTCGATACAACGACAGCAGGGGATGTTTACTCCTCCATGGCCCGATCCGATCTCTAATTCTTTTAGAGGTTCGTGTTTGCTCCGCTCCTGTATTTTTCGTTTCGACGTTTGATATTGAACACTGTTCGTTATCACCCCTTTTCACCTTTGTACATGCTAATTTATGTAATATGGAATAATAAGATAAGTTTAGAGGTTTCTCATGAATAAGTCATTTAATCTATAAAGAAAGGGGAAATGGCAGTCTATATGTTTAACAAGTATCAAAAGAAATACTGCTAGATCAATTTTACAAAAGTAGTATCATGCAAAACGCATATTGATTTTAAAGAAATTTGATTTATTTATAATTTGTTCAATTTTACGTTTGATGTGTTCATGATTGAATAAAATGTTTTTTAAACATCGTTTAAATAATCTTTCCTACGTCGCAGTAATTATAAGACCTATGTAAATCAAAGTGCTGAGAGTACTGAAAGACAGGGTCTTGAAAGTTTGAATTTGTAATTGTCCACGTTTTCCTCGAATAGACTTCAAAAAATGAGTTTGAATTAGATGTTTCAATATATGTTAAAATTAGACATTTTGCAATTGCCTGATAATTTGTCTAAAATCTTTACCAAATCCTGGATGGGACTCTCCTTCATAATTTTATTAAATTGACACAACGGTATTTTATGCTAAAATAAGACCCCAATGAAAAATTTAAAAAAAAACCTGCAACTAAGCGGGGAAATCAAAACAACTTTATCTGGGTATATAATTTAAATTATGAGATTTGTTTTACTTTGTGGTCAAAGGGAAAATCCACAAGTCGGTATCCGTTATACAAGGTTTATGAAAACACCCCAACTGCTGAATTACCGAACAAAGTTAACAGTTGTATACCGATAACAAACACAGCCACCTGACGTTAGGAATACTTATTTTTACTATCAGATAATTCAAAGTACTATAAAAAATATGATTCCTTTCGTTAGAGGGACGAATTGGACAGAAGTCAATTTCTATTTTGTGAAATAATAAATTAATTATCCGGAAATATAAGGTTTTCATCCGAAAACCTGTATATGTCACCTGGTTTTTAGGAACCCGTTTGCAAGCAAGGCTATATAAAGAATTGCCTAGGTGTTTAAAAGTACCAGTTTAGGACGACACGTACAACGGAAAGTTTAAATTTTCAGAATTGATTTATTAAAGTATTATTTTTAATATACTTTTAATAGTATTTACAAATAAATCGTGTGATCCAACTTTATGTCATAATTATGTATTTGTACATTTAAAATTAAATAGCCGCAGTGTGACGTTGCTAATTCCACACAGAGTGTTGCTATTAACAAGTATTATAGTATTCAGTATCATTTGGAAAGTAATGAATGGATTTAAGGGGGAATTACACACCTGGAAAAAGTCACTCAAATTAATAGGAAATGTTTTGATATTGAAAGATATAATGATAAATAAACTGTACAAATGTCAAATAAGCGAAAAGTTTGCAGTTTTGGGAATAGAAAATGAATATCTAAAATAATCAGTCCAGGAAGTAACAACAAAAGCCCCTGCAGTATTCAAACTCGGGATGTACGGATCACAAGTCTGACACTTTATCCACTCGGCTATAGAGAAAGTTATATACTGCAGTCCATAGAATCCTTTTAATAAAACGACATTTCGTTTCGATCAGCGGTCAGCCATTTGTGATGATGTGTCATTCCACCTTAAAGAAGAATCACAAGGTTTGTCACGGTCGCCATTTTGATTTGTAGACCGGCTTATCTGACACGATTATCGGCAGCAATTCATATAAAATCAAGTAAATCCGTTCGCCACTTACTATTTTTTGCGTGAACTCCCGTCAGTACTTTGATCATAGATACATTTCCTGAAATGCCTGAAAACTTTCTGCAATCTTTTCTTACGCGTAGACTCAATTCATGTGTTCTACGCGTGCCTTTCGGTTTGAGAGTTCGTCTGACAGTAAACCAATAAATGGGGTCATGTGACCCCGTCTAAAGAGCATATTAATCCGCCTGAATTTGTGTTTGAATTTTGTTTAATTTAAAGTCACCTTAAAATTAAAACTTTTGGATTTTTTTATATATAAATAGCAGAAAATTAAACTATATAAAAAATTCTGTATAAATTTTTCGCATTGCGATTGATAGTGTGTAAATTGTTCCAACCAGATATATACTAATATGAAATTGGTAGCTATGGAGTTGAAATTGGTCCTTAACTTAAAAGAGGTCCGGTGCAGCTTATCTGAAAACAATGCCAAAGCATCCTTTTTGCATCGAATTGGTTAGCTGAATGTTTAAGCAATCGACCACTGATGGTTTGATTAAAATACTCATGATTTTTTTAAATCACAGGTCCCAATTTAAAGAGAACTTGGACCGCACTTTCTCTATCAAATAGCTTTTTTGTATACATAATGAAGTTTAGATTGAGATATATACAAAAGAAATTTTTGACGCCATCTGAAAGAATTTATTATATCATTGATTGGATTATGCTAAAATATTCGCAAATCGAAAGATATATTAGATGAAACCATACAAATCTAACAAATTCAAACAAATAGTTTTTATAATTTCATTTGTAAACGAATATCTACCCATTTACAAATAAAAAGTAGGACATTAATATTCTAAAGGTTTTTTTTTTTTAAAACTGGCCAAGGTATTCCAAGAAAATTTATTTAGCCATTCTTTAAAATGAGATACTTTTAATCGACTTTTCACGCAATACACTTATGGGCTGTTCTTTCTCATCAGAAAATCTTCAAAGTAAACATTCGCTCTGGAGCAAGGATTTAAAATAACGTTAATCGTCCTTGTTTCTTTGTCTAAACACTGCTGGGGAAAAAGACTGCCAGTCGTGAGGAAGGATTTTAAATTAAAAACATCGATCCATCCAAAATTTTTCAAATGTTTATAACAGATAAAAAGCTTTAACTTTTTCTTTTCGTTAAATCGGTTCATAGATAATGTAAACCTATATACCTTTTAGGATATAAAATAGTTCAAACCTCTCAAATTTACCATCGGATGAGTTTGTTTTCAGAATGCTATTTTTCATCAAACGTTTATCACTCATCCATTTTCTGGTATTGGTATGGTCTTGTTTTCTTCAATGTTTTGGTTCTATTGAGGAAGATAAATTTACTTTTTGGAAAACGATATCGAAGAATGAGGAGAGAAACGTATATCGACAAGTTTCTGTTCCGTTTAAAAGAAATCCTATTTTGACGTGTAGTTCAAAATGTGGAAGGAGCGAGGACTGCGTTGGAATTGATATATGCAAAGGAAGACTTTGTCGTCTATGGAATGGAACTTTCTACCAAGGCATTTCAATGAATCATTCACAAGAACTCTGTCAACGGTATATCAAGGTAATAAATGCATTACTTAAGAAAGTTTGGTGTTTGTTACCATTGTAAGGTTTAATTACCTTCTTAAGACAATATTCTGTTAATTCTTTTTTTCTATTTTTATTATTTACAATGCTTTAAGAATACATTTATATTGATCAAATGCAATTTGAGAGTCAGTCGTTAAATGATAAGCAAGATACAGGGTTTACAATTTTTTGTCATATAAACATTTATTTATATAGGTTCAATATACCAGTAAAAATCCTTTTTCATGCAGGTTTGTCTATCTTTTTATTCATTTTTAGCATAAATAAACATCCCCTAACATTTAACACATTCATTTTAGGCCAAAAACTGGAATTCCCACTTTAACATTCAAAATGTAAGAAAAAAGTTTTGTTTACAGAACAAAGATTTGTAAGCGCTGTAACTCGCTTATGACTCAACATATGACACTCAAATTTTTGTTGCCTTTTAAAAATGCCTTACTTGAGCCTTAGTCACTACTGGTCGCATGAGCTTCTACGGGTGGTCTACGGGCGGATTTAAATGAAAATCTTACGAGACACGCACGTACATCTTACGATTTTGGAAGGACGTACGCTTCCCGTAAGCACGCGCGGTGGCTGTTGGACATGTACAACAATTATCGCGGTTTCCTTGCGAGAACTTAAAACGTACGCTGCACTTGTGCTTCACTTCAAGAAACTCATAAGATAACCGTACGATTTAAATTGCACGAATAACGTAGGGAGATTTCGCTTGTCTCTTGCGTAATACGTACGTTGACTGCAAGTTGCTTGTGTTCACCATCAACATATAAATTAAACGTACAGTAAACATACGTCACACTTATGTCATGCGTACACCAATTCCTCTTGATGCGTACGCATTGCCCATAAATAGTATTTTTATGAAAAAGGATTATGAAAAAAATCCACATAAGGATAAGAGAATCAACAGTTTTACCATTCATCAAAATCAAATCAAAGTTTCTAGTTTTCAGCTCTTTTCTAAAAACCGAATCAAACAAACAAATGCGTTGTTTTTAACTAAAAGATGGAAGGCAAAGAAGAAGAACAGGATAGGAAGGAACTTAATATTGAAGTACATTTAGATATTAGAAGTAATAGAAGTACAGAAAATGCATAAGATTTCCAAATTACTTCGACCTGCAAACGTGCTAAGATGGAATCATATGCATTTTCGGAGCAAGGAGAGGAAAAATTATCTTTACGCGCAGAATGATATTTTTAACTCATTTAAAACCAACTACACAAAAATTTTTAACACATCCTATTGGTGGAAGTTGTTGTTTTCGTGAGTATGGTCATCTCATATGACCATTTAAACTTAATAAAAATGTCTTAATAATTGTATTAAAATCAGAATATCAGAAAAGAATTTGTAAACTTTGATTTTTAAATGTATGAAGTGAAAATGATGTCACCCTTTTAATGATAACATTTGTAAAAGCAATGTAATTCGATGTGGCTTTTTTTTATTTCAATTAATAGTTTCGTCAAATATTTTTTTTCGAAAAATTCAACAAATTGTTATTAAAACTGTATAATCATTTAAAGATATTTCATTAGCAAGAAAAATTATCAGTTGATAATTAATTCGCTGAAATCAGATTTTTGCACAGACTTTCTTTTACATTTTTCATATCTTTTTGCTACTAGATACAAAAGGTTAACAAATGTTTTAAAAACATTCTTCATTTGTGCCGACCAGTTTAGCTAGTCTAATTAAAAAAGCCGAAATAACAGAACAATAGTCTTTTTTCTACGAGTTCTTTTGACGTTCCAATACTTACTTGCTTTTAATAGATAAATATTTCAGTACATGTCTAGAGAAGAAATGTTATTTATTGAACGTGAAAACTAACAATTGTCCGTGCAGTTGTCGTGGGGCACAAAAAAAACGTCGGTACGTTTGACTTGCAGGTGACATACGACGTGAATATTATTAATGCCGTTGGCATGGCGAACGTACGTCTGGTGCACGATAATCGTAAGACGGAAGAACAGTTCCTACGGACAACAAACGCTCTGAGTGGCAACCCATCTTTAAAGATAATTGTACGTGACACGTACGACTGGCACATCAAACGTCCATTTGTCTTACGTTGCATTCGCAGTCACTTCAATATGATTTTCAACGCTACGATCAACCACGGGAGCCGCGACTGGCAAAACCCGAAGCACACGCACAATCACCAAACATGTGCGGCCGGTTTTAACTGTGGCTTTAAGCATTGTTAACATTAAAATCGATAAAATATTTTTTTAACCAAAATCGTAACCATGCCACTTTAAGTACCTTATGTTGTACATGTATACATGTATTACATTTTCAATAAATCAATTTTATCCTGATACATACAATAAAAAAAAATCTTATTTTTATTACGTGTTTCTTTTTATTTCCTGCTAGCTCGTTAGAATTTTATACCATTTAAAGTTATATTTTCAAATTCTGAAGAAAGTAAATTATTTTAACCGCCTATAATTTCCTTTTGTGTGGGTTGCAGAGTATCTACAGAGTCCCTCTATTCTTAAGGAAAATTCAGTTAATTCATAGCTCTAAAGAAACAGCCAGACTAAAATCTACACTCCTCATTTATCAATTTTCGAAAGCAGAAGCGACTTAAAAAATTCTCGGACTGCACGAAATAACTATGATGATGTCAGACTTAAATTTCCGTTTGAGGCGATTTAACTGTTCTTTTATCTAACGTACTGATGTACATGAACAGTAATTTTGTTAAAATAACTTACTTTTTACAATCAATTTATTAATTTGGTAAAAGAGAGATGTAAATACAAAAATAAAATGCTTTCTTTGGTGATTCAAGCTGGTTATGAAGGTAGTGATCATTGCAAAAATTACATCATTCGCTGCAAGGTATTCAGGTTATTCGTTATGCAGGTTATTTATTTTTTTTTTCAATGTCGACACACTCAGAACCCTCAATAATCACCAAAGAAAATAATTTATTTTTTAAATGTTTTAAATGAAATTGGTTTTAAAATATTCACTATAAGCGGAGAGACTCAACAATTTTTTTTAAGCCAAGAATATAGATCTTTAACAGCTGATATAGAAAGTAACCTCTTTAAAGGCATATTTTCTTTTACACCAAGGTGTGTCTTTGTATGCAATTAAAGATATCTTGTGATTATAAGTAGCCACACTTCTACATTTACTTTTATAAAAATGTTATTTTTACAAACACATTTTTGCTTTGCTTTTATCTTAAATCCCGACATATTATTCACTTGAGAATTACTCGATGTGCATTTAAAAAGTAAGGTTTTTTTTTTAATTCACAAATGAGTTGAAAAATTTGCGTGCAGACATGAATCACCATTTTCATTTCCAAAAGAGACCCCTTCCCTAGGTTATTCCCTTTAATTTCAACATGAACGATCGACTTATCAATTTCTTTACAAACATTTCTTAGTTTTTTCCTAGCTTGAATAAAAAAGTAAATAGGAATACAGTTGTTAGAGGTTTTTTTATTATTTCACATTAATATTTCAGGTATCAATGCTTAGTGAAGTTCAGCAATTTACTTTGAATGTTGTGGGTACGTATTTTTTGAAAAAAATCAAAAGGCTATGCATCAGAGTACCATATAATTTCAAAGATGATAAGTTAAGTGACAAAATAGTGTGTGGAAATAAACGATGTCTTAAATTAAGTTGTATGTATGATAAATTTTGCAAAGATGTAATCTTCGCTTTTTTGCAATTCTTTTTCTTATAAATCAAAGTACAGATATTGAATACGCAAACAGTATATTCTGTATCATTTCTATATGAAGCTTTTTAAATCGCAAAAAATGACTGACGCATTATTAATAAAAATGCTTTACATATTCCCCATTTTAAGAAATTTTGTGAAACGCAAAAAACCCCAGATATTTGGTATTCCTGTATTGTTTTATTTTTGATACAGTTTTCTATATTATGTTGTTAACAGATACAAGGAGTAACCAAACATCCAATACTCCCGCGAATGATCAGAGTTCAATATCCGACAGAACAATGCATACAATGTCGCCTGAAACAACATTATTGTCAACTGAATTGACAAACAAAGCTTCAACAACTGAGACGTTAAGTCCAACTGACAGCATTACCACAGTTGTAATGACAACTGAAACATCAGCTCCTACTGATAGCACAACCACAGACGTAATGACATTTGAAAACTCAGCGTCAAGTAGTACATACAGCACCAGTATAGAAGATATAACGACTGAAACGTTGATTCCAACAGACGACACATCAACAAATGCAATGACAACTGAAACGTCAAGTCACACTGACAGCATAACCACAGATGCAAAGACAACTGAAACGTCAAGCTCCACTATTGGCACAACCACAGATGCAATGACAACTAAATCGTCAAGTCTTGATGACAGCACAACCACAGACGTAATGACAACCAAAACGTCAAGTCCTACTGAGAGAACAACCACAGACACAATTAATACTGAAACGACATGTCCTACCGACAGCACAACCGCAGATGCAATGACAACTAAAACGTCTAATCCTACTGACAGCACAACCACAGACGCACCGACAACTGAAACGTCAGGTCACACTGATATCACAACCACAGAAGCACCTGCAACTGGAACGTCAAGCCCTACTGACAGCACAACCACGTATGGAATGACAACTGAAGCGTCAAGTAGTACTGACAGCACATCCACAGATGCAATAACAACTAAAACGTCAAGTCTCAGTACATCCACAGATAAAATGACAACTGAAACGTCAAGTCCCACTGACAGCATAACCGCAGATGCACCGACAACTAAAACGTCAATTCCCAGTAAAAGTACATCCACAGACGCACCGACAACTGAAACATCAAGTCCTACTGACAGCACAACCACAGATGCACCGACAACTGAAATGTCAAGTCCTACTGACAACACAACAACAGATGCAATGACAACTGAAACGTCAATCCCTACTGACAGCACAACCACAGACGCACCGACAACTGAAACGTCAATCCCTACTGACAGCACAACCACAGACGCACCGACAACTGAAATGTCAAGTCCCACTGACAGTACAACCACAGATGCAATGACAACTGAAACTTCAAGTCCCACTGACAGTACAACCACAGACGCACCAACAATTGAAACGTCAAGCCCTACTGGCAGCACAACCACAGACGCACTGACAACTGAAACGTCAACTCTTACTGACATTACAACAACAGATGCAATGGCAACTGAAACGTCAATCCCTACTGACAACACAACCACAGATGCAATGACAACTGAAACGTCAAGCCCTACTGACAGCACAACCACAGACGCAACGACAACCGAAACATCAAGCCCTACTGACAGCACAACCACAGAGTCAACTGAAACGTCAACTCATACCGACATCACAACCACAGACGCACCGACAACTGAAATGTCAAGTCCTACTGACAGCACAACAACAGATGCTTTGACAACTAAAACGTCAAGCCCTACTGACAGCACAACCACAGACGCACCGATAACTGAAACGTCAAGCACTCCTGACAGCACAACAACAGATGCAATGACAACTGAAACGTCAACTCCTACTGACATCACAACAACAGATGCAATGACAACTGAAACGTCAAGCCATACTGACAGCACAACAACAGATGCAATGTCAACTGAAACGTTAACTCCTACCGACATCACAACCACAGACGCACCGATAACTGAAATGTCAAGTCCTACTGACAGCACAACAACAGATGCAATGACAACTGAAACGTCAACTCCTACTGACAGCACAACAACCGATGCAATGACAACTGAAACGTCAACTCCTACTGACAGCACAACCACAGATGCAATGACAACTGAAACGTCAAGCCCTACTGAAAGCACAACAACAGATGCAATGTCAACTGAATTGTCAACTCCTACCGACATCACAACCACAGACGCACCGATAACTGAAACATCAAGTCCTACTGACAACACAACAACTAATGCAATGACAACTGAAACGTCAAGCCCTACTGACAGCACAACCACAGACGCACCGACAACTGAAACGTCAAGTCTTACTGACAGCACAACAACAGATGCTATGACAACTGAAACGTCAAGCCCTACTGACAGCATTACCACAGACGCACCGACAACTGAAGCGTCAGGTCTTACTGACGGCACAAATGAGATGACAACAGGTACTATTTTTTAAAACATTTTCTTTTCAAAATAATATTTAGAAAGATGTTTCACAAGTGAATCAATTTTATTATTCAAGATATGTAACCAAATTTAAGGAGGCTCTGTGGTCAAGAAATTAGCAAACAGATCTTCCTATGATGTTTAAAAATGGTTTTGTTATCGGTACCATATTAATAAAAGAGAAAAATTCCATGTATTTTTGCCTTACAATTTAAAAATACATTTAATCTTTATGCAAAGCCTTTCCTCCTAAGAAGATCAGGAAAAGTTGTAAAATAGTCATGAACATCCAGCTCTTTAAAACAAAAAAAATGTTTATGTAAGATCATATTTGAAAATTGCAATTTGAAAATGTTACACTTTCAGAAAGTTCCGAACAGCGTTGTGTGATGACATACGAATTTTCTGGAGGAAACCACGAAGTTCCCTGTTTTAATGACACTTACTCCTGGATTGTATGTTCATCTTTTTTAACATAATGCATGTATGAAATGTATATGAATAATAAGTATTCTTTCATTTTATTTAAAATCTTCGTTTCGTAATCTGTGGAATCATTATACCAATTGTATATGCATATGGCTACATGCTGTTCTTACCTTGAGCTTAACGGTATCTCCGACCTGATAATGCTGTTAACTCTGTCGACAAATCAAAAATCAAAGCTACATTTTTGACAAATACTTTAAGCCCGATAGAAATCCCAAAGATTGATACGTTAATCAATTTTTTTTCGTCTTTTGAACAAAAATATATCAAATCGAATTTGTGTTCTTTACGGCCTTTACGATGTTACATCAGATTACACTTATTTATTACATTATACGTATGATATTACATCATTTAATACCTAAAATATAATTATGACATCCTGAAGCAGTGTGTATAGAATTCTACATTAGGAAAACATTACGTAATAAATGGGTAAAATTTCAGAAAAAACAATAGTTAATCGATCATTTGTATACTTTTCTCATTGATGGAAATCAATATACTTTATCTTTATTCGCATCCAACATGTCGCTGTCGCTGTCGCTGCTTGGTCAATTTTCCTCATGTTCTACTTTGCAGGTCATACAGAGACGATACGACGGAAGTGTTGATTTCTACCGGAACTGGGCTGAATATAAAGTTGGCTTCGGTGACCTAGATTCTGAATTCTGGTTAGGTATGTTGCAGTCAGGTATCACAATGTATTTGAAATAAACGTTGTCAATATTTTTTTAAAACCATATGAACGTCATTATTTTAATAATTATAGAATTTATCTCATTTATTCCTAATCTCGACAAATAATCTGTTTAAAATCCAAACTTAGTAAAACTCAATTTATACATGATTTGTCTGGTTGGCATTTTTAGAGTAATAACTTGATATATTTAATATTTCATTTGTCTGCAATAAAACTCAACAAAACATGATTCTAGGAAACAACTATATACATGAGCTGACTAGTATCTTTGGATACACTCATTTAAGGATTGAAATAAAGGCGTTTGATGGCCAAGAGGGATACGCTGAATACTCATTCTTAGTAGACGACGAAGCTCTTTTGTATAAAATACACAATACATGGATATCGGGGGACATTGGTGGTGAGGGTTTTTATCAATTATTTTACGACTTTATTTAAAGTAATATGAAAATACTATATCATTGCTTATTATGTTTAATATTATATATATTTTAAATATCATTCTAAAGAATGTGTTTTTGATGGTTTCATATGTACAACCTGCTTTTGTACAATTATAGCAGTTATATGTATTACATGTAGATGCCTGCAGCAATGCTAAGATTATCCTTTCAGATTTTTTGAAAATGAAAATCAAAGTAGTTGCATTGCATTTATTTTTACTATGAACAGTTATAAAGTGACTTAAAGTCTACTTTATTAATTCAGTTAATAAAAAAAATAGTAATTTATTATTATTTTTTTAACTTAACAAAATTTCTTTTCGTCCTATCAATTACATCATCGATTCTTAAATTATTCGTTTTGTTATAACATTTATGGTGTCGTATTACAGATACATTATGGATAACAGATGGCGCCTCATTTTGCACTATGGATCAGGATAATGATGGAAGCAAGACCAAAGTGTGCACAGATGTATATCAAGGAGGATGGTGGTATTCATGGGCTGTTTGGTGCACAGAAGGGAATCTGAATGGGAAATACAACCACGTTTATAAATCAGATAAGACCGGGATCTTTTGGTTTCAATTTGACAATCATCACACTCTTAAAGAAGTGCGAATGATGATACGTAAACCTTAGTCATATTTGGACTATACGTATGAATCAGCTTTCAAACGGTCAATTATGTTTTACGAAAGATCAAAAGGAATATTTTATGATTACAAAATCTGTAGATTTTAGATTTATTCTATTTTGATGAAATAAATTCTGAAAAGATTCACGAAAATCATGTATATGTACGACTATGTTTATAGGTGGTTTGTCATTTGATATACGATGGTTGTACCAAAATAGCGTAGACAAGTGGCGTTATTCAGTTAATCGAAGACAAAGGAAGATGAAATTTGTGCCACAAAGGGTTCAAGAAATTTGCATTCAAATAATGTCTAAAAATCAAATAGTGTTTGAGATTAAATTAGTGAAATGAAAGCATGTTAGATCAGAAATTCGACATAAGGCGCAATGTCAAAAACATAAAGTTAAAATCAACATAATGAAATAAAGATTGCGAGAAAAAGTACTTTTCGAATAAAAAAAATTCAAAAAGAACATACATTGATATTTGATAATAATTCTATTATTTACTCAAAAAATGTTTGGGCTATAACAAAACCTTTAAATATCTTTTAGCGCGTTTTGTGTCATGTTCAAAAGTTAACTCATAATAAAATGACAATGTCAGCGTTTAAGGCGGTGCAGCAGTAACTGATACAATTTTGTAAATATCATGAAATAAATGCTAAGCGGCTTTGAAAGTAAATGAAATTAACAAAGTCGATTGAAAATGCGTTTTGTGAATAAGTAGTTAAAAAACATTGAAAATATTTGAACAATTATCAAATGATCAAATGATTGACATCATTAGAATGATGACAATTAGTGGTTTAAAAGAAACCCCGAACGATATCAATGGACGTCAAAATGCTCAACGACACATTTCGGCAAGACAGACCTTAGACAACAAGTAATACAGGACAAGTTTTGAGCCGACAGATCGTTTGTACAAAGAAAATATTTAAAAAAAACTAGAAATATTTGTTGAATGTGCACTCAGGTTACTTGTTTAAAGACAATATTTTTTCTGAGACTTTTTCGGAAATAAAACGTAAATGTTATCTTAAACGATGTGGAGGGTTTAGCAACAACGTAAAACTGGATATTTTCGACGTCGCACATTGCGCCGCCTGACAAAACTTGTTATTATATAAATAGTGCCTGTTTGGGAGGGTAACAGTTGAAATTGACACCCCGAGAAAACCATTGTCAACCGACGCGAAGCGGAGGTTGACAATGGTTTTCGAGGGGTGTCAATTTCAACTGTTATCCTCCTAAACAGGCACTATTTATTTTGTTATACTGAATGTCTTTTTTATAATTTTTAAGAAAATTTTACTGCTTTTATATAGGAATAACGTGAATTCTACAGCGAACCGTACGCGCATAATTTTCGCGCATGTAACATTTTTTAATGTTACCCGTTGCCAAGTGCGTTGCTAACGCTGAGGGTAATAGTAAATATTATTAACTGCGTCTTAACCAATCAGATTTCAGTATTTAACATGAAAGTATAACAATACTAATTATTTATTTTCTCGAGAAATAGATAAAGTAAAGATTTGAATTTTTCAGTATTGTTTGCCAAAGGGTCATTGAAGAAAAAATAGAAGTCTAATGAAATCGCAGTGAACAGATTATAAATCATGTGTCCTGTGTACATGTACGCTATTTTTGGACAACCCTCGTAATTTGTGTTTCATGTACATGTATATTTATCCACTCAGTTTATGCATAAACGTCTAACTGTAAACTAAAAAATAAAGAAAAAAGTGCAACTTGCTTTTACCAACACGTTCTAAATCCAAAATAGTCGGAAAAAAGAACTCAAGGAATTTGGAAAAATGGGAAATTAATGTAAATATAAGGGTAATGTGGAGAGGGGGGTGGGGGTTGGCGTTGTTGTCATTGTTCATACGTTTTCTTCTTCTTCTTTTTTTGGCATCGTTGTAATTCTCATAAACTCTTATATTTCACAATATAAAAAAATAAATTAGTTTAAAGGCGAGGATTGACCTAGATCTTCTCGTAGAAAATTGCCTTTCAGGCAAATCACGGAGTTACTTTCATCACTGTCAGTGATCGTAATGTAAGTAAATAATTGGCTCGGTCCGCTTTTATTTAAACCCTGTTTATTAAGGTGGGCTTCATTTGTTTCAGATTTGATTCCACCATTTTCTATTTGCATAAATGATCTTTATAAGTGTCTTCATCATAATCATTTTATTATCATGATATCTTTTTATATTGTAACATATTTTAAAGATATAAAAATTTCAATGTGACACGCCTAAAATATTTTTCATAATGGTTTTAGCATGAAACTTGATCCAAGTAATTTTAAACAGTTCTCCTGCTGAAAATATTCAACACAAAAAGCGTACTGAGGATGAGCAAAGGTTCTTTAGGGATATTTTTCATTGAACACATTAAGGTCGTATGGGACACCGGTCGATATCACTGTGGATAAAAGTACATTAAAAGTAAATACTTTCATTGTTTAAAAATGTTCAAAGGACTATATATGATATGAACCTAAAATGGCCCCCTAAAATGAACATCGTCATTTTACTGTAATTCTTTGTTTTCTTTGTACAGATATATACGTGATGTTTTTACATAATGTTCATTTTGATTTAACTGCCCAAAATTTAGAAATATGAAATCGTAAAGACAACCTTTTCCCGCCATTTTTGCATTTTTAGCATAAAACAGATGGTTTTCAAGTAGTTTTTTCGTTTTGCTTGAACAAACAAAATATCTTAATCAGAAATGTATCTAGCCAAGCCTAATAGGTGACCATTATTTTACCTTGTTCAAGCATGCGCTCTTTATTTCCCATTGATAAAAAGGTAAGAAAAATGTCAGTTATTGACTGATTTTGATTGAATTATAGAACTAGCGTCACTTCTGACGCTATAATTCTGCCAGTAAGTGCAAATAAATCAAATACTTTAAAAAAAAATGACGAATTATGGGGGCCAAATCTAACTTTTAGCATATATAGTTCTTTACAATATTTGACCCCAAAACGTGTTAAATATTTTTATTTATTTTTTTTTTTGTAAAAATAAAAATACAAAAGTCTCAGCAGACTTCTAATAAATGATTTACAGATTCATTGTTAACGCTCTAACCTATTGCGCTACGCTAATTAATAACTATTTTGGGAAAAATAAAGTCAATAAAACTATACTCATTTCATAATCCTAGTTGTACATTTATAGAAAGTTTGTGGCCTGGAAGTTAGTGGCTAAAAAGAAAAGTCAGAGAAGATTAACATTAATATACTGTATAAACTTTTTACCTTTAATTAGTGAATATTTAGCCTGATTTCTGTCCCACTCTAACTTTTCATTTTTTTTAATCTTTTTCCTGACGAATCAGGTTTTGATTTCTTTCTTAAAATGTTCATTTAAAATTAAATACAATCATAAGATTTTTATTAAAAATCAACACGATAAAAATATATTTTATAAGTGAGAAAAATTACGCACAAAAATTGTCTTTTAGTCAAATCTTGACCCAATTGTGATAAATGAGAATATAAACAATTACAAATAGTTATTGTGATTAAATTCTTAATATTAATCCATACAGTAGAATCCTAACTTAATTTCATTACCATTAAATTTCACAATTATTGCAACACGATGAAGCTATCTTTGAACCCAATCAGAATGTCTTGATCCTAGCTCGTTCTCCATAATGTCTTCGGACAATATCCAAACAAATCTTTTAGTACATCCTTTCATTACAAAATATATTTATTTACAAACAATAGTTGAATACATACATGTGTACCTCTAAATGAGTTACATATTTCAATAAAAGTGTGTTTTCAATGTAAATTATACTGGAGTTAAACATGACACATTTCGTTCATACATATAAATCATAATGAACATAAAAATTATGTTTGAAAAAGTGTTTTATTTGAAATTCAATGAGATATGTCCTAATATTTTAACACTTTTGAGAGACATATGTAACTGACTGTTCTATAGTTGACATCCTGCACCTGTTTAGCACTTGATGCATTCCTATAAAGGTTTAAAACGTGTAAATTAACATTTAATAAGACTGTATAACTCAATTCAGACGACTAACTGATCATTTAAACATTTTTCATGATATAAAAACATATAGAAATAATTAGGTGTTTTGATGATTTTCCCCCTCAGCTGCAAATAAAATACTACACGTTGCGTTTCAATGATCACATCATGCTGCTTACTGTGACGTCATATCAATCAGGCCCCGCCGTCACCAACTTTCCTCAAGTCAATACTCAGCCTCAAATCTGAGGTTTGACCTCAAATTTATGCACTTTTCTTTAAAGGATTTGAGTTGAGGAATGAGCTGAGGGATTTGAAAATTTTGGTGACGGTGGAGCCAGAGGAATTTCTACTTAAATGATCGCTGAGAGTTGCCTTATCATACCCGCTTTGCAGCTTGATATTCTTTTTACGTGACGTTTAAGTGTCTTATATTTGTGAAGGACAAAATTAAAGTCGATTCCTGTTTAAAATCCGGATTTATTTTCTAACATAATTATTTATTTATTATCAAAACAATTTTAAAAAGATTTTTGGTGGTCTTTTTAATCACTGTATTTTGTTTTTTCTTTTTCTTTTTAACAAAAATGAATATTCGATATTGTTACTATAACAAAAATAATGCGGGAAGAAAAACAATTGCTATTGTCTTTTTGTCGTCCCTGATATGGTTTTCAAAATGATCCCTTATATAGATTGATAATCATTTTAGTACAAGTTTTATTTATGAAAATTTTAAGATTTGTCTTTTGTGTAATAAAACCATAAATAACTATAATGCACCTTGTTTGTAGCTGTTCAACGTTTTAGTAAAAAGTGCTTGAACACAATTTAGAAATATATTGCACTAGGTGTCTACAAATATGTTACAGTTATTGGACAATTATTTTGGGTATCACGAGATATTCTGTTGGGTGATGACGAGCTCGCACCAGAGAACACCCGTCGATATCAATGTGAATAAAAGTACATTAAAATTGAATTCTTTCACTGTTTACAAATTTAAAATTTTACAATATTTGACCCCAAAATGTGTATTATTATTTTTTTATTGTAAAGTTAAAATTTCAAAAGTCTCAGCAGAATTCTAATAAATGATTTACAGATTCATTGTTAACGCTCTAACCTATTGCGCTACGCTTATCATAATGAACATAAAAATTATGTTTGAAAAAGTGTTTAAGTTGAAATTCAATAAAATTGACTTATCACAAAGTCCCCCTCCGGCCCCGTTTAAAAAAAATCAAATTAACGTATAAAACATTTGTTGATTATGTGAGGAAAATGGATCCCCCGGGAGTATGTAATAAATAGTAGTGAAAATAAAGAAACTTTTGAGCAGCTAAGGAGCTAAAGGCATAATACGCACTCCCCATTCCTCACCCCAATTAGAATTTTCCTGATTTTGAGAATTTATTTCTCTTTTTGCTTGTGAAGATTTTTTGAATGATGTTGCCACGCCCCCTTTTAAAAAACGTCCCTGGACCGTAAATATAGTGAATAAAATATATGTGAGCATTTATCCAAATGAGAGCTGTTTCCTGTCTCAGAAGAAATGTCCCGATTCGTTAGCTCTGCAAAATTTTGAGAAGATTTTGGTATTTATATTTCAGCAGATTTACAATAACTACTTAGAGTAGTTTCCCCTTATTGTGACGTCAAAGTTCACGTCTGTCAAGTGTCGCCTGTCTCTTTGAAAACACACTGAAAAAAAATACGCGAAAAATACTGTTTCGTTTACTTAAAAAGCATGGAAATTACACAATTTATCTGTTTCTCAAAAGTTTTACTTTGATTCTCATGAGATAGTATCTAGTCTAGTGAGATCGACCGACATTGAGGAATTGCATTGTGGGTCGAAATTTACTGACGCCGAAAAAGTCTGTCGGATCAATGTGTAAGAAATCCATTGTGACGTCACTCGAAGGGGCGATAACTCCGTTAATCTTTTGTAATGGAATTTGCGTTGTGTCAGCGGTAACAATTCATGTACTTGTTCTCCTGAGAGTGTGAAAATGGGAAACCATAATTACATGGAACTACTGGGGCGATTAAAACAATGCATTACTGGTCCGATTTACTGACGCCAAAAAAATCTGTTGAATGAATGTGCAACTAGCCCGAATTTTCTATTCACACACGCCTTGCCGGTAGAGCTCGCTTCGCGCCGGCACTGCGTGCCGGCGAGCTGCGCTCGCTATAAGTACTGTTGTGAAGGTGTATATTTATAACATGCAGAGTGCCCATGCAGTTTGTGAATAACTCACCAGGCTGAGTTGTATCAAGAGCACAGGATCGGCGAGAGCGTCCGTTTGTAATTAGGGTATATATACAACTGTCGATTTCGCGCACCTGATCAGCTGATTGTTATTGAACCCCGGGCTCGATGTAAATAATTATGCTTTATAATTATCACTACATTCCTCCCCATTTTATTTAAAAGAACTGGTATATAAAAGTTATAAGAACATAGTAAAACAATCAAGCTTGCGAAATGACACAAATTACATTTAGCTGTAAACAATCAGACATTCCGACTGTATTGACAGCAATATATAAGTGTGCTATAGC
This sequence comes from Magallana angulata, assembly GCF_025612915.1. Lineage (NCBI taxonomy): Eukaryota > Metazoa > Mollusca > Bivalvia > Ostreida > Ostreidae > Magallana > Magallana angulata. The sequence goes on along the minus strand of NC_069119.1, from coordinate 31,131,032 downwards.
AATGTGACGCATAAAAACAAAATGTATACTAGTATACAGAACTATAAAATGAAGTGTTTTATCCTTAGCTGAAAATCCTCAATCAAATAATCATAATTACTTCAATTCCACAATTGTGACCTATCTGCCAGATAAAAATACTACCTATTATCCCAGTTTACTTATTAATGAAAAATATCATCCTGATTCCTGTAAATAAACAGTACAGCTGATGCAAGGTCTTTACAAAGATATTGTTCTATGATTTTTCATAACAAATAAAACAACTATTGTACTTAAATGTGATACATGTAATACAAAATGCAATTATATCTGAAAAATTTGCAATCATTTGTTACTCTTTATGAATATTTTCAAGGAATAATTTCTTTGATAGTATGAGGTGATGGAATACAATTTGGTATGATCAAATACAATAAAGCCCGAAGGGAGGAGATATGGGCTTATAGGTTTGATATTGCATGACTGATACAGATATTGACAGACAGCGAGAAAAACGTTAACTCATCATGTCTGTAAATTTTTGGCTGGGCGTTTTAATTAACATTTTTTAGTGGAATGCAACTTAAGCTACAATATGTATATCACAAAGTGTAAATCATATACTAGTTAAAAGATAAAGAGGTAGGTTCAGAAATTCGCCAATTTCAATTCCTGCTGACCTGATGTAAAATCATTCTCCGCCACGTATCCTGCTCGCTTAATGTAATATTAAATCAATAGTCGAAAGGGTTCATTTGGGAAGGGGGCAAAGAATACTACATTAAAATGTCTTAGGAAAAGAGATAAAACAATGCTCAAACATGCACTACATGTAGGTTGCAAACATTTTTTTATTGCGTGAGTTGCTATTCCAAGACACAAGATATTTTTATCATTTGTGCTGACTTTTTAAAATCAGTTGTTAAAGGGTATCTTAAACTCTTTAAACTTCATTCATTAGGGGGTTTTTTAAATATTTTTTTGTATTTGGTTTTTGTTCAAAGGGTCGCATGTACTTTAACATGTTTTCAGACATATTAAAACACAGATTAATCCACGTTTCTGTAAATTATTAAAAACAAGAAAAAAAACAGAGACTGTATTTTTTCCTCAGGAAGGTGGTTCATTCATTTTACTGGAGGGACAAATATGTTCCCGAGACAAATAAAAGATATAAAATTATGTCTAAATAATTAGCCTCAATATTTACAGGAATTCTAATTTTGACATCTTACGCTACATTTTTAATTTATAAACTTTTCAATCGAAATTCTGCATAATTCACTTATAAGCTGCTAGTTATTAATTATCAGAATGCGCCAGTTAAAGTAAACATGCATACTGCAGCGAGAGCTTTAATTAACGCATTACCTTAGTTGAATCTTTTGTTTTATCACTGCTGGAGAACAAATAGAGGCTGCAAGTCAGTAAAAAACATATTTAAAGTTTTTACATTGATCACCGTAATTACTGTCAAATGTGTATAGTGGTAACAAATATTAGGTTTTTTTTAATTAAACTATTTCAAGGACAAGTAACCGCATATACCTTCTAGGATTTAAAAAGATTTCAAACTTCTTTTATGCTGACAGTGACATCAGTATGCTATCTGTCACCAAACTCTCGTCGTTCACTCATTTTCTTGTATCGATATGTCTTTGTTTTCATAAATGTTTTAGTGTTATAGAGGAAGGTAAATTTACTTTAATGAAAAGTATACCTATGAATGTGGATGGAAGTGTGTATCTCACATTTCCTGTTCCTGATAAAAGAAACCTTATTTTAACGTGCAGTGCTAACTGTGTACTTGAAAAAGACTGCATAGGGATTGATATATGCGATGGAAGGATATGTCGCCTTTTGAACTTAACATTTTCCACGAGCGTTCCGTCGAATAAATCCAACGGATTCTGCCAGCGATATATTAAGGTACGAGCGATTTATGTATTATATGGTACGTACATGTATATCACCCTTATGTCTAATTTTTGTAGGGTTGGTAAATTTGTGCTCCTTTAGTAAAGTTTTATATTTTCGTTATTTGAGTTGTATTACGTATTTTACATTCACTACATCAAATTTATTTCATGCCCATTAAAACATACTCTAAATGCAATAAAACTCGTTTGTCATCTGAGGTGACAAGCACAAATGTAACCTCAACCGTTTCAGTAGCTAACGTTTTTGTAGGGTTGGTAAATTTGTGCTCCTTTAGTAAAGTTTTATATTTTCGTTATTTGAGTTGTATTACGTATTTTACATTCACTACATCAAATTTATTTCATGCCCATTAAAACATACTCTAAATGCAATAAAACTCGTTTGTCATCTGAGGTGACAAGCACAAATGTAACCTCAACCGTTTCAGTAGCTAACGTTTTTGTAGGGTTTGTAAATTTGTGCTCCTTTAGTAAAGTTTTATATTTTCGTTATTTGAGTTGTATTACGTATTTTACATTCACTACATCAAATTTATTTCATACCCATTAAAACATACTCTAAATGCAATAAAACTCGTTTATCATCTGAGGTGACAAGCACAAATGTAACCTCAATCGTTTCAGTAGCTAACGTAGACCCAGCATCGAGCGATAATCACACTGCTGCAACGTTAAGTTCTCTTGCCCAGACAACAATTACATCTGAAAAGTCAGGTACCACTTACAGCATAACTACAAAAGTAATGATAACTGAAACGTCAAGTCTCATTGACAGCACAACAACAGACGCACTGATAATTGAAACGTCAAGGGTCTACCGTCATTTCAACTACAGACGTAATGGCAACTGAAATGTCAATCCCTACGTAAATCCCTAGTTACGTTTTTTTTTTAAACAAGCTCATTTCAATGCGCTCTTTGACATCAATAAAAAGAAAAAAATTCACAACGTCTAGTGATAATTTAAGCATGAATATACATCATTAGAAATGCATTTTTACTAGACGCTAAGCAAGTTTTATATTGTTATAATATATTTAGAATTTTAAGCAATTTGATTAACCTCTATTTAAATAATAGAAAAATCATTAGAGGACTTTAAGATAAAACATTTACATTAGCTGCATACATGTATATAGAGGAAAGGAGATCTCGGACGTATAGTGTCGCAAGTAAATTTGAAACATGATGCCATTTTGGAAAAAAACTCACGCAACTAAATTAGACTATCGGAAACACATGACTATTAGAGACATATGATTGTACGATATATAAAGTTCAAATCTGAATTAAACAAAAGATTATGTTTAAAAAAAAGAATAAAGTTGGGACTACTATAATTATCTGTTATATTCAGTGGTATATTTTCACAGTACACATATTTATCTCAATATGCAATGGTATTCACTCATGGGATAAATTTTTGATATTTCACTGTGTGTTCGTACGCCACATGACGTCATAATTAAACATTATGTAAGTATAGACGGTTGGTTGACGTAGAATGAAAAAGCAAATAATTCAGTTGAAAAGAGCTGAGTTGTAAATGTGAATCATTTAATGTTTGATCTTTCATTCATAAAATGTTTGTTAAACTTCAAGGAACATCTTTTCCTTGCGTTAAGTAGATGACGTTTTGCAGTTAATATGTCGTGCGGCTTACAATGATAATTTTTATAGAAAGATTTGAGATTAACAAAATATGTGGTAAAACATGTGATAAAAAGAATCTGTTTCATGATTTGCAATGGTATATGATTTTTATCCAACTCGTTGTGTGTGGTTTTTTTTAAGAAATCACACAACTCATTGAATAAAAATCATATACCATCGCAAATCATGAGAGATCTTATATGTATAATCTTATATACATGTAGATTAATAGTCAAAAATTGATATATTAGACTTTTAAGATTGATGGGTTTTTTTAGGTTTCAATGTTAAGTAAATTTTTGGAATTTACATCGAAGGCATTGGGTACGTATTTTTTGTCTTATTTTCCATAATGGTGTTACATGTATTATTAAAAGCAAACACTATATATATAATCACACAAAAAGGGCATTAGGACAACAGGATTATTTGAAAAAAAAGTCAACTTGATTTTTAATGATTTTTTTAAAGTTACCATAACATTATTTATCATTCATTCAATTTTTAATAAGGTCGTGATACAATTAAATATTTTAAATTGAATGTTGTTTACAGATACAAGTAGCAACCAAGCACCCACTTCTCTTACGAATGATCAGAGTTCGATTTACGACAGAAAAATGCAAACAATGTCGTTTGAAACAGAATCATTGTCAACTGAGGTGAAAAGCACAAATGTAATCTCAACCGTTTCAGTAGCTAACGTAGACCTCACATCGAACGATAATCACACTGCTGCAATGTTAAGTTCTCCTGACCAGACAACAATTACATCTGAAAAGTCAGGTACCACAGACAGCAAAACCACAAAAGTAATGATAATTGAAACGTCAAGCTCTACCGACATTTCAGCAAAAGATGCAATGACAACTGAAACGTCAAGGTCAACTGATAGCACAACCACAGACCCAATGACAACTGAGACAACAGGATCCACAAACAGCACAACAGACGTTTTTACGATTGAAATATCAAGCCCAACTGATAGCACAACAACCGACGTTATTACTACTGGAATGTCAAGCCCAACTGACAGTTCAGCAGCAGACGTAGTGACAACTGGAACGTCAAGAGCCACTGACAGCATAACAACAGAGGTAGTGACAACTAAAGCATCAAGTCCTTCTGACAGCACAACTACAGACTTAATGACAACTGAAATTTCAAGTCTTACTCACAGCTCAACTACAAAAGTAATGATAACTGAAAAGTCAAGTCCTAGAGACAGCACAATCACAGAGGTAATGTCAACTGTCACTTCAGACAGCACAGCCACGGATACAATTACAGCTGAAACATTAGGTCCCGCTGACAGCACAGCAACAAATGCTCTGATTTCAGTTCCTATTGAAAGCACAACCTCAAATGCACTCTTGACTGCAACCACTTCCATACTCCAAACAACAGCTGAAACACCTACTGCGTTTGACAGCACAACCACAGCTGTACCTTCGTCTGCAATAGTGAATATCTCAGACACACCTACACCAGATGAACAGGCAACAACTTTACCATCAAATTATTTTGATTCAACTTCTATCATGAGTACAACAGGTATGATGATTTTGTTTATCTTCTTATAAAATTAATGTTCCTCTAGGAAAATATTCTAATCAGTCTTGCGATGTTATATTAAGGTATGTTAATGAATATAAAGAAGGTCGGTGGACAACAAATTATCCATTGGGTATACATTTATTTTCAGTGATTGTTTAAAGATTAACACTGTAATTACAAAGAAATGTATTTCTATTTATTATTTTTTTTTTGTTGGGGGGGGGGGGGGGGCTTAAATTTTGAAAAAGTAGCTTATAAACCCTTTATAAAATGTAAATCGTAATTGTTAAAGTTGAAGTCTTTCAAACATTTATATAATTTCCCGCTGATAAATTTGTGCTTTCAGGGAGGTTAGATGAGACTTGTATCATGACATACGAATTTTCTGGAGGGACCCATGAAGTACCCTGCTATAACGACACTTATTCTTGGATCGTATGTTATTCTGTTTTTAAACTTTTCTACAAAATCTATCAAAAAAGTATTTTTATCTGAATTGGAATCATCCTATTACGTAAACCGTTGATTTACTTAAAAATAATATACACGTTTGACTTCATGCTTTTGCCACTTTAGTTTATCTCACTGAATGAGATATTCTTTTCATTGGTAGAGTACTTTTATGCATATATTTCTAAAATATCTCTTAAATTTCAATGCTATGCTGTACTTTGGTGTATATTCTAACAGATATGCTTAAACTGATTGTAGTGATTGTATTTTATCATTAAAATCTGTAGACTAAATACTTATCGATGTTAATTTCTTTACATTGATTCTTTAACTTGTAAAAGAAGCATCTATGGAATAGAACAATCGTCTGATAAAAATATGCCTGCCTTTTTAATGTATCTTAAAATTAGAGAAAATATTTATCAGATCTAATTTGTTTTGTCTACGGGCATCAAATTGCACTTACATGTACTTATAATATTTTCTAAATTTACACAGTTATTATGTTAGATGAAAAGTATTGTTATCAGCATGAAAACGCTTTTGATTTTCATCAAGAGGAAATAATGTTTGATTAAGCGTTCTAGCCAACGAATGTCAAGATGTTTTTTCGGGTTTTTTTTTTAATAAGAAAGACACAGTGTCGTTTCATAAACGCCATCAAACGACGTTAAATACTATTAAAAGAATCCGGATTTTGGATTAATTTTTTTTTTAAGTACAGTTCTTTTAACTTTTGCCGAAACCGTAACATTTAGATAAAAATAAAAAGAAATTTATACATGTTATGCCCGAAACAATATTGTCCTATTTCGACGCAGTGTTCATAGAAATACTACTTAACTTTTATTCACCGTGTGGTAATATTGACGTATTAGCTATGTTAACTTCTAGAGAAACAATTATCATCAAGAGTAAATGATTTTTTCAAAGCTTTCCAATTAAGAAAAGGTAACTGCAGCCGTCGTCTGAAAGAAAATCAATTTATTTTATTTGAAATCGCATAAACATGTCGAATATATTTATTTGTAGGCATAAATCAATATACATAATATCATGTTTCATTACTGCCAATGTGAATGTTTCATAAGATAATTAATCGTTTGTTTTAATTCATTGTCATTACCATAGAAATAAATTAACCATTTAAATCCCATTTTAACAATGACTTTAGAACAATGCAGAATATGAGAATAAGAATTTTACAACATCCTCTATATGCGGTAGATAGTCTTGATTTTAACAATGACTTTAGAACAATGCTGAATATGAGAATAAGAATTTTACAACATCCTCTATATGCGGTAGATAGTCTTGATTAATCTAATGTGTATCAATGTAGTTTTTCAACTTGTTTTACTTAGTGTATAATTAAAAAAAGTGATTAGATACTCTTGCTCCTTTCATTAATGTATATGTACAATGTTCTAAAATTTTAGAAGTCATGTTATCGCGGTATGTTATTATATCTCAGTTATTCAATCTGTTTTTATATTTCTCAAGTTCTACTTTGCAGGTTATACAGAGACGATTTGACGGAAATGTTGATTTCTACCGAAACTGGAATGAATATAAATTAGGCTTCGGTTCCATAAACACAGAATTTTGGTTAGGTAATCAGTTATTCTAAATATTTGACGCAATCAGTGAACTACTTTATCAAGTCATGTTGAATTAAAACATTATTTCAGCAAATATATTTTATCGTACTAAGTCCTGATGTTGATGTTTTCAAGTTTTTTCTCTCATTAATTTAATACGCATTCAATGAAATTATACGCAGTTTTTTTTTTTTTTTTTTACAAAAAAACCCTAATGGTTAAAACCCAAGATACATTATACATGTACATATGTTTGTTATAATTTTTACACGTATATATTTCTGAGTGGTAAATCTTACATTTTTTACTCTTTAATTAAGATCCGTTTTTTGTTGTTGTTGTTGTTTTTTTTTTCTTTTTTTTTTTTTGTTTTTTTTGTATATTTTAGGTAACGACAACATACATGACCTGACGAGTGTGTTTGGGTACACTCATTTAAGGATTGAGATAAAGGACTTTGATGGCCAAGAGGGATATGCTGAATACACATTCTCAATAGACGATGAATCTTCTCTATATATGATACACATTTTATGGATATCGGGAAACATTACTGGTACAGATTAAAGTGTGAAATGATTTCAAAAAGATAAACTCGGTAGATCCATCAATCATTATTATGATGTACTGAGCCACCCTCAGTGTCTTGCATATTTAGAGAATTAAGCACAAGAACAATCGTATGAATATACTTTTTTTTTTACTTCCGTGTATTGAACATTGAAAGTACTTTCACAAGAACAATTCCGCGGTCTACATATATGAAGTCAATAATTTGTTGTCTTTTTTATTCCAAAGTGGTTCGAAACCACTTTTAAAATCAAATATTTGCAACAAAAATGATTTTTTTAATTAATTTTTGCTACATCACCTGCATTTGGCGGGTGATACCGGTCAGCAGAGGATGCTCACTCCTCCTAGGCACCTGATCCTCCCTCTATCTATTTGGAGGTCCGTGTTGCTCTGCTTTGAATTTGTATTTCGTTTTATGGATTTTTGATATGGTTGATGGTTTGTTATTGTCATTTGTTCATTACAGATAAATTATGGCTTACAGACGGCGCTTCATTTTGTACTTATGATCAAGATAACGACGGAAGCAAATCAAAGGTGTGTACAACTGACTTCCACGGAGGCTGGTGGTATGCCTGGAGTGCTTTTTGCACAGAGGCTAATCCGAATGGCCTATATTATTATACATATACACCAGAAAAAACCGGAATTTTCTGGTTTGGCTTTGGCACCTCCTCTTACCACACTCTTAAAGAAGTTCGAATGATGATACGAAAACCATAATCGTCTTTAGGAGGCTAAGTAGTAAACCATTAGATCTGCCTTAAACGTTTAGATATATTTTTGGACATAAAAAATTATTTGATAAAAAAAAATAGTGTAATTTAAGATATTTATTTATTTATTATTACATAAAGCTCTTCATCTAAAGGAGTAAAATATAGTCTATAAATGGCGTTTGAAACCTCTAAAGAACATTTGTTTAAACTGATTTTCACTGTACATTCATTCCTAAAACTCACAATTATATATTTTGTATCGTATATCTGGAGTAGTTCTCAATTGCTTGTTCTAATTATGTCGTTTTCATTTCAAATAAACGGTGTTATTTGTATTTTCATATTTTAAACGTAAAAGTGTTAAAATTTGATCTGATATTGCTGTTTATTTCTTTGCGTAGTTTGTGTAAGATTGTGTTTTATCGTTATCAAACAATTCAAGATGAAAAAATTATCCTAGCAGTTGTGTGATTTATATTTATTGTTTTGAAAGATTATCAAAGTCATATACATGTCATCATTTCATTTGTTAAATAAACTTTAAAGTGTTCTCGTAGTCCATTATAATTTTGATATGTAATTAGTCGGGCGACAAGCGGACAACTATTATAAATATCATTCTACTACCGTTATTGCCGAGATCAAAGAGATGCCGCGGACATTATTCTCTAATATAGCACGCACGTAATCAGTAAATTATCAGATCAGAAATACCCATTTGTCTCGCACTGATCATGGAAGTACAACTTCAAACCGTAAAAAGTTTTAAAACCATGTCAATTTCACGTGTTAGTTCTAGTCAAAACATTGTGTATTGCCTCAATTTTTTTATTTTAAGAGATCAATGCAGCTGTTCCTAGGACCTCCCTAGCACATTTTTACAGCGTGTTTTTAAATAAAATATTGTGTAGTAGTAATAATCGTATTAAATTGCCCTTAAAATATTAGGAATGTGATTCAAAGATATTTTATAAATAGGTGAAGAGTATTAAAATCCTAAGAAAAGGTCTGTCGTCTGCATGTGATTCCTTTAGATCGATACACATATAAACATTACTAACAAAACCGTAGGGGTGACACGGAACAGCCGTCAAAATTTCTAAAGGAGAAACGATCTGTAGAAATACTGGGCTGTTAGTAGAATAGAAATAAAGTTCTTGTTTTCGTGAATGTTGCAGGATAACCTGCTCGGTCTCGAAATGTTGTTTGAAATATAAAAGCCTCTTCTAATGCCTCGGCTTTTATATTTCAAAACAACATTTCTTAACCTCGAAGGTTATTTTGCAACATTCACGAAAACTCGTACTTTATTTCTTAAACAAAATAAAGAAAAAAGGCGTTTACTATATTAACATTTGAACAATTCATTGAACGTAGCATATGTCAAGGACAACGGAACCAATTCATATCTGCAATAGTGATTTTCACGAAATTTCACGATCATTTAGGGTGAATAAATGTCAAAATCAATCTATAAATAACATAGATATCAAATAGGATTTTAAGTAGGGACCATTTCAAAAACTTTTTGTATTACTTCCCTTTTTTAATTTAATATGATGGGAAAATGCACGGCCATATTTAAAAGAAAATTATCATCAGCTTGGACGAATAAGTTATTTCTTCGAACGAATTAAGATTTGTTCGCAAGATTTAGGATTGGTTCAGACATAATAGCAATTTGTTCGGCAAAAAAGCTATCGATTTGGACAATTAAGGTATTTGTTCGAACGAGAATAGATTTATTCAGTCGAATCAGGATTTGTTCGGACGAATGAGGATTTTTGTCTTTCAGTTTATTCGATAATCAGGGACATTCCCTACGTACGAATAGTTTTTAAGGCAAGTCATTTGAAAGCTACTGACAAACAAGTTGATATATTCGGACTATCAACCGTTTTGATTGAAGTAATCTTTTCATAAGTTTAATGGTAGATACAACGACCTTGTCAGCACAAACAATCTTTCACTGAGTCGCCTGCTGACTGACGTTTTCATAATTATCATAAGACCGTAATTAATAACCTAATTGACTACGTTTTCCCCCTCGTTTTTCTTGATTAGGACAAAGAGCACACCGCAGGAGTGACCAATCAGAGAATGCTCACTCCTCCATAGCACCTGATCATCCCCTTAAATCTTTTCAAAGGTCCGTATTTACTTTGCTCCTGTTTTTGTTTTTATTTTTCTTTGGTCTTTTGATTTTGTACACTGCTCGTTATCACCGTTTGTCTTTTGTGTTTCGTGGATTCACTTACTTGTAACCATATATACGTACACGGTTCCTTGTTATATACGCTTTTGGTTCCATGCTAGTTATACTTTTGGGTATCGTACGTCTATACATGTAGTAGGTTGAATCAGTGATTCCTTAGTATTTTAACCTGAAATCGGGACGTCAAACAGGCATCGACGTTACTTTTTGTGCATTGACTTTTTTCCAACAAAAAGAGGCATCTCGTTTCTTTAAAAACCGCATTGCCGTTTAAATGTTTCTTTAAAATCAAGCAAATATTTATCATATCGAATTCGTTTTTTGTCTACCGACATTGAAACGCACCTACTTAAGAATTTGGTATTGACAGATTCTTTATTTGTTGTATGGTCTTTATTGATAAATAGGCGATTTCACAGTAATTATCTTGTAGGGTTATTAGCAGGCAAACACAATTTATTTCAATCCAGAAGAAATAATGTTTGGTTAAACTTTCTCCCTAAGAATGACAAGGTTTTATTGGTTTAAAAATAGAAGTCACAGCTTCCTTTAATATACGTCTTAAAACCAGTAGGTGTTTTATGCTACGATTTGAATTTTAATGTAGGCAATATATGGAGACGCATTTTCCTATAAAGAAAAATATTTTCATTTCGTTTGATCAGTTTCAAGAAAATTACGGAAAAGTATTATGTTATGGTATACTTATCCTTGTGAGTGTTTAATGAGTTAAAGAAACATTATTTTTTAATTCTTTGTTAAACGTTCTTATTAATTTACTATTTGATTGAACTATAACTTTGAAACAGGGTAAAATGTCAACCCATATAAACATATTTCATAAAAGATATGAGAAAAGTTTCATTTCTTTGCAGTCAATAGTTTCATTTCATCTATAAGTTTATCAATGTGGTCTTTTTTTAAGTTGGCTCAAACCGCCAACCTCATTGCCATACATGTTGCTCTGCAATTTGAAATGTCATTGAAATCATGTTAAAATATAATGCAAAATATTATTTTAGTTTAGTATATTTTCAATTTGTTTTAGAATTTCAACTATTTTTAGGGTTTTGGGGTTTTTTTTCTCGTGCTCTTCTTTGCAGGTTATTAAGTTATTAAGTCAAGTAGAATTATGTCATCATTTCAGCAAATAGTCCTTTAGACTGATTCATTCAATCTCTCCCTTGGCTGATTAATGCATATTTAAAACAGATAAAACACAAAGTACGCATGACTTGTTATTGCTTTTGTATATTTCCTGAGTGATTAATCTATCATTATTTTCTCTACAATAAAACTTCAAGAATTATTATTTTTTAGAAAAGAGTCTAATCATTTAGGGTACCCATTTCATAGGGCGTCCAAGTGGCGCAGTGGAAAATGCGCTCGCCTTTCACCAATGAGACCCGAGTTCGATTACCGTGATCGATAGTGCTTCAAAGTGAAAGTGAATGGTGGAAGGCTGCTTGGATTCGTGGAATTTCTCCGGACACCCCAGCGTCCTCACACATCAAAATTGATAATTTTATCTGCCAAACATAAGATGTCAGTTGTTAAAGTTGCTAATCAAAACAATTTAGGTATTAAGGAGGTCGAGAGGTTAAAAAATTAACCATCAGATCCGCCTGAAGTTTTGAAATATAATTTTTTGGGCATAAAAATTACTTTGATAGTATCAAAAAGAATTCTTCATATTAAAAACCTTGATATATTACTATATCTTTATTCACAATTACTGGATTTATCTAAAGAAACTAAATATAGCTTAAAAATGGCCACGATCAATCAGCCCACTGAGGACCACTTACAAATGCTTCAAATATTTTTCACTGTACATTCATTCCTTACATTCACAATTTTATTTCTTTAATCGTAAATCTAGATTTTTTTTCTCTTTGTTTGTTCTTATTGTGGCGTTTTCATTTTATATAGACTGTGTCTCTTGCATTTTGTGTTATGTTTTTAACATAAAAATATTAGATTGTGTTTTATAATTTAAAACAAATCAAGGTGAAAATACTTTTTCCAAGCATTTTTTAATGTATATTATGTGTATAAAATGATGATTAAATTTATATATATCATAACATTTGTTAAAAAAAAAACTTTTTTCGTATTTACTTATATTTTGACATGCAATAAATACGCCAAAAGAATAAATATTGTCATTACAGTCATTTCATGCATATCTTTTCAATTTCACGCTATGCTTAGGTATGCAATTTTAATGAGATTTCAATGCAATGCTATGAAATGAAGTGCTTAATGATATTGTATGGTAAGGTATGCTGTGCTATGGTATGCTATGAGAATTGAACAAAAACGCTGTCATAAACAGAAGAGTTCCAATTACTACGAACTATAAGAAGCCAAAATTATACCACTAATCTGCAATGTGAACATTCGTTAAATACATGTAAAACAAATGAAAACCGAGTTATATTCATGTTGTATGCTTTACTATGGCATGGAATCACGAATAAGAATCTATGAGAATGTATGCCATAGTATGAGGTTTCAATGCTATGGTATGAAATACCAATGCTTTGCTATGAAATTTCAATGATATGGTATGCTATGGTGTATTTTTAAAAAGATATGCTTGAACTGACTGTAATCATCATAAAACCTAAAAATTGTTTATTTTGAAGTATTGTGACAATGTGACATTTTTTGTTTAATGCTATAGAGTAAAAAATTGTAATGATAAACAACTATTCCTTTTAAAAGAATGATCGCCAAGTAATATCATTTGCCAGCTCTGTTAATGTCATACGAAATCTTATGGAGTAAACTATAAATAGCACCATTTCTGAAATAGCAAGACTTAATTGAGGTTGTCATTGCATAGTACTGAATAAAGTTATGCAGGGCGTAAATAGTAAAATTTGCCGAATGCCTCATATGGACACAACTGTGATCAACTGAAGCTGATCACAAAAAAATCTAAAAAGTAATGGGTTTCTTTCTATAGAATTTATATTTCTGTTTACGTCGAGTGAATTGCAAAAATAAGTAAATTAAACTGTTAAATATTTTTTCAACTATTTTTTATGAAATATTGAATACTCTGAAAAATATCAATAACATATGTTAACGTTAAATTTTATCCATTCCTTTATATGCATGAGTACCAATAGGATGACATCTGTTAATCATAAAGACTTGTATCAAATTGATTTTTAAAATGGTCAAAAGGCATATTAAACGGAAAATAGCACCAAAAGAATGAAAATATCTCTTATGTGTGCCCCTTAACGTATTTAAAAACATGCCACATCTCTTTGAATCCTTCAATTCGATCAGGGCTCGTTAAGTGAATCGTCTATCTTACTTCTTTTCCTCGCTGCAACCCCTTCAACTCCCAAATGAGTCCTCGTCTTCTTCAACGTTTGTAGGGTTTTTTATGTACATACATCACCTGAATATAAAAATGCTCATTTAACAATGCCAATGCTTTTCGGTCGCTCTGACATAGATAAATGTATGCACGTATTCAAATTCAAGAGAAAACTACAATTAGAAAATCAATTCACTTCAAAACAAAAAAAATGTAAGCAAGGGAAAGAAAGATAACGCGGAATGTAAAGCACTATAAATGTCAGATTTGAGTTTCAAGTGTGCAACTAGGTATAGGAAAGGCAATGGGTTTAGAGCCTTGCACTCTAGTATTAGAGGTTAAAATATCCTAAAATAGATTGTATGAACCTTTTTATTGGTTGGACTTTGCTTCAATTTATATATTAGATGCAATATGAAAATCAACTTTAAAACTCAAAGACTTTTGAAAGCAAAGAAACAAGAAAAGAAAAAGTTCGTTCTAATATCGGTTGTTTTTTTAATCAATGAATTTTATAGGTGTTCTATTAGTATTACAACAAATCTTTCTTATAAAATGTTGTATACTAGTATTGTCTACTATTTAAAAGTTGATTCTCAAGTTTCTTTTACCTTGACCTTCTAACGTTTTCCAATGACACATTAAAACATTTAAACAATGGTTATTTGCAACTATGCAAGTATACTAAGTATAAGAAGGATATTTCAGGAACGAAAATCTTTAATATTTCGTAAAATTGTGCATTATCTTACGTAACAAATCTTAAACATTATGATGCAAGTACAAAAAAAAGTAATACAAATTACCGAAACTTGATAAGTCTTACAAACGGCGATATACAAATGGTTAGAACAATGTTCGAAGACTCAATAGCAGGCTTTGCAATTAACATTTCCCAATTTATATTTAATGAAATACACATTTAGAAAACACAGATACATGATTTCAGGTAAAGAATATTGAACCCTTTTCATGTGTAATATGTTTGAGTTTAATTAATAAAATATATTGATTTCAAGGCATAAAAATAATAAAAGAATATTTCCCCGCCTCTTTCAAGAAATATGCTCTTTAAACTTACTGTATAGGAAAGACTGCTCTTGGTGCAAATGTTTGCATGCTTTAAAAGGACGCAGTCTTTTTCCAGATCGATTTTAAAGAAACCTCGGGCCGCGGGAAATTTTCCTTGCAGATATGACTTGGAAGTACGAAACTATGGTTTTAAGGTCACGCAAAAATAGGATTACGAATCGTTACGGTACATGTATGTAAGAAAACATTTACAGCCGCAATGCCTATTAATTTTCAATATGCCAATAAATAAGTGTTCACTTTTTATTCATAGAAATTGAACAAGGTTCTCTTTTTAAAACCATCAAAAAGGAACTCAAGTGCTGCCAAGTCTTTGGCAAACAAATTTAAATCGATATGCCAGCAAGAATACACTTCATTTCACAATAAGATGTGAAATCACAGGTTTTTATGCATGAATACTTACTTAAAGTAAATAAATTAAAAAAAATAGCTGTCCATGATTTCTACCTTAAACTGTCGAAATTTGAGTGTCATTTGTTGAGCTATAAGCGAGGAACAGAGCTTGAAATTTTTCGCTATGGAAACAAAGCGTGTGTTTACATTTTGAACGTTGAAGTAAAAATTTGAGTTTTAAACCTAAATCGAATGTTTTAGACTTTAGGAACTGTGTATCTATGCTTGAATTAAATAAAAAGATAGACAAATAGGCTTGAAAATTATTTTCTACCGCTACATTGAACTTAAGTAAACAAAAACAGGGCACGAGCTTTGTTCACATGACAAAGAATTGTGAGCCCTGTATCTTGCTTATAACTCTACGAATTGCTCTCAAATTTTATTTGATCATTAGAAATGCATTTCTAAAGCATTGTAAATAATAAAAACATTAAAATATACTTTGACCAAAATCGTGACCATGCCCTTTTAAAGGAGTCTCGGGCCGCAGGAGTTTTTCCTTGCAGCTATGACTTTAAGTGGTGTTCAGGTATACACAACAAAAGGATATATGAATCGTTACGTTAGTTAAAAAAACATTAATTTCTGCAGTGTCTATTGATTATCAACAGCCAATCATTAAATGTTCACTTCACCAAAAAACGTTAAAAAGGTTCTGTTTTAAGGAAACTTTTATAGAAACTAAACTGCTTTCAGTCTCCTTACAAACCAATCGATGTACCAACAAGAGTACATATCGTGTAAGAACAACGTATGAAAAAAACAAATTTTTATTTATGAATACATCTTTCAAATTCATTAAAACGAACACGTTTTGCCAAAAATCTGTCAATTATTCCAGCCTATTTGTGTACTGACTAATAAGAATTCTATCCATCACCTTCATTTACTCAAAAGTTTATGTTGTTGAAATTCATATACATATATGTCGTTAAATAAATCCATATTTGTGTATAGTAACTTAAATTCGCGATGACTTAGTTGTGCGATTAAACCATATCCCGACTACTAATTTTAGTTCAGATGATTTAACATATATTTACATACAAATATTTTTGAACTTTGTATCTCGCTTAAAACACGACGACTGACACTCAAATCTTCGGTGGCTATTACACACGTAGAAACATCTTTCTGAAACATTGTAACCATTAAATTCTTAAAAATTATTTTTGACCAAATCCATGTTCATGCTTCTTTAATTCCTCGAAATTCCAAATGACCAAGACTATGTATTAGATGGGAAAAATTCATACCATTTAGATTACGTATCTGGAAGTTTCCAACAGTGCAGTGAATGCCAATAACATTCGAAACTCTTTCTTCCAAGTGGTGACATGCGAAAAATTATATATCCCAGTGTCTCAGTTGGTGATGGCAAACCAGATTTGTCATTCTTTAGTTCAATGCTTTTTTTTTGTCATGTCGACACACCATATGTCGAATGATCAACTGTTAAAGTGCATGCCGGGTGCATAATTATACCCACCCGACCCCACCCACCCCCACCCCAACCCCCGAAAAAACCCCGTAAAATGTCAATATTTCAAACTTTAATCGCACAATTGCTAGAATTATATAAATATTTGCATTCTAATAAGTTTTGTCAATAAATTCCATGACCTTTAAATGACTCTAAATTTAGCAACTGAATCAATGGTTGTGAATTTACATTATAATGTTACTTATATGAAGAGTTTCCAAGCATAAATCTCTCTTATACTTTTTATGCTATATGTTTAAAAATATGGTTTACAATCTTTAAACAATAAAGTTGATTCAGTTGTTAAAAGCAAAATTACAAGAGTAATTTCTAATAAGATTTTTCAAGGCTTATCTCAACAGTCTATGTGATAATCATTTTAAACTGCTGTTTTAGAAAACTACTAATCTCCCTCTTACTTATCAATTCTTCCTTGATTTATAATATGTACCGATTTATTTGATGAAATAATACCTTTTATCACTAATTAGAAGATATATTTAATATTAGCATTGTATGCTTTATTTTGACGTCGTTGTGTCAATTACTGTCGACAAAGGGATAGACACATAAAATAACAGGGGCGTGATTATCTATCAGAATAAGGCGTGATTGTGTCTCATAATAAGGCATAATCCTCTTTCACAATAAGGCATAATTATCATAATTAGGCATAAGTATCTATCATAAATAGCGTGATTATCTGTCATAATAAGGCGTGATTATCTATTACAATAAGGCGTGTTTATCTATCATAAAAAGGCGTGTTTATCTATCATATATAGGCGTGATTATCTATCATAATCAGGCGCGATTATCTGTAATTGTATGGCGTAATTATCAATCTTAATTAGACGTAATTATCTCTTATAATTAGGCGTGATTTTCTTTATAATTAGGCGTGATTATCTGTCATAATTAGGCTTCATCACATTTCATCTCGTTATTTGCTACCTTGTAAAGCAAAAATTAAAAAAAAATTATTCCTTAAAAAATAACTGGAATTTGAAATATGAATGTTATTTGTCTTATTTTCATGATATCATAATTATATATTTGATGTGTCAACTATTTTTTCTATTTTTTTAGATTTATAATTATTCACTTCGGTAGGTATCAATTAAAATTACCTAAACTTTTTTGAAATTATAACCTGCCTCTGATAGGTTAACAATAAACTTTAGAGATAACCTAGATTCATTGACAAACGTGGTTCCCTTTCTCTAGTAAACGAAACTGCTCGCGGTACGAGGATTCGTATTTTTTCATGAAAGAAAGATACTTGTATAAATTATCCGATTCGTCTATACTAATTTACAACCACTGTATTCTAGGGAATTGAATGCCAAGTGAATGTAAAAAAATACGTTTTGTTATGTGTAAATCAAAAATTTAACAAGCATCTCGCCCATCTATCTGACTCGCGCACTGCAGCATATTGAAATTATTGTTTTGTTTTGCCTATGTCACATTTAGGCCGATAGTCGAAAAAACAATTGTCCTTGTATCGTAGGCTGAAGAAACATGATTGCAATTGATTTCTTCACTTTAATTCCTAGGAATACTGATATCTTCAAACGTTTGAAAACTTATTTCAGTCGGTAAGTTGTAAGTTTGATTTGTACGGTCGGCCGATAATATAAACAAGAATTCAAAATTGCTAAAACTTCATCTGAAACCACGCGGACATTACTTCAATTCAATGGAATGGCGTCGTCCGCCCGGCACACGGTAGATAAAATGTATTCCGTTTACAGTCGGTCGTCCTCCAGCCGATTTATCAATTTCGCCCGATAAACCAATCTACTTGTACCCTCGGTCGATTTTTGGGGGTAAATCGGTGTATGTCTGCCGACATTTAAGAAAGTTTGAAGTGCCTAAATGTCGACCGACCAACGACGGACATAACAAACAGTCTGCCGAAAATCAGACGATGATCGAAGGTTGATCAAGGGATGATTCAATGCCTATATCAAGTAAAGAAATCGGCCACAGACGGAGAAAACATTATAACATAGCCCAATGGACGCAAAACTTATTGACTGACAAAAGAGAGCTAGATCCATTTCGGCCAGGACAATAGCTGATAAACTGCTGACTGGCGTTTGAATAATTCCATTTTTGCCTCCCAAATAACCGTCGGCCGTTTGTCGATCTTAGAAATGTAACAGAGTTTTAGTCCTCTGTAACAAACTGTTTAACAACCTTGGTAATTAAACGACACACAGATAGAGACTATGTGTCGAAAGTAATTTGGTTCATCACATTTAAACCTTAATATGTGTAATGCATGCTTTGATCGGATTTGTAGTATTTAAACGACAGCACAAACTGATATATTGAGATATAATAAATCACAACTACAGATGATGCCTTGCCTTTACGACAACTGAACAGCAGTTTCCGGTTGAATTATAGATTTCTTTTTAAATAGACGCAAAAAAACAAAAACAAAAACAAAAGAAATTCTAGTGCCAAAAAAGTTACAACGCCATAGTTTTGTTTTTACTATGGTAATTTTTTTTTTGTGGTTAAGCATCTTCTCTCTAAATTTGTCAATTTTTCGAGGACGAAATAAGAATTTTATAAATGCATTTGTATGTTTTGTTAATTGATATTTTAAAAACAAATATGGTAACACTTAAATGTTATTTGAACCTTCATTATATAAAATACTCTATTTAATAGTTAATGTGTGGTTGGGATATTTTTGTCCCAGGAATTCTGTTGAAATAATTATGTGTATATTATTTTAATATATTTCTTTAAGGAAACGAACCAATATCATTCATAAAACAAAATAAAGTTTGCCAGAAAACTATTCATTTGATATAAAGCCCCTATCTTATTGCTAGAACCATTCTTTTGTTTCCGAATCGTGGGAATTTTAAAGGTTAGATAACTTGCAATTGTGGAGAGTATTTTTTAGCATCTTTTTTGCATCTCGTTTTTAGGTATGTTAATAAACACCATGATATGTTTTAAAAGCAATTTTTGTATTAAACACTTATGAGAACGTTCATCTCAGGAAAACCTACTTTAAAAAAAAACCAAGAATTTCTATGTCTCTTTTCATCGCCGTGCGGAAAAAGGACTTCAAAACAATAGGAAAATGATGGGTACTGAACTTTAAAAATTCAATACTTGTAAATCGATCAGTGCGTAAATAACTTGGAAATTGTTTGGATAAAACATTTTAATTTTACTGACCGCATGTTATAAATGAGATATTAAACCTCAGGTTTCATCAGTTAGTTGATTTTTTCAGGATTTTCAAAAAAACTAGCTCTGATTTTTTTTTCAACACGATGTTATTTTACACTCAATCCTTTATGGTCTTTATCCTGACATTGATAGGAATTTGTTTCCAAAAATGTGTCGCTAATATTGAGGAAAATCGGTTTACCTTCATATCGACGATATCTAAGAATATAGAACCAAATGTTTTTCGCGAGTTTACTTTATCAATAAAAAGGATCCTCATTGTGGAGTGTAGCGCCGCGTGCAGAAGTGCAGAACAGTGTGTTGGACTTGACATTTGTGATGGCAGAATTTGTCGTCTGTGGAATTCTACCAACTACCAAAGTAATTTGTCAAATATCTCAAACGAACTGTGCAGATGGTATATGAAGGTATATCTTTTGTATCCGTAATGGTAATTGTATGAAAGTTATTTAAAACAATTTTAAGGTATATTTCTCCTCATTATGGTTGGATAATACATAATTATGTTTTTTTTTTGTATTAATTGTTGCTTTTGTGATTTTTAATTAATTCTATTTTTAGCTCACGTAAATTGAAACAATTAATATTTTTATTTCATGGCTCTCCATTATCATATCCATTTCATACCTCTTAAGTTCTTGTTAATACTTGGTGAATTTTGATAACAACGTTTAAACACCTTCATATAACTTGAACAATGCATTACTTTTAATAACCATAATATTCCTAAACAGTGTGTTTGTTAAACAACTTGAACAATGTTTCCTTGAACATACAACATTATTTTGTAATAAGTGGTTCAGCTACTGGAGAAAGACGTACTGAATAATGTATTTGTGTAATACTCTACTGTAAAAAAATCTTTATATTTATAGATTTATATTTTAACTGTACATCTTTACACTTATCAAAATATTGATTATTCATTTTATCTGTCATATTTTCAAATTTTAAGGAGACTGGATGGTCAACAATTTACGGACCACACCTATCTAAAATGGTGAAATATGATTTGTGTAGCTCTAAACTATAATTATGCAAAGAAGAACTCAATAACTTAATTTATTAATTATTATTTTTATTTATTCTTTTATTTATTTTGGTATTTTCCTATATTTTTATAAATGGCCTTTTTAAAAGGAGTTAAATACTGTCTTAAAATGGACATAATCATTGAGCCCTCTTACATGTAAACAAATGTCCCTGGTCCAAATGTTTGCACAAATTGAAGACATATATTACGTGTATGTTTTTTCTGCACACAAATACAAGCATAGTGTTTACTTATTTCGTATTCAACAATTAAGTATATGATCCAGGGGTTTCTTTTATCTTCTTTTAAAGTGAAATTTTTAAAAATGCATAAACAAATTGGTCTGTTTCATATATGGAAAAGTATCAATATTTTAAATTATTTCTGTATTTTGACATTATGCCACATCATGCAGTTTTATGTTATATGATTGAGACAGTATTGTAAAATATTATGAATTTGTATATTCTGAAGTTACGGATGACAATTTACTAAGTGAATATAATACATATATTTACATTCCAAATATTTTTTGCATGTAAAGTGTGTGAAAAGACACTGCAGTTATAAGACCGTAACACACACAGGGTACTCAAAGGTTAGAATGACTAGTTTTATTATGACGTCGCAAACGCTAAACGCTGTAAAATGCAACGTCACAAGCGGGAATAAAATTTCCGCTTGTGGCTGTTACAGTGGCTCTTCCATTTATTTGAACTCATCCTTAGGATAATACGGAAATTTTGACGTTTAAATCACATTTGCAGACAAGGCAAGAAGTTAAAAAAATGTAAATATAAGCATTAAATCATTATTTTTTGAAAGATATAGTATCATAACTGTAGCGGTGTGTGCATACAAATTTTCATAACGCGCTGGCGCGCGTTACTCAAGTTGTATGCACACACCACTACAGTTCTGAAACTATATCTTTCAAAAAATAATGATTCAATGCTTAGATATCTCTCTCAATTCAAATGATGATAGTTTGTCATTTTTTTTATCATTGACTTTCCGTAAATGAAAATACAAGTATCTTTATGTCGAGGGTATATTTTATAAATGATGCAGAAACAAATCCATGGTAAAAAGGTTGGGTGAAAGGTAGATTCTCTTCTTCTTAAAAATAATTTCATACAATATTTTAAGATGTGTTTGATTGATATTTCTAATAAAAATATTTACAGCGAATGTGAAATTAACAGATAAAATATTTATTTAAGCATAGTTATATAAAAATTCTTAAACATTGGAAATTATTTAAAGGTACTAAAGTATTTAATCTGTTTTATTTTTTACAGAGTGCCCTCAAGAAAAATCCAAACGACAGTGATAATATATATTATATTTCTACTGAAAGTAAGATTTATTCATACCATAACAGTTTCTTTTGTACAATAATTTCATGCATAGCTTTAACAATTTTTCATTGCTATGTTATCCAATTGTTTATTTGTATGTTGTAAGAGATATGCTTAAACAGTCTATATTTTTTCAATGAAACATTCATGAAAAAAATTCAACAATAATGCATCTTATTAGTTTTTCAATGCGCCCAACTATTATAAATTGGCTTAATAAATTGGTCCATACTTTATATGTATCGATAGATTCAACTATAAGTGCATCTGATCTAGAAACGACTTCAATTGAAATGGATTTGACGTCCCAAAATGTGGATTCAACAACTTCAACAACGATGCATTCGACTCATGGTACAGTCAAACACATTTTATCAACATTTCGAAGTATTGATAATTGGTATACAACCGGTACCAATGGTTTTAACACTTTTGATGCTTTTTTGTTATATTTTCAAGGACCAAGCACAATATATGATGATGGGACAAGTAGTTCTATTTGGACCAACAGTAAGATATATTTTCCGTAATTTTACATTGAAGAAAGCAAATATTCTTTAAAATGTAGTCTAAACCCGTAAGAAAGTTTTTGATAGGAGTGGTTACATGTAAAATTTCTAAACTCTTGTTTAAATGTTTAAATTTTTAAATCAATGAAGATTGAATTGATTGGCTGTAAACCGACTTTTATTCGCGATGGCTTTTTTTCGCGAATCACGGGAGATAAACTTGTTCGCGACAACTATTTTTCGCGACCTCTCTTTATCAACGCTGGTTTAAATACAACACTGATATGACAAAACTTAGCTCGCTGTGAGAAATATTCCCAACGAAGAAGCTCTAGAGATTCTCTGGAATATTTATCGCACGCAAATAAAATTCGGTTTACAGTATATCAGTAGATGGCATTCTAGGATAAACAAATAAATGTGTAATGCAAGTACAACATTCGGAAACACTTAATACGACTTCATTTTGTCATCTTGGAAAGATAATACAAACAACATTTTACAATTTTAATAAAATGTAGGAATAATTTGTGATCTTGAGTTTCCTTCGATTTCTTGCAATAAAACTGTCAGGAAAAAAATTAAGCCATAGATTGATTTTTTATTCATAATAATGCATCTCTCTAGTTCTTCAATGCGCCCAACTATAATAAATTGACTAGATCCATGGTCCATATTTTCTATATATCGATAGATTCAACTATCAGTACATCCGATGTAGGGACGACTTCCACTGAAATGGATTTGACGCCCCATAATACGGATTCAACAGCTTCAATCCAGAGAGCTTACACAACCACGACGAATTCGACTCACGGTACAGTCAACCAATATTGATCAACATTTTCAAAGTATTGATGAACGGAATACAATTGATACTAAGGAATTTAAATTCTGTTTAATATTCTAAGTTACCAGAACAATAAATGATGACATGACAAGCAATTCATTTCCCACCAGCAGTAAGAAATATTTTCAACAGTTTTACATTTACAAAGGTCAACATTAATTAGAAAGTAACTTAAGCCCATTCAAGAATCATAATAGGAATCACAGTTAAAGATATACAGATGTTCAGATGTATAGATGCTTAAAGTATGGAATCACAGTAATCAACATTCGAATTCGGTCATAAATGGACATTCAAAACTAATAATGCGAAGATCAGGCCAAGAACAGCGAAAATAGGTTTTATAACTAAATATACTAAGTATGACACGACAACATCTTCAAAACTCAAACAAACGTTGGTTCTTTCTACACGGAAAGATGTGATTTTAAGTACTGTTCTAAGCTTAAAGATGTTGTATGTCGTCCGCACAGACCAATAGGACTAAAAAAAAAAGAACATATTTTGGTTCCTCAATCCCTTGGTGGTTGGATTAAAACGTGTTGAATCGTTTTGATTCTCTCTGAAACACCTATATTTGATATATAACACAAGTAGAAAAAACATAACCTTTTTCCGTTAATTAACATATTGACAATGATAAATGATAATTCCATAGTATATCATTGAACAATATAATATACAAAACTTTATGATCCGACTCTATTTCATTTTATGTTTATAATATCGGAAGTTTTTCTGTTCTATTTTACCACCATGGAAGCAGAACAATGAGAGGAATTCAAACATTACATAGAGTTTCTGGCTGGTTTAGAAAATGTTTTGTTTTGAACATATTTTATAGATTGCCCAAAAGAATAAGAAACAAGTATTTACAACTTAATATTTTTTCTTTCTCCTTAGAAAATGTAAGGAACAAATGAAATTGATTTTTTGTTTTTTGATAAGTTAATAAAAATATATCAAAATGTTGTCTTAATCTCTGTTTTTCTATTCAATTAAGTTACATTTTTAGGTCCTGCTGATGGAGTTAATGTAATGAGCTTTGAATTCAGCGATGGAAAACAAGAAGTCCCTTATCATAACGATAGCTTCTTTTGGATCGTAAGTGGCGCAGTAGCTATAGATATTTTTGTCATGTTTAACGAACAATATTAGGATTCATTTCTTACATATGGTTTAAATCTCTTTCCATTGATAAACATATTTTACCCTTTTTTAAGAACATTTACTCGAGGAAGAACTCTCTCTCTATCTCTCTCTCTCTCTATCTCTCTCTCTCTCTCTTTCTCTCTTTCTCTCCCAAGAACGTTGTCAGAGGTGCAGGGGTTGATAACTTGCTCCCTCGTAGCTAATGTTGACCAAAATCAACAAAGTGTTTTGTCAAATGTTCAGTAAAATTAAGGATTTGATAATCATATGTATATGCAAATAAATGAAAGTACAACACACAGACAAAGTTCGATAACAAGGATTCGGAATACCTCACTCTGTAACGGAAAAAGAGTACATATATATGCAGATTATTTTTTTTAAAACACAAGTGTAAAGTATGTCAAGTTTCATTTTCAAACAAAGTTAAAAAAAAAAGCTTTATTTCAAATGTTCACATTACAAGTCTGATGAATGAAATAAATTGACTATTCTCTAAAAAAAAATATTTGAAATATTTAAGGTCATATTTAATATCATTATATTTATTTAAAATAGGTATTAGGAAAGCTTTTCACATTTTTTGATATAACATGCCATGAAAGTATTCATTGACTCTGTAATTCTTTAAAGTTCATGGAAACACTTTTTAAAAATCAAAATGCTGAGGTACTGACGGGAGTTGAATTTATTGGTAACTATTTATTTTAAACGTAACGCTGTGTTATTTTGCATGCAAGTAGTCTTTGTTGTATTTAAATAATTAAGCACATTTTCTTCTAAAATGAATTCTTGAGCTTTTTGAACAAACTTCTCGAGCTATTCTTCAAGACGAAAACCCTTTACTATTTATGATGTGTAATATTTAAAGATAGAATTAACGCCAACAAAATCTACGATGCATTATGTATCAGTGATCGAAATATTTTTTGAAAATTGAATCAAAGCCATCGTAATTGCTCGGTTATTTCCGCTGGCGAAAAAATGTAGTTTTCGCCATGGGAAATTTCCTAGTTGTTACGACTGAAACAGCCAACCACTGGTGTAGGAAAACACTAGTCAGAAATATCCTAATTGTTTAATCTGCCTATTTTCAAGGTATTTAAAAATAAACAATGCTTCTAAATATATAGCATCGAATCTATCGATTATTTGTAAGTTCTAAGCTCTGTCGGTGGAGATAATTTGCGCTTAGATCCAAACACTGTTTGACTGTTTTTCAGTGTAATTGCAAGACAAGACGATAAAACGGTCTAGCATAAAAAGTCATTTATTTTACATCCGATAGATAACAAATTTTGAAACTAACATGACCATTTCTTAAATATTTGAATATACATTAAAAATGGGAGTAATAAGTTTTTCTTAGTTTTTGTTTCTTTTCCTCTTTTTATTTTCACTAGGTGATTCAAAGGCGGTTTGATGGATCAGTTGATTTCTACAGAAACTGGGCCGAATATGAGAACGGATTTGGTTCTCCTCAATCTGAGCTCTGGTTAGGTGGGTAGGAAGAAGATAAAAATTGTGTTTATTAAGAAGTCAAACCACATTATAAGATGGAATGCGAATGCCTAACTGTCTTGTTCTGTACTTGAATGTGGCTAATGCTGTGGAAGAACATATGACATTTTTATATAAAATATTAGTTTATTTTGTGGACAAAATGAAGGTTGAAGCCTCATTTCTTTGTCAGGTAATCAATATATTCACGAATTAACAACTAATGGGTATACTGTTCTGAGAATTGAGCTAACTAGCTTTGACGGAGAGACGAGGCATGTAGAATACGACTTCAGCATAGAAAACAAAATCAACAATTACAGACTTCATATTTCCGAACGCAGTATGTCTGGAATAGGTAGGCATTGTTATACATGTACTATATATATAAAAATAATATACTTTCAAAATTAAATATTTTTATTTGAAAGACTAAAATAAGTGAGAGTTAAAATAACAAACAAAATTAATCATTTATAAAAATGAAGATTGTAAAAGTTTGTTCAAACATTATACTACTTTTGTTTGAATTCAGTGTTAAAAGGTCATGGTCACGATTTTGGTCAAAAATTATTTTTTTCAATTTTAATGTTTTCACTGCTTTAGTAAGGCATTTTTAATAAGCAACGAAAATTTTAGTGCCATTTGATGAGTTATAAGCGAGTTACAGCGCTTACAATTTTTCGCTATGTAAACAAAGCGTTTGTATACATTTCGAATGTTGAAGTGAAAAGACCTAAAATAGATGTCTTAATCGTTAGGAACTGTTTATTTATACTTTAAATGAATAATAAGATAGACAAACCAGCTTTAAAAAGATTTTTTACTGGTATATTGAACCTATGTAAACAAAAACAGGGCACGAATCTTGTTTACAGGACGAAGAATTGTGAGCCCTGTATCTTGATTAAAACTCAACGACTGGCACCGAAATTTCATTTGATCATTAGAAATGCATTTCTAAAGCATTGCAAATAACAAAAATGAAATTTGACCAAAATCGTGACCCTGCCCCTTTTAGCCTCCCTAAAGCACATTGTAAACGACAGAATTATCTAAAACCATAAGATGTACGTAAAATGGTTCGATTCAAATTATCTAAAAAACAAAAGATTCAAATATTTCAAGACAATTTTTAACCAAAATAATTCACAATTTCAAAAATTGAAATCAATATTGAATGATTGTAAACGTAAATATAAAGTTAACATATTATATCGGTGCCAATATAATAGACTTGAGATCGAGAGTGTCCGTCACGTGCGATTTGACTAAATTCAAACTAAACACAAAACCATTGGTTTCTTCAAGAATGTCATGTATAATTATAATAAATGCGAATAATTAACAACTGAGAAATGTTTGGTTATTTTCCATAAAGATAGCTTAGAGAGAAGTGACTTGGCATTCTTCTGTACATTTGATAATGACAACGACAACTGGAACGCAGCTCACTGTGCAGATATGTCTGAAAAAGCCAGTGGTTGGTGGCACTCTAAAATTTCATGGTGTACTGACGGGAACCTAAATGGGATATATAAGGACCAGTATATGAACTATCAGCAGGGAATCAATTGGTTTGAGTGGAAAGGAGCGTGGACTCTAAAGGAAACAAAAATGATGCTCAGAAAACCATAATAATTTGTAGAATCATCTTCTTGTGTTATCAAACGATGTAATGATTTCCGTTGTGACAGACTTTACCATACCAATTTTTTGGGGTTTTTTAAATCAATAATTCCTGTACCAAAATATGTTAGTTATTAAATTGTATTTTTTTTTTTTAGGTTTTATTGCGTTTTATCCCAAATAGAATGACTTTTTGGTTATGGATTTTAAAACTTGTATAAACGAAGCCAACCTAGAGCAGACAATTAATACCTTGCATATCATACGTAACTCTGTTATAAATCAATAAATTAGATATAGAACACTCTAATACTAGCTTGGATTTATAGCAAAACAAGTAAACTTAAAATCGATTCGTAATGTAATAAGAGCAATTACCTTAAAAGGATTTGAAGATTTTTTTTTGGTCAAATATGGAAAAGTTAATAATTTGAAAATTATAAAATATATTTCTCAAATGAATATGTTATTAATCAAATAATGCGATAAAATGCAGAATCATTTCCAAAAAAGTTTTATACTATAAATATTTTTAAATTCTTTTCTCCCGCATATTCTGTGCATTTTGCCATAAACAGTGAAACTTGAATCCGGATGTTGTGCATTCCGGAATTTTGTCCAATCCGGCGAAATTATTCAGTCACGTCACATTTTCGTATCATTTATGTTTTAAAATGTTTTGCATTCCCGATCTTGTCTATTCTGTAAACGGGCCGCGATGAAAATAACTAACTTACTTTTAATTAATGAGAGTTATCTCCCGTAATCTGGTCTCTTCTCGATCGGCCACTCTCATTGTTGACTGTCGATAATTACTGTTCAAATATCGATCAATTATCGATCGTTGCTCTCATTTGAATTAAACAATTAACTGTTTATTTTAGTTTATACCATTAAGCCTTGTTATAAGGAAATACGCATTATTTTTATCCAAAATTACATTTTTAGATTATACTTCACCTAATTTTTTTTAAGGCCGTGATTCTGGATACCACGGGACTGCCAATATCGTTTGAAATGTCCGTTGTGTGGTTACACTTACAGAGTTACATTTTATTCAGTCAAAATGCTCCATTTGTTATTAAATTTTCGTGTACATAAATATTTATCCATTGTTCCCTGCATCAAAACAGTTCTCGCCTTTACGTAATCAGCCACCTGTTGACTTGTAGCATGGTCAATGTTTGTTTAAGAATTTCCGGTGAAGCATGCACTTGTCTCGTGTTGGACTTCTTAGGTTAATCGGGTGTTTATAAATTTATCAGTTACTATGATTTGATTGAAAAAGGTTTACCATTTTACGTATTCTGTTGTGCAATAATTGTTTTCCAAATAAAATATGAAAATGAAAATTGGCACCATCATCACGATCGAGAAGGTCTAATATACTTAAAAAGAATTGAAAATTTTGCAAGAATAGACGATTGATACCTACTGCATCAAATACTAAAATTAATTTGCAAAAATTTCCTCCGAACCGGATGTTGCTTTATCTGGCCAAATTCTTCAGCACCATCCTCCGCCGGATTAGACAAGTTTTACTGCATTTGTCATGAAGTCATATATTCGACTTTAAATGCTTTTGAACAAGCATTCGTTGCAGCATTAAATAAAAGATATTCAATGTTGTTTTTAGTCTTTTTCTGATATACCGTTTGTATTTCAAAACTCATCACAATACTGTATCAGGGGTTACTTTGGCCTGTGTTATTTTTGCCATTCTTAAATTGCCAATGGTTTTGCCCCATCTTAAATTCGCCCAGACAAGGTTGTGTTCAATGAGAGATAATTTGATATTTGAATTCGCACAGTTTTAGATTTGCCCGCTCCCAACGATGGAGAAGGGAACGAAATTAAAACGGGGGTTAATGTTTCCCTTTAAACAGTTATGGTTTGTTTTTTTAGTTTTTTGTTTTATATTAATAAATGGTAAGAAGTATGTTTAAATAGGATTACCTTATTTGATATCAATGTTAAGAAATCTTGACGAATTTGAAAAGCAGATAAAATTTAACAGCATACATTTTATCTGTAAATAAGATAGGAACTGGCTGAAGTATGTCCACTTGATATTACCTGCAATGATGTGACATTCAAATGTTTATTTTAAGTGTCCCGTGTTCAAATTCTTGCCAGTCTTACTCACTTTACATGTATTCTCTAAAGTTCCCAGCAAAATTCAATTTGTTGCAAGTCAAGTTACTGACTGTATTTGCGTACACTTTAATTTGACATGCAATGTAGATGAAGATTTCTACTGTTAAACGCTTCAAAGAGTGTGATCAATATCTTAATACACGACTAAATTTCCACACTACGGGCGTTCTACTAAGTCTGCACAGAAGAAACTTAGCTCTCGTGTAGTCATGCTACTTATAATTTCCTTATCAACTCTGATTTTTGCCACAGTGACATCTAAAATTGAGGAAAACAGATTTGTATTTTGGGGAACAGTATTACCAAATGAAAATATTAGCGTGGTCTTGGATATCACAATACCTAGGCACAGTAATGCTTTTATACGGTGTGGTGCCGAATGCAGCACCCAAAACAATTGTTCGGGAATGGACGTCTGTGAAGAAATGGGTCAATGTAGAATTTGGAAAACAAGTTTTGCAGAAAACTTGAATTCAAATGACACAGCTGTTAGAAATTGTCGACGTTATCTAAAGGTAAAAATTTCAATCTTCTTAAAATGATTCTACTTTCACAATTTAAGCACCCAATCAATTATAAGAGCTTTTTGATTGTACAAAAATTTAACAAGAACACTCATGACAAAAACATCTTAAACCCAAAAGGACAATTTAATGAAGAATAGAGTTTCAAGCAAAATTTAATTATGATGAAATTAGATTTTGCAAAATTGCATATGCTTTGAAGAATCGGTGAACCGCTCGCGCTTTGTTTTTTCTTGCTTATGTTTTTTTTTTTTCAAGATAGTTCTCAAAGTACATTTTAGAGTGTTTTTAGCTGTATCGTAATGATGGGTATCTATATTAGTTGTTTTTTTGTTTTTGTCATTTCACTTATTTAACGGAGAGGGGATAAATATTAATTTTGATAATTACTGATATGGTTTTTGGTTTGAAATTTTATTCTATTCACCATTTTTTGAAAAAGTTCATACTCTGACCTCAAATTTTTAACTTCTTTTAAAATCAAATTATAGCTCAACGTATCTAACCCTTTTAACGGCCCAAGTGCAACAAACCAAATCAATAATTTATAGTCAAAATACATATAAATTTAGAAATTTTCATATTTTGTAATGTTTTAAGTCAATCTGGAAAGCTCTAGATAAGCTACCAGACGGATTATTTTTACCCCTTTTGTTAATATCTAATTATTCTGAACAAAGTATTTGCGGTCTCTTTTGCGCCATTTTGATATACATTGGTGTTACAAAACCAGCAGGAAATTCCCCTAATCTTCGCAGAGTACTCCTTGGAGGTACTAATCAAAGGTCTAAAGGTCGTACTCTTACATACTCAGTATTGACTGTTCTAAAAAGGTTTTAATTGGACTACTTCCAATAATTTTTTTATACAAAAATTGGAGTTACGGGTGCATCTTTTGGCACTAAAATTCCATGGGACTCATTTGTAAACTGTTTTATCTGTGCACTTTTGAATTATTTTGTTTGTCAAAATAACAATTTTTTTTTTAAACATAAATAAGTTATAGAAGGTTATTTTATATTTTGGAGATGAGCTTGGATCAAATAAACCCATTACCTTTAATTGATAAATTAAACTAAATCAAACAATCTGACAGACTTTAAATAAATTGCCTAAACATTGGTTACCAATCCTCTATTCGATAATAGAACTCTAACTGAAACTGAAACTAATCTGTACTGCAAGAATATGAATCATATTTTGTCAATATTTCAATTATACTAATGAAAGCAAATATAATGCAGTCTTTTTAATATTTTTGTTATTTGTTGCGGCCCTTTCTCAATATTATGGTGATGAAAAGCTTTGTATAAACATAACTTTGAATTAAATAACATCACTGTTACAAAGCAGAAAAAGTAAGCACTTTGAAGAAATTTTTCAATGTGCGTTAATTTTGGGACTAAGTCAACATATTCTTTTCAAAGTGCGTTTTATCGGCGATATTAACGCACTTTTAAAAAAAATTGATCAGGGTTTAGTCGAAGTAATATATGATTTTAGACAAATAATAATTGTTTTAACCTTGTGTAGCTTAATGGAATATATTTTAGAAAGAACCCACTGCATTCTCAGCTAACTTAAAAAACAGTTTCTCGATTAGAAATTTCTCCTTTTTTTAATAAGCCTGCGTAGTTTAACAATTTACATAAAGAACAACTCGGGAGATTTGAATTATTCAAATATGACATAAACTGCAACGCTTAGCAACTGCATTTTCCTCTTTTTTTGTTTACTGCAAAATTAATAATTATCTGGTACATTGTGCTGTGCCAGAAACGAAAATTATTTGATTTATTTATTGATAGGAGATAATGTATAAGGTATTTCAAGTGTATTCAATTGCATGTGCTTATAAACAAATATGCTGTGAAAAAATGATACATTGTACGTTAGTTATGGTTATCAAAAACAATATGATCTTTTCGAGGATCAGTGCGAGAAAAAAAACTCATACCCTATTGCTTATTTTTAAGTTAATAATAATTTGATGTTTGTCAATGTACATGTAATTTTTTTTTATAATGAAGTGATTTACACTATTAGAATTTGAAAAGAGGGTCTATGTTGAAACACTTATAGATTCCACACCATTGGAGAAATTATTGTTTGATCAGCTCGTTTATCACTGTACTTAATTTACAACAAAGCGTATACATTTTTTTTCAAAGTGCGTTAGGTGTCTCGATACTAAAAAATGCTGATGTACCTTCATAACGCACTTTGAAAAAAATTTCAAAGTGGGTTAACTTGGTCCAAAATTTAATGCACATTGAAAAACATTTTCAAAGTGCGTTGATTTTGTCCAAAATTTAACGCACTTTGAAAAAAAAAATTCAAAGTGCGTGATTTTTCAAAGTACGTTGCCACATAGCACTATTTCTTTTGGGAACTGAAAAAAATGTTACAACCTTTAAAAACATACATAAACTCGTGAAAAAAAGACTCTTTCATTATATTATGTCATTAGAAATGGAACTTCAATGAATATTTCATTTCGTGGGTCAACAATAAAATCAACAGACACTGGAATTCACTATTTTTAAACAAAACCACAGTATAAATCATGCATGTTTGACTATTATTTTTTTCACAGCATACGTGACAATATTTTATTTATACATTTTAAGTAATTGTGTTCTTCAATATTATAGGTTAACCATATACTAAAGATATGGTTCACAAATCGAAGCAATTCGTGTGATTACAATGTTAAAAAAGCATTTTTAATTAAGCAAACAAGTGAACTTTATAAATAAGTCGATGATGTTGTGTAAATGATGAACATTAAGAGCACTAATCTTGTGAAAATGTTCAACGTTTAAATAATAAATGGTTTTCAGTGCTCACTTGCCAATAGGGTGTATTTTTCTCTCTTAAAGACAAGAATTGAAATATATTTAAACTGTTTGTTGATGCAAAATATTAATTTCTACAATTTAGTTCATAACAGAAAATTTGACCAAAGAAAACTCACAATTTACCATTAAACTGAATTGCAATTTTTTCTACATGCTTTAAACGCAAATCTCAATCTGTATTGTAAGACGTTACCTATGAGTTTTTGATAGTTCTTATTTTTTTTACAGGTACATTTATTAGAATTGGAACAAAATCAACGATCTACAATGAAAACGAACGGTGAGATTTGTTTTGTTTGTGTTACTAGATCATGTATTAGAATCTTAAATACAATATCATCGCCCACTTTAAGGTCCGTAACTCAGTTTGTAAGGAGCAATTTGGATCATCTAAAATATTTCTGGTAGTTATCTCAAAAAACAATTCATGACACAACGTATAATTTATTGTTCTGATTTATTTCAAATAATTATTGCAGATATCGTAAACAATCACACTTCCGCTTTTCCGATTCATGAACAAAATTCTCTAATGAACATAACCACGCATACAATGGAACCTGAGACAATATATTCGTCATTTGACTTAACCACCACTGATGAAGCGACGTTTTCTAGAAGCCCACCTGATTCAACTGAATCATCAAATCTTAAAACAACCACCACTTACGAGGCTGAAACTGAAACATCCGGTCAGGGTGCCACCACAACCAAAGATCAGTCAACACATGATATATCAAGTCAAACTGCCTCCACTCTTGACCCACATTCAAGTGAATCATTGCGTCCAGAATCTACGACCACAAATACACCAGTCATTGAAACATTAAGTCATGCTTCCACTAAGATCACAGATTCAAAACGAAACGAAATGTCTACTCAGATTGGTTCCACTACATTAGATCTACACACAACAGGTATACAGACATCTGAAGTATCAAATATTACATATTCAACTACTCCGGATCAAGAAACAACTGAGCTTACGAGTTACTCACCAGCGTCCACTGATATCTCAGTAATTGAATCTTCTTTTGCCACCCATTCAACGGTTGTGAACCCAAGTTCAGAGCAAACTACGACTGGTATTGGTTTTTTATCTGTTACATATGTCAATAACTAATTCTGAAATGGAAATTTTTGACAGGATTTTATCACGTTTTACTGGGACAAATGTTAATAAATCAGGAAGTGAGTAATGTTTATTGATATTTTAATACAAACAAACTATCCGAATGAAAATTATTTTGGGTGAAATGGCTTTATTTATCGAGAATAATAAAGATCAAAATTGCAAAATAATCTTTAGAAAATTTACGTACATGTACTACATGTAGTATCTTATTAATTTTTGTTCAAAAATTAGAAACGACTTTTTTGCATTCTTTCATTAGCTTCAAATTTTGAATTTCTAAAGTAATTTCTATCTGCTTCTAGGACGATCGGACTACATCTGTGTCATAACGTACGAATTTTCCGGCGGGAAGTTTCATGAAGTACCCTGTTTCAACGATAGTTATTCTTGGATTGTATGTTTATTGTGTTGGGTTGATTTTATCAAAGAAACACCTCAATACAGTTATTAAGAATAAACTTCATTTTTAACAAAATATTAAAATATCATTACTCGTACATGTACGATAACGGAAATAATTATTTAAGATATTTTATGTTTGACAAAACTTTTTTTCCTTTGTCTTGACAAAACCTCATGTTCATTTAAATGGCAAGGAGAGGAAGGGGTGAATTTAAACGAAAATAATCTTTCATCTAGAACTCATGCCATAGGTTATATCCTTTTATGAATAAGATGAATAAAATATCTTGATGAAGTACCAATTTTGCTCGTACTTGATGACCTTCGTCATAACACCATAACATAGTCTAAATAATACCGCTGTATTTTGAATACTTTAATCGTGATCGTGATGTTATTATAATGTATGAGAGAAAGGCTTTTTTTAATTTTGTACAGCATAATTATAATACCTGTAAGAATAATAGCTAATGATTTCTGTGCATATTTTACTTATTGCTATTGAATTGACTCTTCTTATCTACAAAATAAATTCAGCATTGATAAATATGCAAACACCAAAATATCTTATTTTTTCATAAATTTGCTAGTTCTGGTATGAATTTTCATGTATATGTATTACTTTTTTTCAAGATAATACAGAGAAGATACGACGGATCTACGTCATTTTACAGAAATTGGACAGATTATGAAAATGGGTTCGGGTCTGCTAGATCAGAAATATGGTTAGGTAAAAGTAATTTCCTGCTTTTCGTTTATTTTTTTCATCAAGTTTCTATATATAACATCAATATGTAAGGTAGAAAGTCTTTTAAATTTAAAAAAAAAAAAAGGTCTCATGTAAATGAAAATAGATATTTTGTTTCAAGTAACCAATACATCCATGAACTAACAACTGTCGGATATAACATTCTGAGAATTGAGCTCACTAGCTTTACTGGGGAAGTGAAAGAAATAGAATATGACTTTAGCATAGAAGACAAAGCCAACAACTACAGACTTCATATTTCCGAACGTGGAGCTTCTGACCTAAGTAAGGCATGCACATTCAGGTGCCATTTTACCGATTAAATTTGAGCATAATATAGCTCACAGAAATTTTAAATATATACATTTTCAGAACTTGCGAGTTTTATTCAACTGACTCTAATGTTATAAACAGACATTTTGTCTACTACTTTAAGTAAAATCTTGTTTAATCGAAAAACCAATAGTTCCAGTTATTTTGAATGGCATCCAAATCAGAAACCGGTATATAGCTTTTCAAGGCACTTTGATATAGCAAAGAATTTATTTCTGTAAAAGGTACAAATTCTTTGATGAATAAAGTCAGCAGTTAACTTGCAATATCTGTCAATTTTTTTCTTCTGAGTTTGAAACTTTGTACAAATTCTGCTTTTCGCTCTTGTCAGACACATTTACACGCTTGAAGCTTTTATACATTTGTGTTAATTGTTGATTTATTAATGTGCTTTTTCTACCGTCTTCAATGCAAGGAAAAAGATTATTAGTAAATTGATATCGAGATTTAAATCCAATCCACCAATGTATAGCTTTTATGCAGTGATTTTATTATTATATTTATTCTTAAATTTGAGAGTATTTTGGAAAACAAGATATTAAACTTTTTGTAAACATCTATTATGTATATGTGAAGAAAGTGTTTTTTTCATTTCCGGTAAAGTTTGTCCCAAGATACTATCTCCGCCACCTTAAAATAGTTTTAACGAAAATACGTTAATGTAAATATGAAAGGGGTGCAAGTCCAGTTGCTCGCTAGATAGCGCCACCGTATCGAGTTTTCGTTATGAGATCTGCCAAGGGTTTATGGCAAACAGAATGGACAAAAAACCCTTGGCTAGCAAAGATGTTCAGAAATACTTTGGAAACCTGTCACAATTTTGCAGGAGAGAATATCATAGATATAAGTAATGAGGTAATGTTTCATTTAATTGAACATTTTCCTGCTGTATTTTGTTTGAAATATCAGGAGCCATTTTCCCAAGCTGCGGAGAATGTCGCAGTTGTCATTTAAAAGTTTATATTTTGCATTTTTACATGCATTTTTGGCGCGCATTGCTAATCGATCGTGTATGAGAGGTGAATGAGTGAATGTATGAATGAGTTTTGGTTAGTCTGGTGAGGATTTTGTTTACGGGTGTAAGTTGACCACGTGTTTATTCTTCACTTCTTTATTAATGCTGACCAACAGAAATGTATGACTCAATTCATTGATATGCATGATTTACTAATTCCATAAATATAGCTAAAATCCCGCCAATTTCCGACCCCTACGACCTTTACCTTTATACACAGTGAAGTGAGGTGTACTTGTGTGCAAGATATAATATATTTTGTAAAACTCATAGTTCTGGATACCATCTCAGGGCTATGGTATTCAGGTGCCATCAAGGTCTATTTTTAGCTGCTTATTGAAACCGAACAGGCTAGAAGGCTTTTTTAAAAGGACATCTTGGATATTTTTTTTTATATTTTTGGATAAACAATGTTTCAAATGGCAGGATTCTATGAATATTGCATAATTCAGCAAATTGTGATATATGATAGCTTTTGAGAGATTATAGATAAAATGAGCTTTGAATCAAAAACTTCCTTGGCTTTTTTCTTTTTAAGATAGTCTAGCAAACAGCAACCTTGCACTGTTCAGTACGTATGACAATGACAACGATAATATCAGATCGACAAACTGTGCAGAATTATCGGAATGTGCAAGTGGTTGGTGGCACTCAAAAGCTGCATGGTGCACCGATGGTAACCTAAATGGGATATATAGGGACCAGTATATGAACTATCACCAGGGAATTTATTGGTTTGAATGGGACGGACAGTGGACTCTTAAAGAGACAAAAATGATGCTAAGAAAACAATAATGTACTGTGTTCCTTTTTTATCATTTTTCGTATCATATAATATTGAGTAGAATTTGATGTTGTTCAAACTTCGTAATGCCCCAGTCACACATTCACGGATTAAATGCCGGATTAGCTACGGAAGCGATCCGGAATCATTCGTGGCGATATGTATTGACCCGTTGCTTTTCCGTCTGTTATCATATCCAAACGTAGCAATACTTGTATAGCTGCGACAATTTTTGAACATGTTCAAAATTCCACTACGGATGAAACCACCGTAGTACTTCCTTAGAAAAACTTACTAAACCGTTTTAGAACGTAGAAGTCCGTTTTAACTCCGTCTAAATCCGTAGTAATTCGTATGTATCAATTTGTATCCATTCCTTAGTGCATCCGTACTAACTCCGTATCATTAGATTTTCTGGTGTCAACCGTGGAAAATATTCCGTAGTAGAACCTAAGAGTTGATCCGTGAATGTGTGACTTGGGCATTAACGATTATTTGATTTTCCGGTGTCAACCGTGGAAAATATTCCGTAGTAGAACCGTGGAGTTGATCCGTGAATGTGTGACTGGGGCATTATAGTAGATGTTCTTCGAAGCAAGAAACATAAAGTAAAATCTCTACATGTATATTGGATGAGCCTTTGTCCACGGATTTATGGATTTATAGCACTATATATTTTAGAAAATGTACCAAACATTGATGTTAATTAAGATTGATGAAACACATTTGTACAATATGATGTGGTCCTTTAATACATGGACATCTTTGACATTTCATAAAGCATTGGTATTTGAATTAATTGTTGGGCAACTAATAGTTAATCAAGAGTTGAATTAATTGTTAAACAATTAATTGTTTATTAATTATTCATATTATTTCTTTATAACTTTAAAAGGTACATGTATGCATGCGAGATCCATTAAGGCTAAATTGTACATTGTCTACTGCACTATAATTGTATATATATAAAAAAAACAAGTACTTCTTTTGAAGGAATGATCAGCATATACATTTAATAATGTATCATTAGCCAGCTCTATTAATGTAATGCAAAAGCATTACGATACATGCAATAAACACGAAAAAGCAAGATTAGCTTGATTTTAAGTTTTAGTAGACAAATTGTTTATCCGACTAATATTCTTACGCATGTTAACAAAATTGACGTAATTTGAATCATTGCCAATGTTTTTAATTTAGTAATCTAGATAGCTACATGTACATGTTAATTAAGGTGTACATGAATCTGTCATTGCATAGTAAATAAAGCAGTACAAGGCGCAATGCGTGTGCAGTTAGCAAAATTTGCCAGATACATGTACCTCATTTGGATACAACTGTGATCGGCCGAAGCCAATCACAAAAATTCCTTATAACATTGGTTATATTGATTAATAAACTAAAGAATGAAATAAAGTTTTTATCAAATTGAAAAAAAAATTGAATTTCTTTTCCTTTTAACAAGGTATTTAGTTAGAGCTGTCCATCCCTTTCGATCCACATATTCAAATATTTAACATTTTACATTCAATGGTTGACCCAGTATTGAACATTATCGAGTTTTATTGGTTAAGAGTGTACATTGTCCTGTGAATAGTATTCAAGTCAACCACTCTTAGATTTTCAAAAAAGAAATTGATATTTCATGATTTTTCCAATTAAATTTATTCTGACGAATTGAAGACACACATCCAATGTAATTTTATGTCTTAACTATTTACTATCATCGTAGGAAAGATAGTTTGTAATATGAACTTTCAGGATGAAGAATTTAAAAAGGATTACTTTGTAAAATTTGTATATACATGCATCAGATGTAGATAAATCTGACTAGTAAAAGCGTATTCATCATTACATCAGATGTCGATAAATCTGATGGACAAGCATAGTAAACACAGTTTAATATATTGTGGTAATTATCATTAACCTATGTGTATTTTTCCTATGTAAAATTACAATGAATAAACATGTTTTTCTATCTAACTGTGAAATAGTTTCCGTGCTATCTGCCCATGGTTAATAGTCATCAAAACTATTCACCGGCGGCATTCGATTTCCCTCCTGTTAAATCTTTGAACACCTCAGACGTAATCCGATCGCTTAATTAAATTCAAAGTCCGATAACTCTAATTTGTTTATCATCCAGATATTTTGCATCACCGACGAATAAAGTTTTCATCGGTAAATTAAATCACATATTTGCTGACTATTCGGATGAATAACATATTTTTTCTCCGTCTCGATAGCAACTACAGTACTGATTAGACCCAACCTAACAGAAAATAACCCCAAACTAAACCCTGGGTTTACTTTCTGGGTTTACTAAAAAGGACCCAGAGTAAACCCCAAGTAAACCCAGAGTGGACACGGAGAGTAAACCCCGATCAGATGTATACCCTGAAAGCAGACGCTACATGTTTATTCGAAATATATACAAGGGGCAGGAATTAAAGGCAGTAGGATCATAAGATAAAATACAGGTCTGCTTCACACTTTAGTGCGTATAGTTGACTCTTAAGCAATTCTCGGGTAAACCTTAAGTAAACCCCGAGTAAACCCAAAGTAAACCCCGAGTGGACCCAAATTTTCAAAAAATAAACCAAAAGTAAACCCAGAAAGTAAACCCGGGGTTTAGTTGGGGTTTACTCTGGTGTTAGTTTGGGTCTGATCGGTACTGTATTTCACGAGGCGAAGCCAAACTTGCTATAGTCCTCATAGCCAGTAAATAGGTATTTAATATTTCTTAAGAAATGTTTAAGTGTGTTTATATTGTTAGAGGGAAAAATATGTATAGAAATTGAATTTTAATATATATAATATTCAGATGAATAAACATGGTAGATTTATTGATCAGTATTTGAAACTGGACTCAATGTCATAAATTGTTTTGATAAATAATTGTACGTTTTAATATTTTAATGTTAAAAAAATAGATAACTCGTGTTTGTTAAAATAAGAAAAAGTTATTTCCGTTAATTATGTTTATGATTTTGGACAGAACGTGAATTTTTGAATATAGGAATAGTGAAATGTTTGTATTTCAATAGAAATGGAGTCAAAGATAATTATATCGTAATAATGCATGAATGTATGTTTATAACTTGATAACATAAAAATATGTTGTATATATTTTATTATAGTATATTACAGAGTCTAAGAATTTACATTATTAAAACTATCTGAATAAATTGGATAATTTGTCTTCATTATTGACGGGAAATCATATTTACATATATACAGTCATATAACATATAAACATATGTTAACATGAAGGGTATAACATAACAAGGTAAACAAATAGAATTCAACTTATCATGTATGAAAACTATGTTAATATTAAAATCTTATAAAGTATCCAATTGTAAAAGTATTAATTATGTAATAAATTATTCAAAATATATAAAATTAATCATTTATCATTATTTTATTTGAATTTCGGAGCTCAAAAAGTTGTGTTCTTTTCGAGGAAAAAAATGTTTAGTCAAAACTAAGTAATAAATGATAGTTTAAGTACTTGTAAAGAGACAAATTTTTAATTAATTTTGGAAAACTAGCGTTAATGTAAATATTTAACATTTTTTTGGCTCTCCTTAAAATCTGTTTGCAATTTGTCGATGCAATGAAATACTGCAGGAGGGAGAACACAAATTAAAGATGGTTTATCAGACATTGTGGAAAATTGCCAAAGTTTGAAAATTCCAAGAGGTACTGGATGTAATAGATAGCAGTCAGTTAGGACGATAGGCCTGCATTCGTCGAATTAGTATTTGCATGCTCTGTGGTTTGATCAATATCCGTTAATTATCTATTCTTGTGGATTATGTTCCCGAAGAAAGGAAAATCCAATCTATACCGATAAAACAATTGACATTTCCAACAAGATTAAGATTTATATGATTATTGGAGCTTCTTTTGTATTACTTTCAATTAAGCTGTCAGGATTAAAAATAAAGCCATTAATCGATTGTTTTTAATAATAATGCAGCTCTCTAGCTGTTTAATGCCTCCAACTATTTTAGATTGACTTAACACACGGTTCATATTTTATATGTATCGGAAGATTCAACAATAAGTACAGTACTGATCAGACCCAACCTAACAGAAAGTAAACCCCACCTAAACCCTGGGTTTATTTTCTGGGTTTACTCTGGGTTTATTCTGGGTTTACTTTGGGTTTACTAGAGTAAACCAGAGTAAACCCAAAGTAAACCCAGAGTGGACATAGAGAGTAAACCCAGTCCGAAGTATACCCCCTGAAAGCAGACGCTAACTGTGTATTTTGAATATACAAAGGGTAGGAATTACAGGCAGTAGGATGGTAAGATAAAATACTAGTCTGCTTCACACTTCAGTGCATTCAGTTGACCTCAAACGCAATTTCAAAGTAAACCCAAAGTAAACCCCGAGTGGACCCAAATTTTCAAAAAGTAAACCCTGAGTAAACCCCAATTAAACCCAAAAAGCAAACCCGGGGTTCAGTTGGGGTTTACTCTGGTGTTAGGTTGTGTCTGATCGGTACTGTATATCCGATCTTGAGACGAGTTCTACTTATGTAGATTTGATGTATCTAAATGGAATTTCAACAACTTCAGTCCTAAAAATTTAAAGGACCAAGAAAGAGACGAACGGTACAGTCAAACAATTTTTATTAACCTTTCTTATTATGGAGGTACCTTGATTTAGTTCGAAATGATTTTAACAGGTTTATTTTCAAAGATCAAAGGCAAAAAACGATGAAAGGTCAAGTAGCTCTAAACCCAATAACAGTCAGAATAATTTTTCACGACACAGTATTGCAGTAAATAAACATTCTTTTTTAAGTATCTTTAGCCTATAAGAAAATTAATTAACAATAAAATCACGAAAGGTATAAAAACTATAAATAAGAAATAGATTTTCAAGTGATAACATTGTTAAAGGAAAAGCCAAGTGATCAAAATTCCATCATAAATGGACATGTAGAATGATCAAATGATGCGACAAACACTTCAAGAACAACAATAATAAATGTCAATGTACGTATTCAACGTAATCAATGTACGTAATCAACACATATCAATAAGTAAAAATAGAGAACAAATTAGAATAAACGTATCCTATTTCTACGTTTATTCCCATATTAATGATGATAAATGATGCTTTCATAATG
Organism: Magallana angulata; assembly: GCF_025612915.1. Lineage (NCBI taxonomy): Eukaryota > Metazoa > Mollusca > Bivalvia > Ostreida > Ostreidae > Magallana > Magallana angulata. Next base: position 31,087,658 of record NC_069119.1, on the reverse strand, counting down.
GATGATCTAAAATATATTATTGACTGTTTAATTTTCGGAACTCAAACCGGAAGTTATTGTGCTGTTTTACCGCCATGAATGCAGAACGCTAAAAGAAACTCAAACATTACAGAAAGTGTGTGACTGCATAAGGAAAACTATAATAAACAAATGACATCAAATTTTCGTCTTTTGATAAGTTGATAAAAATATATTATGAAATTGAACGGACAGTAGGCCCTCAAAGAGACAAGAACACTGATTAAAAACCCATGATACTTTGTATAGTTTTATTATCATGTTTTCAAACGATCTACTGAAATTGTGTAATTGATAACATTCTTTACAATTTTTGTTCTATTTGGCTTAGTGTTACGAATAGATGTAATAAAATTGCATTTTCTTTAGTTATATTTTCCTAAATGTTTTTTTTTTTTATCTCAAATGCAATGATAAATATCATCAGGTCAAGCTTTATATTGTAAATCAAAATATTTGAAATCCTCAGCGAACATTAGAGCCAAAAATATCAATATCCTTATTAAAGCATAACGTACGTCAAGGTGTCCAAGTAGTGTAGTGGACAATGCACTCGCTTGTCACCGCTGCGACCCGAGTTCGATCCCCGTGATCGACAGAGGTGGTTTGTGATAGGGTATGGCGGTCGCCCGCTTGGATACATGGGTTCTCTCCGGGTAATCTGGCTTCTTTCCACACCAATGCCCCCCTCGCGCTATCATACGTGCTAACGAGAGATATTAATATAAGTTGTAGAACTTGCTTATCAATCGTTGTAAAATAAATAAAGTTCAGTTTCAGTGACAGTACGTCACGGTTCTAATAATAAGTTGTAAGTAGTAGATTTTTGTAAATGCGAAGCGTTGATGATGTACCTTAAGTTCAGAGAAAATTAAGTACATTTAAAACCGATTAATCCGACAAAAATGAATTACTCTTTGATTATTATTCATTGTGCGTTTTCATAAAACATTCTTAATTTAGAGCTGATAATCATAAAGCTTGCTTAAATCTAAAGAAAAAAAACTTAAATTTAGAATTATTTTGTTCTTGTTAATTCGAAGTTCTATTCATTATAAAAATTCAGTAAAGAAGAACTACAGATAAAAATAAGTAAGTTTTTAATATCAGAGACAGATAACTAGAACTGCTGTGTATTCGTTTAATGTAAACACTTGAAAGACTGATCCATAAATTCTGAGACTGTTTTGAATAGCAGATACAATTTTAAAAACATATTTTTTCTTGTTCTGAAGTTCACAGCAAAGTTTGATTTGTAACACGTTTAGCTTATGCTTTTTTTTCTTGGGGGGGGGGGGGGGGGTCGTAAACTTTGACATGTACATAAAGTAATAAAGATTAAAATCTCTATTGTTGAAAGTAACCAAGAATAAGATCAATATATTGATATACGATTTTATTGCGACACGTTCGTGTGTTCTATCTATATTTTGCGAGCGACAAAGTAAGCTTTCATGCAGTCATGCTGCTGAAAATATACTTATCAGTTTTGTTTTTTGCTACAGTGATATCAAAAATTGAGGAGAAAAGATTTGTTCTTTGGGGAATAGTACCACAAACTGAAAACTTAAGCGTGGTCTTGGATATCACAATGTCTAAAGATAGCAATGCTGTTTTACTGTGCGGTACCGAATGCAATGCCCAGAACAATTGTTCGGGAATGGACATTTGTGAAGAAGTAGGTCGGTGTAGAATTTGGGAAATAGGTTTTGTGGAGAACTTTAATTCTAATGACACAGCTGTTAAAACGTGTCGACGTTATATGAAGGTAATAATTTTCATCTTTCTAACAAAATCCGTTTTATTAACACAATTAAATTTCAAATTATTGGAACAAAGCATTCAATGCAGATTTAACACAAATCACAAAGGAGAGCTTAAGTTTTGTAGCAGAATTAAACCATTATTAAACTAAGTTTTTGCAAATCGGTATCCTTTTAAAAGGTATTATTCAAGAATCAGTTGAACTTAAGAAGCTCTGACTTTTCCTTTTTTCATAAAATTTCCCTCTCTATATGGTATTTGCAGAACATTTCTTAGTGTAATTAAGTTATATTATATTGATTGATATTTATTGTTGTTGCTTGTTGTTTTGTTATTGGACTTAAACATGATTATTTTGATAATTACTTATTTAGTTTTGGAATGTTTTTTTTTATATTGCATTTGTCCTTTTTGAAGAAAATCCATACGAAGCTCCTTTTTTAGTTTAGAAATTTTAAAAATCATATTATAATCAAAAGTATATACCCCTCATAAAGACAAAAAACAGTATCATTGAGTAAATTTTAAAAAAACAATCGCTCAATGTCAAAATATATACATATTCAGAAATTTTCCCAATTTTCATAATTTTTAAAGTAAATCTAGAAAGTGATAGTTATGGTATAGGACACCTTATTTATACCCGCATGTTGACATTTTATTATTCTGAAAAGGGTATCCGCGGACTATTTAGCGCCAGTTCTCAAAAACTGTAGTTAAAAATCAACAGGAAATTGGTCTCACTTGATAAGTGCAAGCACTAATTCAAGGAACAAATTGTCCATTTTTCTTATATTTATATACCCAGTATTTAATTGATCTAAAATGGTTTTATCTGCTCTGCTTTCGATAGAAATCGGTGTTAAGGGTGCATCTTCTGGTATCAGATTTCTGTGGAAAAAACTGTAAAATGTTTTATTTATACACTTGATCATCAATAATTTGTCAGCATGATAAAAAATATGTAAGACATGCATGAGTTATAAAGAAAATACAATATAGCCTATTATACATGTATTATATGGAAAAATACTTGAATCGTATTACCGATTACCTTTTCATAAACATCAGTAAAACATAATATGATAAGTAAAACTAGTCAAACAGTCTGACAGACTTTTAAACACATCAGCTGAATTAACTTTAAAAAATCATCTCGTTCGATAATTCTAATTATATATACACATGCTGATTGGGCTTTAAAATAAACTTGCACTGCAAGAATATAATTTTTTTTTTGTCAATATTTTTTAATTACAAACATTAAACTTAGCAAATGCAGTCTATTTTACATGTATCTGTATTTATTTTTTCAAAAGGCCTTCTTTCAATGGTTATGATAATAATAAAAACCTTGTATAAAGATACTTTTACACTAAACCACATAATTATATTGCTTTTGTTCTATTTATTGTCATGGATAGCAATGTTTCAAAATTGAATGAAGATCCGTTAAGGTGGTACATGTACCAAACAACTGTGAAATTGATTAAGGATTTAAATAAAATCTTATGTGTCACGCATGAGTAAATTTGTAAACCATAATGCTATCATTTCAATATGTTATAAAAACTGCATTTCAATATTAATGGAGACATAATTTCACAGGCTTACTAATCATAATCCAAAACATTGAAATTCAACGTATTATAATAAAACCAGAGCAAATTTTATGCATGTTTGAACATTTTTAATATTTCTTTTTACAATAAAGACTGTTATTAGCAAGTGACAATCTCTCAGCTATATTAAGAAAACGTACATTACGAAACTGTGCAAAGCCAATTATGATTTAATCATTTACATGTGAAACAAGATATGATGTTTGTTCACAAAAAGGAAGCATTGCGTGTGTTTACAAATAAAGCATACTGTATAATTAAACCAAAGATGAGAGCATTAATTATTTGTATGGTAAAAAAAATGAAGAGACAATCGATGATTCCTTGTGAAAAATGAACACTAATTTTCTGAGGGAATTTGTAAATGACTTTTGAATAATTAATGAATTGTTGTCGATACGGCTTAAAATCACCTCATTTCAAGAGACGATACAGCTTTTTATTTTCAAATTACCGAGTACTATAAAGTGGCAATTTTTCCATTACTTCATGAATTTTCTTGTAAAGTTAAAAGTAAGATGTGTTCAAAATTGTGATCGGTAAAATCTAATTATATTGTGAGTAAATATATAACTATATATCTTGTAGGAAATAAAAAAAATAAATCTACACGTACTTGTGTTAAAAATAGAATATTTAAGCAAAAGAATATTTTGATTTATTGATCTGCCGAGCATTTCCATTTGGCTTCTTTGTAAGATGCTTCATTTAGAATAACATCCCAAAGTCGTACTTAGTATACACATTTCTTTAATTAGGAGTTAAAGCGTTTTAATTTTCTATGTGCATGGTTTTGTGCATCAGTTATTTTCACTACCTGTTTAGTTCTTTGCCAAAATAAAGCATCCAATGGTCAATATGACAAATTTTTCAAGAATATTCTTATATACTAAACCAAGATGGACTCAGTAGAATTTACCTTTAAAATGAATTGCATTTGTAGATGCATATCGTAAGCTTAAAAGAAAGCAATTTTACCTAGATACGTCAAAAAATGTTAGGGTTTTTGGGTGTTTTTTTTTTTAGTAAAAATTAATTTTAAGATAAGTCGTGTTATTTACAGGTAGATGCATCAGAAATAGAACAAAACAAGCTATCTACAATGAAAACAAGTGGTAAGATTTGCACTGTTTGTATTACTAGATTATGCATCAGAATCTCATAGACACTGTTCTTACCAATTTGAAGGTTCACAACTCCATTTATGAGCTACAATATTTCTGATAGTCCTCTCGGTTTGTGTTTGATATGAGCATGATTAAATTTGTTGTTCCAATTTAATTGAAATATGTTTTGCAGATATTGCTCCTACAAACATTACAACGCGTGAGGTTGGATCTGAGACAACATATTCGTCATTTGACATAATAAGCACTGACAAAACAACATCTTCCGAAAGCTCAACAGACTCGACAGTTACTATTATCCCCAACACTCATTCGTCAGCTGATGGTAAATTGATAGCTACAGATCCAGTTTCAACTGAATCATCACATCTTCTCGAAACGACCATTACGAACGAGCCAGCCACTGAAACATCCCGTCAGGGTACCACCACAACCACTGATCAGTCACCACATGATATGTCAAGTCAAACTGGCTCCACCCTTGGCCCACATACAAGTGAATCATTGCGTCCAGAAACTACGACCACAAACACACCTGTCATTGAAATATTGAGTCATGATGTCACTGCAACTACAGATTTACAACCAAACGATATGTCTACTCCAATCGGTTCAGTCACAACGGACCTGCAACAGACTGAACCGATTTCTCTTGTCGAACCTATTTCCACAAATACGGCAACTACTGAATTAACTAGTCTTTTTGACTCAACTTCTTCAGATGTACCCTTATTTGACACAACAAGTAGTAATGTTGGTTCAACTACAACAGACCTACTAGCAACTGATATATCTACCACAGCCCTGCAGCTTTCAACCGGTTCATCAAGTTCTCTGGACTTAACTACAACAGATCTGCACACAACTGAATTATCTACTAAAAATGACCGGACCACCACTGACCATTCAACAACTAAAATATCAAGTATAATTGACTTGACTACCACAGAATCTCCAACAACAGAGATATCAAGTATAATTGACCTGGCCATCACAGATCCTCTAACAACTCTAACAAACAATCATGTTGATTCAACAACTGCAGTTTTACAGATATCAAATATTATACATTCAACTTCTCAGGATCCAGCAACAACTGAGCAGACGAGTTACTCGCCAGCGTCCACTGATATCTCAGTAATTAAATCTTCTTTTGCCACCCACTCAACTATGGCTTACCCAAGCTCAGAGCACACTACAACTGGTATGGGTTTTTTAGCTCACCTGAGCTGAAAGCTCAAGTAAGCTATTCTGATCACATTTTGTCCGTCGTCCGTCTGTCCGTCCGTCTGTCCGTCTGTAAACTTTTCACATTTTGAACTTCTTCTCTAAAACCACTTAACCAAATTCAACCAAATTTGGCTCAAAGCATTCTTATGGAAAGATGAATATCAATTGCAGAAATGAAAGAAAATTTTTCAATGAAAGCGGAGAAAACTCAAAACTGTAAAAAAAAAAAAAAAATAGGGGGTTCATATTAAAAAATCTTCTAAAAAAACTACTGAGGCAAATTCAACGTTATTTAGCATGAATAATCTGTATGGGAAGGAAAATATGCAAAAATTATGGGCTAATTCTGCTTCAAATCTGAGTTATTACGAAAATGATAAGAAAGAAAATGCGTGTTTCAAGCAATTTATAGCATCCATGAGTCTTGGTAAAATGGGTAGGCATGACTGGGCCAGGGCAAAACAAAAGATTGACAGTTATTAATCTGCCAATCTCATTAAAATTTCAAGATATTTACTGACCAGTATATTTGTATTCGCTGTAAATATTGCTGCAAAATAATGCGTAATTGGAATTGACAATTGCCGATCTGCCCCTGCTTTTATTTTGCCCTGGCCCGGGTTTGCTTACCCATTTTACCAAGAATCCTATTCCATAATTCTAAAACGAGGTTCTTTGTTTAAAGCAGCCATGATAATATTTGATAAACGGGTCGATCTGGCAATGATGAATTTGTTTGTTGTGCAACAGTTCGTGTACGAAGGGAATCTTTGAAACATGCAAAATACATTGGTGCCGATTTTGTGAAGTAAATTGAGGCGAAATATTTCAATGCGGTGACAGTTTTCACATATGACGGTGGTGTTAGCTTGTTGTGATTTTCGTTTTGGTTTCAATTATGCTTTGCGTTAACCTGGGAACTGTCGCTTGTATTTCCTGATTTTTACGTATCAAATCAAACAGAGACTTCGGTAAATCAAACAGTTTACTGTTTACCTGCGCAAATTAAGCAACATCTGATGTATTAAGAAAGAACTAAAATGCAATTATTTCAGGCTATCGGTAATTCGTTATCATCTTTTGCGTAATGGTAGAATAATGCAATATGTTTTGTTGAGATGCTCGGCATTTTCTCGAGTTTATTCAGTTTAAATAGAGTTTAATATCGCTGACGAAAATATGTAGGTATATATACATGTATATGATTCATTTTGAAAAATAAATTGTGTTCTTTATTTGTTATAGTGCATGTTTATTGTGTTAAATTGTTTACAATTTTTTTTACTTACCATATTTGAGTGTTAAGCTTCGAATTATAAGCAAGATACAGAGATTTGCTCACAATTCTATGTTTGTACACAGATCTGAGGCCATTCATTTTTTCCATTTTAAATGCCGAATAGGAAATACGTACCAAGTTAAAAATCTTAAAGTAGATCCAGTGTTCTGTGATGTCATACTTTTTTGTAAAACTTTGAATTCTTTAAAATTTGTGCAAGATAGTTTTATTTATTTTTGTGAATGTAATCATATTGGATGTAATTAGAATTATTGGTAGGCTCAAGATATTTTTGCAGCTTTATTTTATCCTAAATTTCCACTTTTTTATACATCTTATCTATGCAAAGTGGAAATAACTCTTTTTCTGACTTTTCTCTCAGTTGTATGTCTAAATGCTATAGTTTTTCTTATTCTAACGATTAATTTTAAAATATTTTTGTAGTTTTAGTTTTCTAATAAAGTTGACATTAAAATTAAACAAGAAAAACAAATTTCTTCCTACAAGATTTTACTTTTAACAAAAAAAAACAGTTTTCTGATGCTAAAATATGCTTTAGTTTATGTTTATGTGGAATCTTAAAAAGTGCGATGACACGTATATTTTTTCTAACAATTGATGACATTTAAGTCTATTAAGTTGAAATCAGTTCAGTTTTTTAACTTTCCTCAGAGAATTTTACGAGTATGGAGTTACCTTAAGCTGAATGTAATAAACTCATGTGAACAAAATATGACTCAAACCTAGCAAAATGTTGAGCTCATCTTGCTTATAATTCTACGATTGACGCTGAAATTTTGGTTGATCATTGGAAATTCTATTTGAATTAGAGTATGTTATAAATACTTGTACACAAAAAAATGAAAGAATGATATGCTGTACATAACTACTCTCTGGGCCCCCCTCTTTATACAATGAATAATGTGAAATATGAGTAAATAAAAACGATATCATTAAAACAGTTTTCATAGTTCTGACACATTTCTGTTGCGGGGATAAAGGAATTGTCGCTATTCCTCAGAAAATATTACAGCGGAAAATTATCCTGGTTTGTAGCCATTTGTTATTTTTGAATAAAAATGAAAATAATGGGTGGGCCATAGTAAATTAGAGTGATGTGCCTGTCAATACGGTAACATTGATTTTTATAGCTCTTTATCATGTCACGTGACAACATTTTTCATTCCAGTGTATTCATCAATCAAGTGTGAGTAAAGTTATAAAAGTCACTAGTTTACGCGAGGTAAACAACAGTCATTTAATTATAATGGAGAAGACAAATTAAATTGTTGAATATTTTTAATTTGAGAAACTGAGCGCATGAGGTGCAATTTTCTTCTTCACATATATACATGTAGGATCTTTTTGATAAAATGCAATAACTATTATACTTAAAAAAAATACAATAACTAGTAGGTAGTTGAGGAAAAAAATGTACCTATATGCTCTCATATATTTTGATCGCTGTATTAAGTGGGGGAGGGGGGGGCAGAACGAAAATACAGGGAATTAGAAGTTATATTACAGTGTACCCCTACCAAATATTTAGTTCTATAACTTGCGTAGGATTTTCTTATTCTGTGTAAAAACAGTATTTCATGAAGGTACAATGTCAAAGATTACGTGTATTCAAAAATAAGTGTAAAATTCGAATAATTTACAATATTTATTTTTTTTGTTATTCTACCGAGGGCTAAATGGCACAATATCTTTTGAACGCCGATTTTTGCTCAGGTGAGCGATGTGGCCCCATGGGCCTCTTGTTTTTATACTACTACTCATTGGTAATGTGAATAATTAATTTTTAAAATGGACACTGTTGTCAGGTTTTATGAGGTTTTATTGGGGCAACTGTTTATAAATTAAGAAGTGTGTAATGTTTCTTATTTTTGTATTATAAAAAAAACGAGTGAAATTTTTTTTTTGCTGATATTGTTTTATTTAATTAAGAGTATTAAGGAATAAAATCTAAAAAGAGTATACGTACATGAACTATCTATTCATTTTTGTTGAAAAAATAGAAACGTGCAGCATTGCATAGAAAAACAACGCCAGTCTTTTGTATAGTTTAGTTTGCTTAAAATTTGGAATTTCTAAGTACTTTCATTTTACTTCCAGGACGATCAGACCTGACTTGTGTCTTTACGTACGAATTTTTCGGCGGGAAGTTACATGAAGTTCCCTGTTTCAACGATAGTTATTCTTGGATTGTATGTTCATTGATGTTGTGGTTGATTTTATCAAGTATACATCTCCGAGCAGTCTTGAGGGACAAACTCTATCTTAAACAAAATAATAAGATATCGTTAATAGTTACTTGTACAAAATATGATTGTTATCCACTATTATCTAATGACACTCATTTCATTTAAATTGCAAGGGTTGGTAAAATTTTTAACTAAAATTTTATGCCATGGGTTAAATCGTTTTGTGATTTTGATGAATGAGAATCTTTTTTTAAAAAAACTTGCTCTGTTCTTATTCGTCGATTTTAGTCTCTGTAGCATTTTAGCATCTTGTAAATAATGCCACAATATTTCCAGTATATTGGTCGATAATATGATACCTATTCTAATATTAAAGAGTAAGGCCCAATAGTTTATTTTTTTTAATTTTGTTCTGTATAATCATTACATATATAAGGTTTAAAGCTTAGGAGTGTTTTCCGTATGTTCAACTTATCATTAATGAAATGATTATGTCAAATTCACAATATACATTTTTTATTTATAATTATGTAAATACTAATAGATCTTCAAAATTTCATCATAAACATTTTACTTCCAGTATGAAATATCATGTGTATTTTTACCTTTTTAAAGATAATACAGAGAAGATACGACGGTTCTACGTCATTTTACAGAAATTGGACAGATTATGAAAACGGGTTCGGATCTGTTACTACCGAAATTTGGTTAGGTAAAAGTGAATCACTGCTTCGTATTAGAATAAGTAATTTCTACTTTAATCTGTAAAGTCAATATATCAAGAAGTACGTCTTCTCTATTTAAAAAAGAGGTCTGAGATTAAATTTGTTTAATATTTTGTTTCAGGTAACCAGTACATCCATGAACTTACAACCGTCGGATATAACATTTTGAGAATTGAGCTCACTAGCTTTGCAGGGGAAGTAACACAAATAGAATATGACTTTAGCATAGATGACAAAGCCAGCAACTACAGACTTCATATTTCTGAACGTGGAGTCTCTGGCCTAAGTAAGACATGAACATTCATATGACATTTTTACCGATTAAAATCGAACATTGTGTAGCTAATAGAATGCTACAAAATATAAATTCTGAACATTTTTAGCAACCAAAACACAAATATTTTTGTCTATCTGAAACTCAAGTCTTGATTGGTCGACAAACAGACGTTTTTAATATATTGCATGGCATCCGAGTCAGAGAAGCGGTATCGGTCTTCCCATAAAGTAGAGTTATCGTTACTGAAAGAGTTATCTTCCCCTCATAGCAGGTATGCAGTACTTCCGGTTATTAGAAGATAAGTAAGCAGTGCGGGAGTCTACATATACGACGACGGACGTTTACTTAATAATGATTTTTCTTACAGCAAAAACATTTGATAATATTCAAATTACGAAACAGAAAACATCAAAAGTTATCTAAAAAATTAAATTGAACGCAAAGAATGCGTTTGATTCCAATGCATAACGTGATTACAAAGTTTCGGCAAACAATGTGAGGGAAACATTAATTTGGGTTCTTATTTTTGGGACAATTACTCCTTTTGTTAGCTAACGGATGGATGTTGGTATATTGGTTTCTCTGATAAAATGAATCCACCTGTTACGCAGAAATGAAAGATGTTATAAATATTAGAGAGGGCAGGAGCTTTTTTCTATAAAAATGAAATATAGAAACATAAATTCTTAACAGACTTTCCCTATTTTTTCTTCTTCTGGGGACAACGCAAAAACAATATAGGACTAAGGGAAAGTATGCATATATATAATTCTGAATAAATTCAAAGATACATACATGACGTATATACGAGACCCCCCCCCCCCCCCGAGCCCACTTCACGGACTAGGATTTTGGTAATTTGTGAAGTGATTTATTTGATTTATTAATTGTTTTTCGTCTTGATTTTCGGTCGGTTGGTCCCCCCCCCCCCGCCCCGAACACTCTTTCAAAATATGATGTTCGCTCTAGCCTGTTGAGATGCATTCGTTCGAAATGCCAAGCTTTGATGAAAAAAAATATGTATACCCGCATTGGGCAACGACGGTCATCAATTCAGGCAGCTGTACCTGTCTTGCAGGATGTTTAATTAATTAAAATCATTTGAATTTCTCAACAAAACAGATTCTTTGCATAATATAGATACCGGTATTATAGGGTTAAGAAGAATGACAGCGTTAAAAATAGAGCTCAGTGCTTTGAAATATAGATTTTATCGAAATTAGAATTTGTCTTTGGTTTAAAATAAGAGATCCTCTTTCTTTTAAGTCTTTGAGGAGACAGCTTAAACACATTTTTTATAGTTTGTTGAACTTTTAGTACCTTTATTACTTTTATCATTATCTCAGTGCCCTTTATATAATTGTTTTGTACTTTATTCATGTGTAAATTAAAAATGTAATGAACTATATATATAAATATTAACGTGAATGTTGTCGATCAAAATCGGAACGCAACTTTAAATGGAAACATGATTGCAAGCGGTGTATGCGAAAAAATGCGCAAAAGCTACATTTGTAGGTTGTATATGTTTTTACCCATTATCTCTAAAATTCCCATGATGATCCGCCATTGATCAATACAGATACGTACGTACGTAGGTATTATGCCAATCTTTGTACTTCGACATACTGATAGATTGAAATATTCTGTTTTGAGAGGTGGACAGACAAAACCATCCATGTCTTTAGGATTGGTTTGCATGTCGACTTCTCTGTATAATACAGTGTACATGTATCAGCAGCGCTCTCCTGAAACCACGCACTTCACCGCCAGCAACTGCATTATTTATTGGTAGATGGCAGGCGCATGGCATCAATGGGGGGGGGGGGGCTACCCTCCCAACTTCTTCATAAATTTACATAAATGAAAATGTGAATAAACATGAAGTTGCCCCCCTCCCTCCCTCCCTCCCAACTTCTTCATAAATTTACATATATAAAAATGTGAATAAACATGAAGTTGACCCCCCCCCCCCCCGCCTTTTCCGGAGCAAGTAAATAAATTGTGAATATGCGATAAGAAGGAAATGGTGTTACAGTATGATTTATGGTGTGCATACAGTAAAGTAGTACACTACAACCCTCCCCTCTCCATCCACACACACACACGGATTAGGATTTTCACGATTGGAGAAGTTGTAATTTTCTTTCTTTTTTTTATATGTTTTGGTTTGTCGAGTTTTTTTTTATGAGTGCCCCCTCCCAATCCACTTTCAAAAACCATGGTACATTGTATACATGTGCCTGGAGATGGTACAATTAAATGCGCTCGTCAAATCTCTCTACTGTTTCTTTTCTTCTTTTTTTTTTGTATTTTAGTATAACATCATCCTTTAATTGCATAATCGTCTTTCTACATTGACAATTTACATCAATAACCGATTAAACAGGACAAAAAACGTTTGTTTCAACCAATTGTTTATTTTGATTACATAGCGCTATACCTGCTCTAATGGAGAGATAACTCGTGTTACGAACGATAACTCCAGGTTATGAAAATCCCGAATTGGTTTTCCGGGCACTTGGATATGGCAAGGAACATTTATCTTTGTTAAGTACAGTGGGTTTTGTTTTCTTGTGAAATGCAGACAATGAATTTGCTCACATGTATTGTCAATGACTTTCAATTTTTATTAGTTTTATTAGTTTTATGGAAGTTTATACAAATTCAATTTTGCGTGTTTTTCAGAGAAATTTACATATCTATATACATCTTTGTTTTACATAGATTAATCATTATGACTTGTAATTAACTGGAATGAATAATTCATTATTCTAAACCTAGATTTTTCAATTCAAGAATGTAAGAAAGAGATTATCGGATATCAATTCTTTTCCGACGTATAGAATTTATCATCAAAAGAGTCTCATCAAGTCCTAGTATTGGAAAAGGAGAGAAAAAATTAATCTATACTTAAGGAAAACAGCAAGTTCTTTTAATGAATATTTATCAAATCGAGCGTCATTTAATCTGCATTTTAATCAGACGAATAGATTAAAACTAGCGAATCTTCTTATTAACTTAAAGTATCTTAGCTTTAAGATGTGGGTAATAATTAAAAAGTTATATTGTATTATCTATGTATTATCACCGATATAATGAATATCGATGTTTGTACTCATGCTAGAAGCAAGGTTCGCAAAAAAAATCTTGTTGCACAATTTAATATGGTTCTAATGTCCTACACTGTGTCATTTACACGTACATGTAAGTGGTTTCTGCACAGAAACAGATGTGTTGTCAACATAATGTGTCTTGTAAAAAAAAGAAGTCTAAGTTAAAGTAGTAGTACAGTACTGCTGGGGTTTTTCAATGCTCTTTTTTAACAAAAATACAAAACTGTTCGTCTAAAAGATCATTTGAAGAAATAGAATAACTAGTAATGTTAATGTTAGTTGATTACTGAACCTATTTTTATAAGAATAAAGTTCTTTTTTATCTTGTAGGTGCATGTAATCGTTATTTTAATGGTGTTTAAAAAATAGATTCTGAAATTGTTTGATATAAAAGATATCCAGTGTCCTGTGTACGTTTACGATTTCTATTTAAAGAATAATTAGCTGAGAGAATAAGTAGCCCTGAAATGAACGCTTTCTTGGTCTTTTATTTAATTTCAGATAGTCTGGAGACCAGCGACTTAGCATTATTCTGTACATATGACAAAGACAACGATAATATAAGAACTACAAATTGTGCTGAATTATCAGAACATGCCAGTGGTTGGTGGCACTCAAAAGCTGCATGGTGTACCGATGGTAATTTAAATGGAATATATACAAACGAATATAAAAATTATCAGCAGGGAGTATATTGGTTTGCGTGGGACAAGCAATGGACTCTCAAAGAAACAAAAACGATGCTTAGAAAACTGTAACACTAGCGTTTTTATTCGTTTTCATTGTTATGTTTGCATGGTTTACCGATGGTAACCTAAATTGAGTCTGTTATAACTAGCATGTACATTTTCAACAAGTAATCTATTGGTTTTGACGGGAAAGGCAATTGACACCCAGAGAGACAATAATGACCTTAGAAAACTTTGAAAACTTGCGCTTTCCGTTTAATCCGTTTTCGTTAGGTATTTTGTCAAATTTGTTGTTTATTGTTGTTTATATCAGCTATTCATTAAAATATACAAGACCTCAAGTTGCATAAATGTTTTGTCCACGATTGCATGAGCCCTCCCCCCCCCCCCCCCCCAAATAAAACTGTGAATTTTAGAAAATCTATTTTATAAAAAAAAAATACCAACTGATATAAAGGAAACTACTATATATGTGTGTGTGTGTGTGTGTGTGTGTGTGTGTGTGTGTGTGTGTATACACACCACAACATACCACAACATACCACAACTTTGTTAGGGTGAATTCAAGACAAGGCAAAACAGTACTTAGCGGGGGAAAAATAACCGCGTATCCAGTACATACTTATGGCAAAGCATGGAAACTGAAACCGATAAATTATGTGCAATTATCCAATTTCGGTCATTTAATCTAATCAAATTTCAGTAACTTCAGATCATAATGTCATTAAAAATACACAATACATTATAAACCTACAAATAGCAAAAACTCATGTTAATTTTATTACCATATTCATTCTGTATAAAGAAAACATCTTATGAAGTCTGAAATAAAAACCAAAAAATGCATATTATATACTATATACATATAAAATCTGTAATAAATGTGAAAAGAATCGGTGCAACAGTGAAACCTGAATGTAGAAGAAAATTAAGTCATGGAAGAAAAACAATCATTTTTAAATATTAAAGTTTAAGGTAGAAAGCTTTCTTAGAGTCATTTATATAGATGTATGGAAAATTACTTCTGTAATCCGTACAAAGTAAATATAGGTTGAGAATTAAGTTGCTTCATTTTTTGGTTCAATTTTTCACAAAAATTTGATAACCCAAAGTTTGCGGTGATTGTTTGGTCAGTTAAAGAACTATACCACTCAAAACCTTTGCTTTTATGATTTTATATAATGAACATTAGAATGCTAATCATTTTCATTTCAAAGTCGAATTGAAATACAAGTTCTGAATAATTCATTTTTGACGGCGTTATCTTAATTAATGTCTACCTGACAAATGTTATTAAGGTGTGACGCTTTCAATACAATAATATATTTTAATCAATATCGTGTTACTAGCTCCTGATTTTTAGCCAATAGTAGGAGTTTCTCTGTTCTTTCATCACTTTTTTAAATTAAACTAATCTTGTAGAGTATTTTTTTTTACTTTATTTTTCCTTTTATATTTAAATTTTCCTTAAGATGTGAAATTGAAAAAAAAAATCCAAGCGGACTACTTACTGGGTAAAAGTGATTTCGTAGGATAACGTTCACGAAAAGTTTGACACTTACTATAAGTAATGTGTAATAACAAAATGACATTTTACTTACATTTCTTTGCAACGATGATTCTTGCTTCTTCAAGTCAAATTTACAACAATACATTTTATTTCCTTGAAACTGTATCAAATATTATCCTCGACGCTGACGTATTTCGGGAGATCCCTTTGACGAAGAAGATTCGACCAGTCTTTGAGTGTGGAGTAGAATGTAGTATGATACACCACTGCACTGGTATTGAAATATGTGATGATGTATCGTGCCGATTGTGGAACGGGTCTTTCACTAACGATACAACTATCAACACAACAAAGACATGTCAACGATACAAAAAAGTAAGTATGTATTCGATGATAAGGTTTTTTTAAGATATTATATACCGTATATAAGATAAAGAAAATTTATCTCCTTTTCCTCTTTTTGAAAATATTGTGACTTGTTTGTTTTACCCAACTAAAAATCGCATAAAGTATAATTGTAAAATAAATTACCATTACCTTATGTTTATTGTGACCGAAGTCTACCGAAGCCTTCAATTGTTAAAGAGTTTGATTATCGTTATGATATCCGGTTGTCGTTCTTCACGGAGACCTTCTTAGAAAGACCAGCGAACCATGCTTGAGTCATCCTTGCATAAACAAGCTTATATCTACAATTAACAATTTTTTTAAAATTTCTTTAAAAATGTTGATTTACACTATTTTATGAATGCCAAACATTTCTTTACAGGCACTACCAAAAAATACTCATGAGGATTTTAGCCAAACATCTAAAGGTAAGCAGTTGATAACCGTTATTTAAGTTCAGAACTGATAGAAATTAAATACCACACGACACAACAGACTTTTCAGTAAAGTCCACTTGTGTCTCGTAGAGTTTCTAAAATGTTAATAAAATTTAATCTAATGTTTTCTGAGATTCTTAATTTGGTCTTTATATTTGATGAATGGAAGTCTGTTAATGAAAAATAATAGTAGTTCTATTACCTACAAATCCCAAAATTAGTAAAAGTATTTGTAGTAAAAAAAATCACATTTCATTTTAATGAAAATATTTTTGGTAAAAATAAATGTAAAGATAAAATTACACGAAATTTCGTAGAGTATTCAAAACGTTATTGAAATTTCTTCTAATGTTTTCTGAAATTTTTTGGTCTTTATATTTGATGAATGTAAGTCTGATACTGTAAAAAGTAGCTCTAATACTGACAAATCAAAAATTGGCAGGCTAAAAGTATTTTTCGTAAAAAATCACATTTTATTTCAATGAAAATATCTTGGTAACTAGAGCAGAGCTCGTGGCAAAGCCCCGAGTAGGTCTTCCGTTGTTGCTGCGAGTTGAAAATATATGTTATATGGTGTCAAACGATTATAATGACTATACTTTCAGTTCTGCTTTTGTTATAAAAACGTGTTGTGATTGAAAGTCTGTATATAAAACGTGTTTTGAAACAAAGAAAGGAAGAAAATATTTTAGGAAAACTATTTGTCGAGCAGAGTTTATGTAATCGTTTCAAACATTGTTTAAAAAATGAGATGTTTAATGGCGAGTTAAATTTTCAAAGGGTAGCAAGCATTGTTATAAACAGTATGTACTCATGATTCATGTCAGGAATTGTATTTCTTTTTTAAACTGAACCCGCCTACAAAACACGTCAACCTTTCTCAAAGATAACTTCTATATTAAAATATTTCTAAATTTTTGAAGACTATGTGCAAGTTTAGAATTGCGTGCTGACAAAATTTACAGACCCTAAAACGTACTACTACACCAAAAAAGCGTGCGGCCTACGTGCGAGAAACGTTTCGTGTAAACCTTTTAGAGTTTCATGTAAACCGTTTAGCGTTTCGGGCAAAGCGTGTAAATCGTTTCGAGCAAAGCGTGCGAGAACCGTGTGAAACGTTCATCAGATTTTATTCGGAACTCTCTGACAAGTTAATTGTTTCAAAATGGCGCCCGTGTTTTACATTACTTTAACAAAATTGAGCGAATTTTTAACAAACAAAAGAAAGGTATATATATTAAAAGACGACTAGTAACAGATAATTACATGTATATTTAACGTTTTCATGCGATGTTTCAGTACTGAAACAATATTAAAATTCGCTATACATAAAAAATATTAAATACAGTTAGTGAAACATGATTTCTATTGGAACAAACCTAAATCAACTTTAACTTGCACGATCATGTTTTGATAAGCATGTATTTTTATTATTTATTTACATCGATAACTCTTACTGAGACCATTCGGCTGTGTACAAGCAGCACACATAACCTCGGACATCGGGTGAGACCTGCACCTGGCTAAACCTGTCAATCAAACTCTGTGTATTTGTTTTCATTGGATGGAAATGGAAAATTAATGACTTCAAGGTAATCGGAATACGTATTTGATGAAGCACACAATTTAAATGATAGAAAATGTATTAATTATTTGAACAAAATTAAATGTAAACATAGAAAGGTAATACAAAAATTAATTATTACCGGAATCTATACGCATGGCACTCAATTCAAATAGATTATATTATGATTTTATTATTTTATGTAGTAAAATCACCCTTCCAACTGTTACTCAATTACATAACAATTGATGACCTGGGGCTATAAATGTTCTGAAGCGACACAAGATTTTCGGTCGCATGCGGCAATTGAATTAACACAGACTGGCCGAATAAACAAAGGGGTGGGAAAGTGAAACAAAATGTTACACATAAGAAACCACCAAAAATGATTTTCGACAGATCTTGCTATCTTTTCTCCCATTAAAAAAAAAATCCAGCGCGAGCACCAGTCAGCGGGGCGGGAGGAGGGGGGGGGGGGGGGAAGGGGGGGCAGCAATGAGTTCGCTTCCACAATGAAACTACAGTAGTGATTAATATGTGACCAATAGAATCTAATCTAAAGTTGTTTAAACTCATGTGAATATTTTTTAAAATAATCATCGAATGCCTCAATTCAGGACAATTCAGGACATTCCTTTATCGTGCTACCACCTACTGCAAACATGTAACATGGAACTTTGATTATAATTTGATTTGATTTTTAAACTACCTTATACGCTATCGTATAAATCAATGCTTAATCAACTGTACAAGTAAAATAAATTTATCTTTTCATCTTAAACCAATATAATAGTTGAAAATATAATAAAATATAGTTGTGTCCGTGCAAAATATGAAACATAAACGCGTCATAAGGTACATGTAGAAGAACACGAACCGATCCACTCGCGCCGGATCTCCTCAGCCATGTGCGAGGGATTATCATCATTTAAATGTTTAATATTTGAGGGGGGGGGGGTGTTGATTTAAAACATTAATTGTACAGTTTTTAAAGTAGTTTACATAAACAAACCAACCATTAGTTTATGTCTAACGATTTTTCCGATTTGGAGTAATATCGTTCATTAATATTTATTTACACTCAAATATTTAATTAAATATATACAAGTAGGACAAACTTTTATAACATAAAATTAAAACAGTTCTTGTATATACGGCTATATTAACTCAAACACGTTCATATGCATGTAAGTGTAAGTCGCGGTGTGCGAATCTTGTGTATTAAATAACCGCTTACCGCTAGATTTGAAAAGTTTGCAATATAATGACCTTACTCTATCAAATAGAAGTTATATATTTTAAACTTAAACCCCACAATTGATCTTTGTCTATTATTGCTTTAGAGAATGACATTGCTTTCATTAATTAAATGAACTATTTCTTACTTGACATCCAATCGTTTGATCCACAAAAGATTTTGTGTAATCAGAACTAAAACAATTCTTGAGTTCGCGGCTAAATAAACTCATATATGAGAGACGCAACTCTCGTGTATTAGATAACCGCTGACCGCTAGGTAGTCCAGCCGCGAGCATGGTGACCGATTTTCTCGGCCGCGGGCGAAGGAGAGCTTACGTAATGGTACACACACACACAGCTCTGATTCAAGGTAGATTTTAAATGCATGGAGTTAATAAATAAAATGTAATGCATAGAGTTTTTTAATTCCATATTTTGTGGTTAAAAAGAAAAGAAAAAGAATGTTTTGTTTTCCAATTGCCGTTTTTAATGATTGTGCACTATAAGAACTTAACAACAATGACTTAAACTCCCAAAAAAAAAGCATGAACTCCAACCAAAAAACAATTCTTATAAATTAATGCCTCCTGTATAAACCAGCATACTTTCTGCGGCAACTTTATGCCAGTTGTACGCACAAAGACTTTCGTTAACTTGTCAAATGAAAACAGGTACATGTCAACATGTAAAGCTTTTTACACTCATACTACACAAATCACTTACAAAAAAATATTGTTACGACCTTTATGAGATCCCAACAAACAACTTTTCCAGCGACATCCATATCAAAATCCAAACCGTTTTTGAGCTATTAAGCAAAACTTTTAGGGGCTATTGGCCCTTAATTTAAGGGGCCAGCCCTTTTTTATTGGTGTCAAATGAAAGCCCTTGATATTCTGCACAACTTTTATTCTACATGTTTTAACAAAATATTTTTCGTTAAAAAGATATAAAGGAAAATATGTCTAAATTTTTGCATATTTTGGAATCCTGTTTTTTGACCCCCTACCTTTTCCTAAATAAGGAACGTAATCCAAAAACAAAAACCGATGTATACAACTTCAATGTCTTTGTTATTCAAATTCGTTGGATTCCCATTCCCTGCTATCATAGTCTCGGAGCCTTTGTCTGGAAACCAAAGGCCCTAAAAAAATTTAAAAGGGGAATAACTCGTTAACGGAAAGGGAATTCTAACTTTTATGAATTGATGAAGATAGTGTTTTGTAAAGTCCATTAGCCCTGAAAATTTGAGCAAAATCCGTTCAGAAATGAGCAAGATATGAAGCCTCAAAGTTCGCGTCTAGGAAGAAAAAAAAAAGAAAAATAAGAACTAGATTCGATCTCCTTGCGAGCAACGAGTGGGTCTTCCGTTCAATAATTTATTTTCACATGATTTAAATTTTTTTAAATTTTCAAAAAATTTAAAATTCATCCAATCATTTCGAGAAAGATGTCGTTAGACGCAGAATTCTAAGCGCAACTTAGATATTATGTTTAAAAATTAGTCTGATGTCATTAAAACACGATTTAATTAAATTTAAATTTATTTAAAAATTTAAAATTCATCCAATCATTTCGAGAAAGATGTCATTAGACGCAGAATTCAAAGCGCAACTTAGATATTATGTTTAAAAATTAGTCTGATGTCATTTAAACACGATTTAATTAAATTTAAATTTATTTAAAAATTTAAAATTCATCCAATCATTTCGAGAAAGATGTCATTAGACGCAGAATTCAAAGCGCAACTTAGATATTATGTTTAAAAATTAGTCTGATGTCATTTAAACACGATTTAATTAAATTTAAAATTTTCAAAAAATTAAAAAATCATCCGATCAATTTGACAAAGATGTCATTAGACGCAGATTTCTATGCGCAACTTAGATATTATGTTAAAAAATTAGTCTGAGGTAATTTAAACACGATTTAATTAAATTTAAAATTTTCAAAAATTTTCAAAACCATCCAATCAATTCAACAAAGATGTCATCAGACGCAGAATTGTAAGCGCAACTTAGGTATCATGTTTCAAAACTAGTCTGAGGTCATTTTAACGCGATTTAAATAAAATTAAAATTTCTGAAAATTTTTAAATTCATCCAATCAATTCGAGAAGGATGTCAATGGACGCAGAATTCTAAGCACAACTTAGATATCATGTTTTAAAATTAGTCTGAGGTCATTTTAACGCGATTGAAATGAGTTTAAATTTTTTGAAAAATTTAAAATTCATTCGATCAATTCAAAAAAGATGTCATCAGACGCAGAATTGTAAGTATAACTTAAATATTTTGTTTTTAAATTAGTCTCAGCTCATTTTAACATGATTTAATTAAATTTAAAATTTTCAAAAAATTGAAAATTCATTCAATTAATTCGAGAAATATGTCATTAGACGCAGAATTCAAAGCACAACTTAGATATTATGTTTAAAAATTAGTTTGAGGTAATTTAAACACGATTTTATTAAATTTAAAATTTTCAAAAATTTTAAAAATCATCCAATCAATTCAACAAAGATGTCATAAGACGCGGAATTGTAAGCGCAACTTAGTTATCATGTTTCAAAACTAGTCTGAGGTCATTTTAACGCGATTTAAATAAAATTAAAATTTCTGAAAATTTTTAAATTCACCCAATCAATTCGAGAAGGATGTCATTAGACGCAGAATTCTAAGCACAACTTAGATATCATGTTTAAAAATTAGTCTGAGGTCATTTTAACGCGATTTAAATGAGTTTAAAATTTTTAAAAAATTTAAAATTCATTCGATCAATTCGAAAAAGATGTCATCAGACGCAGAATTGTGAGCACAACCTGGATATCATGTTTTAAAATTAGTCTGAGATCATCTTAACACGATTTAATTAAATTTTAAATTTTTGAAAAAATTAAATTTAATCTTATTTATTCGAGATTGACTTCATTGGACACAAAATTGTAAGCACAACTTAGATATTATGTTTTAAAATTAGTCTGAGGTCATTTTATTACGATTTATTTAAATTTAAAATTTTCAAAAAAATTAAATTTCATCCCATCATTTTGAAAACGATTTTATTAGACGCAGAATTAAAGTGCAACTTAGATAATATGTTTTAAAATTAGTCTGAGGTCATTATTACACATCCATTGAGTTTTAAAATTTAACTTCCGTACTTTCCGGACAATGATTTTCCTCGTAAGGCTAGATGTTCATGTCATCTATCATTTATGAAAATATCAGCTTCTTATCTTTGCTTGTTTTTGAGGAAATGCGTGGACAAGGAGAATCTGAAAAAAACGTGTCCTATATTTTGACCCCAGCTAGCTTCCGTACTCGGAGTTTCCGGACAATGATTTTCCTCGTGAGGCTAGATGTTCATGTCATCTATCATTTGTGAAAATGTCAGCTTCCTTTCTTTTCTCGTTTTTGAGAAAATGTGTGGACAAGGAGTATTCGTCAAAAATGTGTCCTATATTTTGACCCCAGCTAGCTTCCATACTCGGAGTTTCCGGACAATGATTTTCCTTGTGAGGCTAGATGTTCATGTTATCTATCATTCCTGAAAATTTCAACTTCCCATCTTTGCTCGTTTTTGAGGAAATGTGTGGACAAGGAGTATTCGTCAAAAATGTGTCCTATATTTTGACCCCAGCTAGCTTCCGTACTCGGAGTTTCCGGACAATGATTTTCCTCGTGAGGCTAGATGTTCATGTTATCTATCATTCCTTAAAATTTCAGCTTCCTATCTTTGCTCGTTTTTGAGAAAATGTGTGGACAAGAACTTTTTAAAAACTGACAAAATGGCGGATAAGTCCGAACCGGAAGTGATTTTTACAAAATAAAAAAAAGCGTATCAAGTTTAGAAGATAATAGATCGATGCTGAAAATTTGACAAAAATCGGACCACCCATCTCCGAGAAATCTTCTGCACAAAAATTGTAAAGAAAAGAAAAAGAAAACTAGATACGATCTCGTTACGAGTAACGAGTAGGTCTTCCTTGCGATTTCTGTTTTTAATCATACCATGAATAATCGATATAATTTTAGAATTACCCCCCCCCCCCCCCCCACACACACACACACACACTTTCAGATAATGTATACAAATCCCTAATTACGTAATAAATGGGTGTTGCAATGAGTTTTCCAGATAGATATTGCTACAATTAACAACTTTGCTTTTATAATGCATTACGAAATCTTAATCGCTTTTATGTAATTTGTAATAGACTTTACGAGTTTCTTGCCCCCCCCCCCCCAAACAAAAAAAAAAGGGGCCAGCCCCTTTTTCTTGATTTCTTTGAAAAGGTTTAAGAATACAAACATTTTTTGTTCTTACACCCATTTAGAATTGTTGATCATTTTTGAGATACAAATGTTTGAATATTTTAGGGGCCAGCCCTCTTGATCCTTAATGGGGACAGAAATTCGTGTTTTGATAAGTGGAATCAATTTAAATTATTAATTCAAACATTTTTTCTTCTATGATGTCTAACAAAATATTTCTACTTCTCTAGTTATATTGCGTCAAAGTTTAAGTATTTTGGCCCCTAAAAATCCCCAATTACGTAATAAATGGGCGTGGTAATAATTTTTTCTAATAGATATTGGTACGATCAACAACTTTGCTTCTATAATACATTACAAAATCTTTATCGTTTTTAAGTTATTTGTAATAGAGTTTACGAGTGTTTTGGCCCCTAAATAAAGGGGCCAGCCCCTTATTTTTGATTTTGTTGGAAAGAACTTTTGATTATCTACCTCTTTTGTTATATATGTCTTAACAAAATATCAACTGATAAAAAGATACAGATGAAAACGTATGAAAATTTTGAATGAAAATTCGTACCCAATTTTCGTGCCTAGGCGAGCTCCAAGAAATGGCGCCACTGGCGTAAAACAACATAATAGTGCACAACTTCAGACGATAGACTACCTATCCTGAAAATTTCATAGTCATATCTCTGATAGTTTCTGAGATCAGCTCTGAACAAAATAGGTCGTAAAAATGTACAAAATGGCCGATAAATCGGTACCGGAAGTGCCGACAGGAAAAATCTCAAAAACATATGAAGTTTACATCAAGACTCATCTTCTCTGAAAAAATGGTCGAAATCGGTCGAATAGTTTTCGAGAAATCTCGTGCACAAAATTTGTGGAAAAAAATAATAATAACTAGATACGATCTCGTTACGAGTAACGAGTAGATCTTCCGTTCAATTTTTTAAACGATTCGATTAAGATATCAATGAAATTTCAAAATTCTCCCTCAACCACTTCCTTTTAGATAGTGTATACGATTGTCAATATCCTTTGAAATGCTTAACAAAGAGTTTTGCTTTTTAACATACAGCACATTAAAGATTTAAGATTTTAGTCTCCTAAAATCTTTAAATATGTCATCAATGGGTTTGGAAATGAGTTTTACAAACTGATATTGCTGCGATCAACAACTTTGTTTTTATAATGCATTACAAAATCTTGATCATTTTTAACGTATGAGTAATAGAGTTTAGGAGTCTATTGGCCCCTAATTTTAGGGGCCAGCCCCTTTTTCTTGATTTTATACGAAAGGTCTCATGAATACTAACATTTTTGGTTCTTACATCCATCTAAAATTGATGTTTACTTTTGAGATACAAATGATTGAATATTTTAGGGGCCAGCCCTCTAGATCCTTAATGGGGACAGAAATTCGTATTTTGATAAGTAGAATCAATTTAAATCATTTAATCAAACATTTTCTCTTCTTTGATGTCTAACAAAATATGTATACTTCTCTAGTTATTTTTCGTCAAAGTTTTAGTACTTTGGCCCCTAAAAATCCCTAATTACGTAATAAATGGGCGTGGCAATGATTTTTTCGAATAGATATTGGTACGATCAACAACTTTGCTTCTATAATGCATTACAAAATCTTTATCGTTTTTAAGTTATTTGTAATAGAGTAAACGAGTGCCTTGGCCCCTAAAAAAAGGGGCCAGCCCCTTTTTCTTGATTTCTTTGAAAAGGTCTTAAGAATACAAACATTTTTTGTTCTTACACCCATGTATAATTGTTGATCATTTTTGAGATACAAATGATTGAATATTTTAGGGGCCAGCCCTCTAGATCCTTAATGGGGACAGAAATTCGTGTTTTGATCAGTGGAATCGATTTAAATCATTTATTCAAACATTTTCTCTTCTATGATGTCTAAAAAAATATGTATACTTCTATAGTTATTTTTCGTCAAAGTTTAAGTACTTTGGCCCCTAAAAATCCCTAATTACGTAATAAATGGGCGTGACAATGATTTTTTCGAATAGATATTGGTACGATCAACAACTTTGCTTCTATAATGCATTACAAAATCTTTATCATTTTTAAGTTATATGTAATAGAGTTTACGAGTGCCTTGGCCCCTAAAAAAAGGGGCCAGCCCCTTTTTCTTGATTTCGTTGGAAAGAACTTATGATTATCTACCACTTTTGTTATATATGTTTTAACAAAATATCAACTGATAAAAAGATACAGATCAAAACGTTTGAAATTTTTGAATGAAAATTCGTACTCAATTTTCGTGCCCAGGCGAGCTCCAAGAAATGGCGCCACTGGCGTAAAACAAAATAATAGTGCACAACTTCAGACTATAGACTACCTATCCTGAAAATTTCATAGTCATATCTCTGATAGTTTCTGAGATCAGCTCTGCACAAAATAGGTCGTAAAAAACTACAAAATGGTCGATAAATCGGTACCGGAAGTGACGACAACAAAAATTTCAATAACATATAAAATTCAGATGATGACTCATCATCTGTGAAAAAATGTTGAAAATCGGTCGAATAGTTTTCGAGAAATCGCGTGCACAAAATTTGGAAAAAAAAAAAATAATAATAACTAGAGCAAAGCTCGTTGCAAAGCAACGAGTGGGTTTTCCGCTAATGTCGAAAGCAACGCTAGAAGTACGTCTAAGAAGCAGAGTTCGTAATCTAGTAACAAAGAAACCTAAGTACAAAAAGATAAAAAAAAACGAATGATTTTTGGTACAACTTAACATTATCCGAATGGTTTTAAGCACGACTTAACCAAAAACCCTTAACCATTTCAAGAACGACTTAACAAAAAAACAATGTGTTTAAGTACGACTTAACAAATTTGACTTCATTTTAGGTACAAGTTAACTTTACCTTGAACTAACATCTTTTTTCTTAACCCAGAATGCAAAATTAAAATTTACGTAAAAAATCAATTTTGTTTAAAACATAATTCTGAGAAACTTTTCCTCTTCACTGCTTTTCAAAGGGTTGACCTTTCGTACTGTGTGCTCGTTGCGTCATTAATTGTCAGAAACTTATCGATGTAAAGTTTACTTTACTGTACCTCTGTGTATATTTTCTATGTAAAATTACTATGAACCAGACAACATTGAAATGGTGAACATTTCAAAGGGCCCCGCTTATGTTATTTCAGAGAATTTTGCTTTGACCTTGACCTTTAACTTGAAATTTTTCCAGCTGGCATAGAACTTTTAATTCAATTTCATTCCCCCGAACATACATGCATTTTTGTTCAATCTGACCAAGATTAAGCATATTTGGAAAATAATCTACTGTCTAAAACTAATTTTAAAAAGATCTGCTATGACCTTCACATTGACAGACTTGGTTCAAGGTCACTGCACGCCATTAACCAATAAACTCTGTAAAGGTAAAATATTAGCCAAATAGGGGCTAAAAGGAGAGTATATCTATGCTCTTAAAATATGGATTTTTGTGTGTTCTGATGACCTTGACTCTTCATCTACAAATATCATTCAAGGTCATTGCATATATTTTGATCAAAGGCATCATGTGGGTGAAGTATGAGGCTGAATGGAACAAAGGGAGAGAAGATATACTCCGGACAAGGATTTTTAAAAATATAATTCTGCTATGACCTTCACAGTTTCTTTTCACTGAAAATAGGTTCAAGGTCACTACACACCCTTTACTCAAAAGCTCTGCTTATGTGAAGTCTGAGCCAAATAGGGGTTAGTAGAAAGTATATATGCTCTCAAAAAAGGATTTTTGCATGATCCGATATGATCTTCACCCGTTACCTAGAAATTTCATGCAAGGTCACTGCACATCGTTTTACCATCGAGACACTCTGCGAGTATTAGCCAGATTGGACCAAAGGGAAAAAAGATATGCCCCAGACAAGGATTTTATATATATAATTCTGCTATGACCTTAACCTTATACCTAAAAACATGGTTCAAGGTCACTGCGCATCCTTCAACCAAAGGAACCCTGTGGATGAGGTATGAGCCAGATTGGGCCAAGGGGAGAGAAGCTATGCTCCAGTCAAGCAATCTCGGATGGACAGACGGACAAATTGATCACTAGAAGGCGCCCGCATAAACATGCCTTTTTATCTAATTTAAAATAGTATCCATGCTATCTGCCCTTGGTGAATAGTCATCAAAACCATTCATTAGCAGAATTTGATTTCCCTCCTTTTTAAGGTGGTATGGGACATCTGTCGATATTAATGTGGATTAAAGTACTATATAATTGAAAAATTTTCACCGGTTTAGAATTTTCAAATTTTACAATATTTAACCAAAAAATAGCTTTTAAAAATATTTGAAAAGGTAAAAATTGTAAAAACCCCAGTGGGATTCGAACTCATGACTTACAGGTTCCTAGTAAACCCTCTAACCCACTGCGTTATGGAGTTAGGTGACCATTTTTGAAAAGAAACTACATGTACTTATATAATTACACTTTATTTTATTGTTTATTTCGATAAACAATATGTCACAACATGGAAGTGTCCCATATCACCTTAAACTCGGAACACCTCTGACCTAATAAGATCGCCGCATTAAATACAAAGTTTGATTTAACTCTAATTTGTTTATCATCAAGAAATTCTGCATTGCTGACAAATAAAGTTTTCTTCTGTATAATGAAATACCAATTAACTGACTATTCTGACAATAGCAAGTTTATTGTCCCACTCCACAGCAACTATTTCCCTTGGCTTTGCCTCATTAAATAGTTGCTGTCTTGGGGGACAATAAACTTGCTATTGTCCTCATACCCAGTAAATACTAAATAGGCATATAATATTCCATCCACCTACATTTCATGTTATATAACCTCCCGTTTGTAACCTTCAATTTCACTGTAAAGTCAACACATCTGTCATAGCCGCAAGTTTCACAATTTATTTCTGCTTCTCATGTACTTAAAATTAGGGGCCTTAATATTGCTTACCAATTCCAACAAGAGACATCCCTCTAACTATTGATAATCATTAAAATTCATTTCATGAATCTACGCAACAATGATAAACCTTCAAGTACAGTCACTCTCAATTTTACAAAAATATTGACGTTACTTTATCCGAAACTGTTCCTTGTACCTTTAACTTAGTACACTAACATTTTTATGAAAAGACGGTTTGTCCTAGAATAAGAAAGCTAAAGCAATTCTGAGAAAAAGAATACTACATATTGCCAATTCCATTGAGGTTTAATAAAAATATGGCCATTTAAGTGAACCCACCATTTCCAATTTCCTTTAGTAAACACAGATTTACAGGGTTCTCCATAGTAAAACATCTTTACCTGACCTTTTAGAGGTCAACTGTTGTTCAACCACCTTTAAAAAGAAACCTTATACAATACAACATATGCCTACATGATATAATCATGATAAAAGCTTCACATCACTTAGAAATACCCTTACATGTATACCCCCCCCCCCAATCTTTTGATTTTCATAAAAAGTCATGGTTTGAAATGTTTTACCTAATTTTATGAAACGTGTGGCAATTTCCTTGAGTAATTTCTCACACATGTTTGAAAACAATCATCAATGATTCTAAAATTTGATCTTTATTTGTTTATTGTATGATTTGTACCATTTTAATTAACAAATAGACAGCTGTCCTGCTTGTGATTTCTTGTTTTCATGAAAAAAGTAAGCTAACAATCATATTTAGTGAATATCTAATCTATTCTGATTTCTAGTCTCCTTCTAACCATGCTAAAACAGTAAGTTACAACCTACAAGTTAGACATCTGCCTTAAATTAGAATTAAATTCAAACACACCCAGGTAGCTGAAGACAGAGTTGATTTCAATGAAAAATGTTAAAATTTGACATGTTTTTCTACTTTTTTTCTGCATATATACCTTAGAAAGGTAGAAATAGGTTGTTTCTTGTTCATTTCAAAAGTAATTATCATAGCAGATGTTATTTCAAAGTCAAATGTACATTTACATATCCTACATGTAATCTTAATGCAGACAATTAAATAGAGGGGAGGGGGGGGGTTTCAATTATGTAAACACATCTAAATATCTTTATGAAATAAAAAATAAAGGAAACATAATTGCATACTTTTATCATGTTTATTGAAAAACAAATTTTTACAGCAATTATGAATTTCTTTAAACAGCCTTAATTTTGTTTTCATATTTTCTTATCAAACACAAACCACAACATGGCATGATGCTTTCTTCAAGTTCCATTATTGTTCATGCATTATCGGATTTAATTTGAATTACCGGTAAATAGTCTGTAGAACACAAGGAATATGCATGTGGATAGAGGTGACAGGTTAATCTCAGGAGCTGACCCACAAGAATCAACAGGTACCGGTAAAAGCCATGTGGTAACAAGAGGCTGTTTTGAGCTGAAATAAAAAAAAAAATAATTAGCTGTGTTTACATACATGTACTAGTAATAGCTGTGTTTACATTAACATATGCATAGTATTTCTGTAAAAAAAAACACTGACCATGCAGTGTAATAAGTATGACATATCCCAATACATGATATAACATTAAGGCAGTACAAGATCAAAAATTGCATATCAAGTCATAATATAATATTAAAAAATTTTCATAGGTATAAACACTTATCAAATTGAGAGAGAGAGAGAGTTTGAGAGAGAGAGAGTTTATTACGGTACCGTACTTGTAGTGCAACAGTCAATATTTCAATTCGTAAATTACAAATGAATATTACCCACCGAACAGCGTCAAAGTACATGTACTGGTATTAGCTTCTGGTATACCATTTTTTATCAATTCTACTGTGTTTTGTTTTTTTTGGCAAATAAATTTAGCGAGGGTTTTTGTTTATTTTCTTATAAATTACATGTTTTAAAAACAATACTATGTGTAATAAGCATAAAACATGTATGAGTAAACTTAATGAAGAATTTTTAATAGATTATTTTTCACAGAATGTGGTACATTACATGTATGTCAATCTTTATAAAACTAGCGTATATTTCGTGCGCCATAAATGGCAAGTTTTTTGTAAATATCATTTACTTGCATGATAGGTATATATGGTCTAACCAAAATTTTCTTCATAAAGCTACAGCTGTATGTACTACATACATGTTTTGTCACAAGTATACATTTAAAAAAAAAATACCCAAATTCCAACAGTTGAAATAAACTCAACTCAATCTTTGATAAGTTCATTTTTGTGCGTGCATATCTTATTTGTCTGCTGCAACAGCAGCCAATCAGCGGTAAGCTGAATCCACAAAAAGAAAGTTTGTGTTTTAGGAGCGGGTAAATTGTTTATGCGACACTGTCAAGAAAACCACACCAAATAATAACAAGAAACATAAATATTCACTTAAATGTATTGTGTTGTAAAGTAAAGGTTTTTAACTTTTATCTTGCAAAACATGTGATGACCTTAATCATCTGTCATATATCTGATATACATGTATATGTAAAAGATGGGAGAAATAACGATAGAACAAACTGGGATTCGAACCTGGCCCTCTGAATCTCTAGTCAAGTGCTCTACCAACTGAGCTACATGTATCTGGCACCGGTATTCAAACCAGTCTGACCGTCACATTCCTCCCCCCTTAAATGATCTTCACCCTCGAAGATCACCCCTGGCAGGATCGAGTTAACCTGTTAGTTCCAGGGGTTGGTCACAACACCAATATTGTAACAGGATGGTAGAAATAATGAAGGACCAAACCGGGATTTGAACCTGGGCCCCCTGAATCTCTAGTCAGGTGTTCTACCAACTGAGCTATCTGGCACTGGTATTCAAACCGGTCTGATCGTCACATATATAAAGAATTATTTTAAACAATGTCTTTCAATAAAAAATAACACTCGCAACCTTCAGTTTTTGTCTGTAATTAATCAATATTGGCGTGCGATCAGTTCTCGCCAAGTACCATTTCTCACCAGTGCATTGTTACGTCATTTTATCAACACATAAAATTACATACAAAAATATGATGTAACAGTGCACCAGCGAGAAATGGTCCTCGGCGAGAACTGCTCGCACGCCAGTACTGCCAGTAGTCAGATTAAAAAAAGAGAATAAAAAATTACATTTAAAACATTAACAAAGACAATTTAAGTACACATCATAACTGCTAAACAAGAAAAATTATGTGAACTGGTAGAATGGTAGGCATAGTTCTAACTTGTAACCTACATGTAGAAATACATGTACCGGGTACCCGTTGGTCTGCTAAACCTCTCTAATGATACAATGATCGGCATCATAAAGATATTAAAGTCATGTTTTAACTCTGAAGTCTGAAGTATACAATTTTATTTACTTGAAGTTATGTCTACAGGGTATTCATGACTACATTTGGAGTCTTCTGCACAAGAATATATGATATGTTTCTATTTAGACCCTGCTTTGAATTTTGAGTTGAAAATTCACAATCTGTTATTTTTTTAAATAGATAAATTCAGTTACCCTTTCCAGTCCCCCATGAACCTCGAGCGAGTCTAAACATCCATGAAACATGTAAAAATTACACGTTAGTAAACAAACACCCACATCATAACAAAAACATCTAACAGTGTGCACGTACTTACATGTACATCTATACTATATACTAAATTTTAACCAGTTAACAAGAAACTTTAAAAGGAGTAAAAGCCTCACCTTCTTCAGTAACATCCACATAAATCACACACTTTAATGTCCATCTTTTCTCCTTTATTACTCGTAGCTTATCAACGGCTGATCGTCGACAGAAGTGTGGCTGTCAGAATTTCCTCGTAAACGATTCACACGAGAAAAATATCCTCCTTAAACAAATATGTAGTATTGTTCCCTGTGCATGTTCATATGTTTCACAGTAAATTGAAAATGCATGTATACACCGAAAGAATACACAACTTCTCTTCTGCATTACGGCTCTCTCTGTTCTACAATGCCGTTCGTTACTGTTTACATTCGGCGCGCGCGCGGGGGTTACATACAGGGGCGCCCCGACAAATAGTTGCACATAGAACGTTTAAATAATGTGTGTTCATTGAATTCATAAATGATATAGATGAAAAAAATGAAATTGAATCACAACAATTTATCTAAGACGCAACACAACGTAATGCAGTAAATGCCTGGGGCTTAAAGTAACATTTGTTCGCTTGTGTGTCTATGTAGACATATTAACTCGTTCATGTACGATTCTCACATATTTGTTTTATGAAATTTGAAAAAAAATATAGCACAGAACTTGTTTAATTTGATACCAAATGACATTATTTAATATATTAACAATAACTGAATTCATTTTTTTTCATTAAATGATAATGATTTTTGCTATCAGAAAAATACGTGTATGAGCTGCTGACCCCTAATTATAGCGGTCAGCCCCTTTTTCATAATTTTAAATGAAAGCTCTCGTTATTCTAAACAACTTTTGCTCTATATGTATTAACAAAATATTTTTAGTTTAAAGGTTATTATACAAAGAACAACAAAATTTCAGACCCCCCAAAACCTTATACTTTACCGGCAAATAGCTTAAAAACTAACAAACATTTTGCCAAACTTTTCATGCCAGCAAAACTATAAAATGTTACCAACAATTCTGCTAAATTTCATGCAACTATCTTTTGTAGTTCCCGAGATCAACTCTGGACAAAAGACCCCCCAATTTTCAATTAAAGGGCAATAACTCATAACCGGAAGTGAATTTTATAAATTTGAAAAAAACGTCTCGAGATATTAACATTGTCTACACACCCTGAAAGTTTCATAAAAATCAGACAACAAATGTACGAGAAATGGCCTACACAAAATTTGCGGATAAAAAAAAAAAAATAATAAGAAACAGTAGAATAACAGAAGGGTTTTCCGTTGAAAAACGGAAAACCCTAATAATAAGAAACAGTACGAAAACTATAAGGTCTTCCGTTGGAAACGGAAGACCTTAAAAAAAGAAGTGAAAAAGAAACATTACAATAATAGAAGGGTCTTCCGCTGAAGACGGAAGACCCTAATAATCTTAACCCGCACAATAATAGAAAGGTCTTCCGTTGGAAACGGAAGACCTTAAAAATAAATGTATTAACAAAATTACTTGAGGATTTTGTTTATTTTCTTTAAGTTCTGCTTAAGTCAGGCATCAGGGGCAAAATTCTGCTATCGAGACAACTGATTTGATACAAAATGTTTGCTAAAAGTGATTCAGATATTTTTGTTAGCATTTATTTATCATTATGGATATTGTGAGGACAGGTTCTTGCCAAACGTGCCTTATATTCATGATATACAAGCGTCCGCTCAAGCTTCAGTAGACACCGCAACTTCACATTATCTTCTTCAATTTCAGCCCAAAACTACACAACAACAAATGATATTAATGACCCTCCAACTCTAACTTTTTCTACCAAAGCAAATATCCAGGAAAGTAGTGAACCGTTCACAACTCGAGTTTCGGCGGAGACAACTACTAGCGGGAACGTTTTCAGTTCGTCAGACTTTCTTTCCGTTGATTCAACAATTAATAACCACGATAGTACCCATACAATAACAGATGACCTCCATTATACCGACTCTGCAACGGACAAAACAACTAATAGCCAAGGTCCTACCCAAACAGTGATAGGTGACCTCACAAGCAAAGGAAATGTTTTAAATGCCATAGATGATATCCATTCTACCGAAGCGGCAACGAACAAAACGACTGAAAGTCACGCTACTACCCAAACAGTGATAGAAAACCTCACAAGTAGTAATGAAAACATTTCAACTGCCACAGTTGATATTTATTCTACCGACTCGGCAACGGACAAAACGAACTCAATATCACTTGCGTCAACTGAGCCAACAAATAGTCAGAATGATTCAACCACTCCGATTCAAAATTTCAATACGTCTACGGAATCAACGAACAGTAACACAAATTTAAATCACCAATTTTCTTAAAGAATTTTATTAAGAATACTTTACTAGACCACAAATAAATTCGTATCATAAAAAAATAATGATTTTGACCATAACCAATATTTGGAATAATATTATATACAAGCGTCCATTCTTTCATTTATGGTCTGTATGCAAAAAAAATCTGAACTTGAACAAAACACCCGTCAAAACTACTATTTGCTACTCGGAATATGTAATATTCCTAAATATTTAAGTACAGTGTATAAATTATATTTTTTTTTGCAAACGAAAGTCCATTTTAATCTTCACAGCAAACCAAGACTGGCTGATGACATTTACGACTTCCAATGGAAGTTCCAAAGAGGTTCCGTGCCACTATAGCGACGGTTATTCGTGGATAGTAAGTTTTCACTAGATTTTTAAAGAGTTCTAAGAACATGCCGTGTAACAATTTTAAAAAATATGCGTAAAATAAGTTTTATTGAGAGAAAAATAACGTATGACGTCTGAATAAAACCATTATTTGCATAACCATTAACTCATGCCACAGCGCTGTATCAACAATAAACAAAGCACAATTGCGCTCACATAATATCTTAAAAAGCGTATTTGCGCTTGAACAGCCATGCTTACCGAACCTTTCACAACACACCAGCGTATAGTTGATAGATATAACTTTGCCTAACATGTTTACACATGTTATTTCTACATTATGTTTACACATTTTAATTCCCATAATACTCTCTCCCGCAAATCCACATTGTGCCATTCAAATAAGACAGTGTTTAACGTCTTTAAGCTTAAACAACATCAACCCCAAAAAATAAAGTGCTTCCTAACCTTAACCATGCTGAGAACCTTTTTTTTTTTTAAGATCCATTTTTTTAACTAGATAAGCGCAGAAGAGAATAAGCATATATTTTAGTTGGTATACATTATAACTATTGTAATGATTTTCTATATTTTTTTCAAAGGTGATTCAGAGAAGATACAATGGATCTATCTTATTCAACAGAACCTGGGCAGAGTATGAGAGCGGGTTTGGAGACCCTCAGATCGACCTCTGGTTAGGTAAACCTATTGATTTAACACAGGATGAATCTCTGCCATTTACTCAACTGAATGATAACTGAATGGTCTGGAAAGGTGACTGAATGGCACACATATGCCATTCAGTCACATTTCAGTTACCTTTCAGTCACCTTTCCATTGACTGAATGGCAGAGATTCATCCTGTGTTGACCTTTTGACAATTCATAGATATTAAATAAAAATATAAATATCGATTTTCTTATCAAAATTATTTTTCAATTTAAATAAAAAAAAAACAAAGTTAACCAAAGCAACTTTGATATGTATTATTAGTTTGAGGTATTATGCACAAAATATTGTATAGATCAGGGCCTTTTTCATGAAACATTAGGTTTTTATTTCAATTTTCAGGGAACTTTTTCATCTCTGAGTTGACGAATGCTGGGTACACCGTTCTCAAGATAGATTTAATAAGTTTTGAAGGAGACAAGAGGCGAATTGAGTACAACTTCCAGGTAGAAAACCAAACCAACAAGTACAAACTCCACATTTCCGAACGAAATTTCAGCGGGATAGGTAAATGTTTTGCTTTATTTCAGTTTGCCGTGTGCTGTATGGTGAAAATGTTACAACAGGATGTTGAATTGAAAACGATTTGTCTCCTTATGTGATGTTTACCTATCAATTTTTATGAATATACGTATGCTATTAATAGACATTCATGCTGTATGCGTTGGATTACTTTTTATTAATTTATGAAATTCAATTAACATTAA
The DNA here is from genome assembly GCF_025612915.1 of Magallana angulata. Lineage (NCBI taxonomy): Eukaryota > Metazoa > Mollusca > Bivalvia > Ostreida > Ostreidae > Magallana > Magallana angulata. The sequence continues at coordinate 31,051,502 of NC_069119.1, read as the reverse complement.
AGGCAAATTTAAATTAAACTTAAACATAAAAAAAATATTAATGAGTTTATATATCATTGTCAACTATTTTCTGTTGAGAAAGAAAGAAGAAAAGCAAATCTAAAGAATACTTTTAATTCATGTTATTTAGGTTTTTTGTAACAAAATTCAAACAGACTTTAAACACAAAGTACAAAAACTTTTACCTAGTGCATGTCTTTCAAGTCTTAAGACTTTCAAAGTAAACAGCTGATTCTTAAAATATTTAAAAGCACAGTTTTTGCTATTTTTTAATGTTACCAGACTTTAAAAATACCTGACATTTATGGAAACATTGAAAATAGCTACCGTGTAAACATAAATGTATTATGTTGACTGAGCAACAACAACTGAATATAATTGAAATGTAACAGTATGCACAAAACCAAACTGAGGTGATGTGTTATATTTACTGAAAATGTGTCTTTTGTTGCCTTTACTTTGCATACAATGTATAACGTCAAAGATCCCTCTACATGTATATGTATACAATGTGCATTGTTTACAAGTTAACTCAATGTAAACGATGTACATTATTTACAAGTTAACAGGAAGAAATCTTTCGTGGCGACTAATTTTTGCGATCACAATGTCGATTATCAGAAAAATTATATTCCAGAAACAAATAACGTCTGGTTCGCGGCGAGAAATATTCGCGACAACAGGGCTCTCGCAAACCTCACGAATATTTCTCGAACGCGAATAAAAGTTGTCAATTCTGTGAAATCATTGACGAAACAACACACAATGCTGTTTCTTTCAGACAGCTTCACCGCTAGTAACCTGGAAATGTTTTCCACATTCGACAACGACAACGATAAGTCAAAGGCCAAGAACTGCGCCGTGGACATGTTCAGCGGGTGGTGGTACGCTGACCACAATGCTTGTACCGAGGCTAACCTTAACGGCGTTCATTGGCCGCAGTTAGTCAACGATAAGCGGGGCGTCACGTGGGTCAAGTGGAAGGGCACTTGGTCCCTCAAAGAAACAAGAATGATGATTCGAAAACCCTGATAATCCAACTATGTCAGACTTCCCTCTATTTCTTCTGTTTGCTTCTCTCTTTCTTTCTGTCTCGCTTATCCCCTTTTGCATTTTGCAATGTGTTTGTGTGTGGTTTTCTCTGTTATCGTTTGTTTCTAGTTTGTCGAGGACCATATATCGCGCAATATTACAATTATATTTTTTGCTCAACCATAGACAAGTAACAACATAAAAAAATTGAAATATGCAAAACATGATAAAAACTAATAGTTGTCGACCATTCTAGATATACATGTATTTGTATCGTTAGAAACTATGTAATATAGACTGAAACGCTTGTTAGATTTTATCCTTCACTTTATAAGATAGCTATTCATGCTTAGTTTCATATTTTCATTTGTGTGTACATTTCAATACTGTTGGTTTAATAATATTCGTTCAAATCAATTGTTGTTGATTTTGTTACGGTAAAGAATATGGTTTATTCACAAGCAAAAATAAAATACCAAATATATCTAACTTATTCTATGTTTCATTTTAATTATGATTCGCTAATCAATGAAATTTACAAACAAATTTAAACAAATTATGATGTTACTTTAGTGTTCTAGTGATATCTATTAAAATTATTATAATTATTATTATTTTTTTTTTTTTTTTTGCTTTTTATTTAGTATTTGAACTGAAACTAGACTTTTGGAGGGACTATTTGAGTATTTCAGTACATGTACTTGCAATTATGTTGAAGGCCTTTACAATCTCTTTATTTGACTTTGATGTATTGAACTATGACTTTTTACTCAACTGCTAGAGTTGGCAATTTTATATTTTTTGTAAAAGTTGTGTTCTCCATTTGCTATCAAATAATATAGAAAGCAATTTGAACTAATTTTAGGATTTTTTTTTTTGTACTAGAACATGTACTGTAGTTTTACAAATAACTTTAAAAGTCGTCATAAAAATGTCATTTTAGAATTTGCTTTGGTTAGGAGAGGGTTTTTTTTTTTTTGGATACATAACTTTAGTATAAAAACAGCTACCTAGCAATGGCAATGCACTATTTGCCGATAGGTGTCACTAGTAATTTGCTTTTATCACCGGAACTTCTAATTTCTCATCACCTTTTGTAAAGAGATTTTAAGAACTTTACATATTCCAAGCATTGTCAAAAAAATAATTAATAAAAATCATATATATATATAATTATTATCAAAAGTCAATGATGAATAAATTGTCTTGTTTTATGTGTCCACTCACATTAATACCGTTAAATGTAGCTGGTTATTGGATAATTGCCTGAATAAACCAAGGACAAAAACCTGCTCACAAACAAATTCGTATATAATTAATAGAACTGGCAATTTCCGCGAGGCATCAGGGCTTAAAACAGAAGTTTTATAATTATACATCGATTGTGTGTGGAATTAAAATGTCGTTTAATGAATAATTCATTAAACATGCCAACAAAGGGTGTGTTGATGGGGATAAATTAGTATCATAAAGATTCAGAGTTTGGGTGGCTTCTTCGAATGACTAGATTTTCTAGCATTATAGAAAGATTTATTTTAGACGTACCTTACGGTAAAACAATTAAGATCTAAAAGGGGTATTCTTAGCTGGAATACACTAAAAAATGTCCACTGCAGTCGCTAATAGTGTTCACTCAGAGAGAGAGAGAGAGAGAGAGAGAGAGAGAGAGCATCAATCTATTTCAGTCACATCGATTTTGCTAAAAGCGCCCATTCCCAGCTGTTTTACCGCCTCGAGGATCTTTCAAAATTATGTTTTCGTTATAGTTTACATTTGTACTAATTTCATTTGTTTGGTAGGGATTACCAGGTTTAATGTTTTACGTGAATCGCTTTAACACAAGAAACATATGGTGTTTATTATCATTTAACTATCCTATTTTCAGGAGACCTGTTATTAGATGTAAACTTGGATATCATTACGTGTATTTATCAGGTCAACACGAGACAATGTGACCCGATTTTCCCGAATTTCCGACAATGTTGGATAAGTTTTGCAAAATATGATGCATCCCTTTGTCAATATTCTTGAGCGATTTTTTTCCAAAACAGGATAAGCTCTTTTAATTAAATTTCCTGGATTTGTGTCATCACTGCCCTTCTCGGTTTTCCTGTCCGGGAATATTTGGAATACGCTCTCCGGCTCCGCTGTTTAGTATTGATTCCAAGCTGCACTATGAGGATCACAGAAAAATGTCTTCTTTGTTTGTGGAGTTCCGTGATTGCTTCTTCACTGCAGGTAAGTTTTACCATTTTGAAAAATATTCTAAGGATTTGTTATGAGGCAAATTTTTTTTATTTTTATTTTTTTTTTTTTGGTAAACTTTGATTAAATTTAGATGTCCATCATAGTTTTTGTTCCCTAAAAACATTGCTTTACACATGTATGATACAACACGAAAGTTATCGAATTAATTGTAAACTACTCGTCATAAATTGAGAACCATTCTTGGCTTTATCCTCTTGAATTCAATGTCATTTCCTCAGCAGATACTCTTAGAGTTGTCTTAATGACATGCAATTTTTCTTTTCATCAGTAAAAAATGTTTTTTGCGCAAATTGCCCTTTTAACATTAAGAAGGTTTTTATCCAATTATCGCTTCTACAACATTTAATGTTAGGTCCATCGTAAGAAGCAAGACAGAAAAGTGTTTCCCCGTAAGTTTAAAGTTGGTCAAGGACGCAGTCGTTTTCAGCAAAATGATCTCGCCGATCTTCAATGAAATTTGTGACTGGATTTCTTCTGCATAAGTATCCCATATTGGAATTTGTGGATCGAGTAGATTTATTTCAAGTTTTTGCGAATTTTCGTCGATTGATAAAATGCTTTCTGGCGTCCATTTATATTATTACCGAAATATGATTTGTCATAAAAATCATTACTAGAATCTCAAAACTAGACAGGCATTTTCACGAAAGAATTCTAAAATGGTAAATAAAAAAAAATTCCGAGTTTTTCGGTGGAATGTAGCATTCCGTTGTTCCATTTTTTAAACTTCACTAAAAAAAATTTAAAGGCAACGAGCAAGACTAAACAGTTTTATTCTTTAAAAAAGCCTAAAAACATTTTGACAGTAATGCAAATGATCTTCACAGTTAACCAGAAAAGTACTTTGTATACACAAGATCAAAGCTCCACGGCGCGGTATTACGAGAATAGCTTGAGTTGTTTGATAATGACTCCCTGACTTATTGGTTTTATGGCAGTGAAGAAGTGCACTTGCAAACCGATCTTGAAACTCATTGTTTCGAGTAATACTATGTTTTTTGTTCATTATCTTGCTAGGGGTGAGATCTAGACGCCGTTATAATGCATTTCCTGTGATTCTTATTATTGCTGAGTGTAAATATACCGCGAGAAAGTGCCTTCACAACTTTTTTTATGTTAGATCTGGTTAGGCCGATTCTCTGTTAAAGTGCGGATGTATTTAGCCCCCAATAAAACCATCGCGTATCTTCAGACAAATGTACAATTGTTCATTCATTTCACCGAAGTTTAAGAAACAAGAAAACTTTAGAAAGAATAATCGAGATTTCAACGGTCATTGTTCTCAAATAAAATCTATTTGATCGTATTCAGTAGACATAAATAGCAGAGCACTATAGGACTTTTATTATAGTGTTAAAATGTCGTCAGAGTTTGTGGATGTAAGGTTAGATTTTGTAAGTCTGTAAAAAGTCACTGCAGAAGCTAGACTGCACATGTTTTATCTTAAAATGTAGTATCTCGATCGTTAATTCGTTTTAGTTTTTCGTTTATTTTTTTAAGTTTACCTCGTAATTACGACTTACATGTATGATGTCGTTATAATACATTTCATTATACTTTGTACGACTAATCTGTTTATGTCGATCGTATACTGTATACAGGGTTATTTTCGCCCCTGTGTAATTTTTGCCCTTTTACTCTTGCAAACAGTTTCGCACTATATTGAATTTGCCTAGACATAGATGTGTTTTAAGAGAGAAAGTTTGAGACATTGTAATTTGCCTCGTCTTAAATTCGCCCGTTGACAACGAGGGCGAAAGGGGCGAAAAGGAAACGGGGGCGAATATTTCCCTGTATACAGTACATGTTTAGAGTAACAAATTTACGCTACGTTCGAACGATGTGTTATATTTTCATGACATATTATTCTGTGGGTACGGCCTCTATCTCACTGTCATTACATATATATTAAATTGTATAACGACTTAGAATATTGTTTGTATGATTTAGCATACAATTTGATCAAATTCACACAGTAAATTTTGCGAAAAAAGGCAAACTTAAGAAATAATCCCTTACCCCCCCCCCCCCCCCCCGGCCCTTGAATTTTGTTTAGGTCCGCGCATGATCGTGTACATTCCACTCTACCTAGAATTACTAACTACGTCGTACGTAAGACATACATGCATCAAAAGTAATATCAGATGGCGGCAATAGCTGTATTGCTGATTCAAAAAACTACATGAGAAATGAGAAAGAAGCGTTCACTATTTTTGTATTCAAGTAATGAAACGCCTCTCAAGAACATCAAGCCGTTTTTGAATCATAATTTTTATAACACTAACCGATGGCTATAATAATTTGTTACATAAGCGTCGCTGTTTAGGGCCATAATTGTTTAAAAACATTGACAATTGAAAACCTTATCTTGAAGTTATTTTTAAAAAATAACAGTTTCGTCAATTGTACAGCACGATTTGATCAAGAAGTCCTCCAATCCCAAGATATAATTGTCGAGAACAAAGTGGTAACATGAGAGATTGAAAATTCTCTCTGAAACTTTTAAATGCTGACTTATATTGTCTGGGTTATTATGTAATATCTAGTCGCCTCTGCATTTTAAAATAGACTTAAATTGCTAGACTTTACACAAAACCATTGTAACTCACCACGAATCACTGGCTGCCTATCTTTGATTCAGACAAGTAATTTTGCAAAAAAGGAAAACTACTGTAACGTTTCGTCACACCTAGCATCGGGGTGGGAAAACTTTCTATGATCAACAACCCCCCCCCCCCCCCACCAACCAATCACGATATATTAGGAATTTGCCCCCCAACCCACCCTATCGGATTAGTAATTAAAATATTGGCAATTAAGTTTTGGGGGGTTTCTGTTGTTTTTTTTTTGGGGGGGGGGAGGGGTTGTTATTGACCTGGGGTAGGTCTACGACCTTCCCACTTTCAAGAACGATGCTACGTACCTGCTTCTTCCGGTTACTCCTTTTCGAAGTAGGCGTAATTAAACATAGACAAGCTATATCTTGACCCCAGTCTCAAATGTTAACTTTAGTCTGTCCCAAGATATTTTTGCCGCATATTTTCTTAGATTATTCGGTATTTATAAATACCTCTTGATTCAGACGATGTTCTTTCAAAAATATGAAAAAAATCCCAAGATTTCCCTTTAAAACGCCCCTGCTAGCTTGTCAGCTAAAAATAGTAAGTCTACGGGGATTTTGCATTGAATCAGCCATTATTAAGCCCGGTAGATAACGTTGAAAAATTGTGCGAGGTATTCCGAGTGACTTCCGAATGGAGAAAAGGTGTCAACATTCCCCATTTTAAATCTCCGTAGGAAATCTGTTTTCGTTCCTATGACTTTTTACGAGGGAAAAATGATAATGTTTGAATAGAATTATCTTTGAAATTATCCCTTTCATCGATTTCAACTGTACTTCTTTCACATGTATGTGTATTTTTATAAAAAATCGTCCTAATGTGCAGTATAAATATCTAGGGACAGACTATGGTTCCCATCTTACAAACATGTCCACCATATTTAAAACGAACATCGACTTTTCTCTCAAGTCCTATGATCTCAACCACTTTATCCTAAAGAAAGCAACTCACTTTTATTCCAACACCCTTTCACCCTTAAACCAACTCTCTTAAAGTTCATTTGCCCAAATGCAAAAAAAAGAAATAAAATATTAAAAGATATTTTTTTGAATTGTATACCTCGAATTCGTGTCTATAAGAAACACAACGAGTAGGTCTTCCGTTGTTGCTGCGAGTTGAAAATGTATGTGATATGGTGTCAATAAATTATAATGACTAGACTTTCAGTTCTGCTTTTGTTATAAAAATGTGTTGTGATTGAAAGCCTGTATATAAAACGTGTTTTGAAAAAGAAAGAAAATGTTTTAGGAAAACTATCTGTTGAACACAGTTTATGTAATCGTTTCAAACATTTTTTAAAAAATGGGATGTTTAATGGCGAGTTAAATTTTCAGAGGGTAGCAAGCATTGTTACATGTACTCATGATTCATGTCAGGAATTGTGTTTTTGGGGAGTTGATTTTAATCATTTCTCCTATGCAGTTACTCTAGCAAACCGAAACTGAAACTGTGTTTGCACCTAAGCACAAATCATCGCCGCTGACAAGACTTCGTTCTTGAAAATAATCGATAACTTCGATGTAATATACGCTGAAGCATTTTTTTTAAAGGAAACTTATTTATAAATACCTTGGAAATAGTCAGATTTTTAATGGTACGAACAATTAGAAGTTTTTTGTAGTCGTGTGTATTCCTACGCCAGAGTTCAATATATAGTTTCGTTCAACCATCGGCTGTCTCCTTACATCTCCGGCAAGTAGAGAGTCAGTCTATATTTAGAGGTCGCATCATCAAGCTATCATGTGACATGGTATCTCTTACTTGTCGGAGATTAACGGAGACAGCCGAGCATCTAGTTGAACGAGACTAGAGTTCATTGTTGGTTGGATCCATACAATTTTTGAAATATTTGGAATACCAAAACACAGTTTGATGAAATCAATTCTATTTCAAAATATAACACAACATGATTCATTAGAGGTTTTCTCGAAATTCTTGTCGGAAAAGTCAGAGAAATCATATTATAAAAATGTGCATAATTCAAATGCAGATTATAAACTACTTGCCAAGCAAACTAGCATATCGTTGATTTTAAAATAAATAATATTCGATATAATCAACTCCCGTCAGTACATCAGTACTTTGATTTAAAAACCGAACCCGCCTACAAAACACGTAACCTTTTCTCTTAGATAACTTCTTTATTTAAAAATATTTCTAAATTTTTTAAATCTATGTGCAAGTTTAGAATTGTTGTGTGATGACAAAATTTACAGACCCTGAAACGTACTAATACACCAAAAATGTGCGACTTAAGTGCGAGAAACGTTTCGTGTAGACCGTTTAGCGTTTCGTGTGATTGTGAAACGTTTCGTGTAAACCGTTTACTGTTTCGGGCAAAGCGTGCGAGAACCGCGTGAAACATTCATCAGATTTCATTCGGAACTCTCTGACAATTTAATTGTTTCAAAATGGCGCCCGTGTTTTACATTACTTTAAACTGTTTGTGATTGGCAAAACTCTTTTGTACATGTAGGTATTTTCATGAATAAAAATCTACAAGAAATGATGAAGCTTTTAATAGGCATTTCCTCCAGAAAAGTTGTTACGTAGTGTTTTGACTGACTTTTGTCCAATCAGATTGTAGAAGGCGGAGTTGAGACAATACTGGTCGTGACTTAATTTTAGAGAGAGAGAGAGAGAGAGAGAGAGAGAGAGAGAGAGAGAGAGAGAGAGAGAGAGGTTAACTGGTTAATGGAGTAAATTATAGATGACGCAGATGAGTGAACTATCTATCAACAATAGTTATCGTATAAAGTGACAAATCACGGTCTATAGTATGTCCCAAGTTATTGCTTCCATCAATTTTTGATGATTTTTAATAAAAATACACATACCTGTGAAAGAAACACAACTGAAATTGATGAAAGGGAATATATCCAAGATTTTACTCATAAAATTTCACAGGAACGAAAACAATTTTCTTACGGATATTTATAATGGGAAATGTTTACATCTTTTCTTCATTCGAAAGTAATCGGGATACCTCGCGCAATTTTTTAACGTTATCATCCGGGCTTATTAATGGCTGATGCAATGCAAAATCCCCGTAGACTTTCAATATTGGGATGTGTATTGAAACCTGAAGCGGTAGAGGGGGCGTTTCAACACATAATCTGGATATTTTCCATATACATGTAAGTGGATGAACGTAGTTTGAGCACTAAGGTATTTACTATAATTGAAATATCAAGCAAAAAGTGGTGGAAGAAAAAACTCGGGACATAGTATAGTATATCTTATAAATTCATGAAACTTTGAAGTGTTTTGAAATTCTTTAACCAGGGAACAACGATGTCTATATATAGATCAGTAATAGGATAAGGTAATGTCAAACATCGAAGACTGTACGAATATTTAAGAAACTGTTTTTATTACAAGTGTTACCGTTAATAATCAAATCAAAGTTTGACGAATCTTTCTGGAATTAAACATAGGTTGTAAATTTACTTTGTATGAAAACTTTCTTCATGGTTACTCAGTGTGAAACATTCTTTACCTTAGACGATTTACTTTTCCACTAAGCATCCGCCTTCGTTGCCTTTCCTTTACACTACATCTAAATTCATCATGTTCATAAGTGATCATTCGTTCGCATTTCAAAATATTTAATGTCCGTATTCTCGGACTCCATGCTAGGAAATTTAGTTGGATATAAGCTACGTCATTCTTATCCATGTGCATGTTGTCGACGGCGCGCGGCCGAAGAAATTTTCACAATCGTTCTTTAAAACGCTTTCAAGTTATACAATATAGGATATTCATGTAATTTTTATATACAGACTTTAATTAATTTGTTTGCAAGTTTATAACTAATGATTATTCCTTTAACGGCACAACTTATAATTTACTCAATTCACTCTCTCTCTCTTTTCTTTCTCTCATTCAAGTCACGAGCGGCAATGTCTTAACTCCGCCCAGCTACGATCTGATTGGACAAAGGTCAGTCAAAACATTAGGTATAAACTTTTCTGGAGTAAAACCCTATAAACGCTTCAACGTACTTCGCTGTAACTTAAACGGTCATGTTTTAATAAGCATATATTTTTTTTTATTTATTTACACCGATAACTCTTACTGAGACCATTCGACTTTGTACAAGCAGCACACATAACCTCGGACATCGGGTGTCTCCTGCACCTGGCTGAACCTGTCAATCAAACTCTGTGTATTTGTTTTATTGGATGGTCAAGCGTTTCTTTTTTTTGTCAATAGCCAATGGAAAATTAATGACTTCAAGGTAATCGGAATCAGTATTTGATGAAGCATACAATTTAAATTACAAAAATTTTATTAATTATCTGAAAATTATTTAAACCACTGTTAACGGAAAACAAAGAGTCTTAGAAGTAATTAACACACAGGGATTTGCCTACAATGTACACAGTCATGCAATTACTAGTTATTATTATGGGAATCTTTACGCATGTTATTTAATTCGAACAGATTAATATAATAATCTATACACTGTACGCCGTTTAACATGTACGAAGCGCCGGTAATATATACGAATATTGAGTCAAAAAATTAAATCATTTTTATTTCTTGTTCTTTTCAATACAATGTGAAATTACTTTCAATCTTACAATTGTGACTAATTTAATTTTAAATATTTTTCAACATTATCAATGTAAATAATATCAGGTGTATTTACTGTTTGTGTTTTTACATCGTAATCTCTGAAACCATGTTAGCAGAAAAATCAAATCCCACCGAATACTGAAAAACCGATTTCAGTTTGCAATCATACGGATTTTATTTTTGGTATTGACTATTGAGTTACGGTAACTTTTTTCTGGATGATTTTATCATTTATTATTTTATGTAAAAGCACAATTTCAACTGTTACTCAATTATATAACAATTGATGACCTGGGGCTATATATGTTCAGAGCTGTGTGCGCTGAAGCGACACAAGATTCTCGGTCGCACGTGGCGATTTAATTTACACAGACTGACCGAAAAAACAAACGGGTGGGAAGGTGAAACAAAATGTTACACATGAAAAGAAGCCACCAAAAATTATTTTCGATAGATCTTGACAATTAAAAAAATCCAGCGCGAGCTCCTGTCAGCGGAACGGGAGGGGGGGGGGGGGGGCAGCAATGAGTTCGCTTCTACAAAGAAACGAACGACCATGTAGAAAAACTACAGAAGTGATTAATATGTGACCGATAGAATCTAATCTAAAGTTGTTTAAAATTCATGTGAAAATTTTTAAAAAAAGATAATTGAATGCCTCAATTCAGGACATTTTTTTTATCGTGCTAGCACCTACCGCAATCATGTTACATAGAACTTTGATTATAATTTGATTTTTAAACTACCTTGTACGCTATCTATAAATCAATGCTTAATCAACTGTACAAGTTTAATGAATTTATCTTTTCATCTTAAACGAATATACTAGTTGAAAACATAATAAAATATAGTTGTGTCCGTGCAAAATATGAAACATGAACGCGTGATAAGGTACATGTAGAAGAACACGAACCGACCGCGGATTACTTGTCCACTCGCGCCGGTTCTCCTCAGCCATGTGCGAGGGATGATTACCATTTAAAGCTTTACTATTTGTGTGTGTGTGTGGGGGGGGGGGGGGGGGGGGGTGATTTAAAACATTATTTGTACAGTTTTTAAAATATTTTACATAAACAAACTAACCATTAATTTATGTCTGACGATGTTAACGATTTGGAGTTATATCGCTTATTAATATTCATTTACACTCAAATGTTCAATTGAATAAATACAAGATGGAGTTCCTGTTTTTACGGCTATATTAACTCAAACACGTTCATATGCATGTAAGTTTGCGTCGCGGTGTGAAAATCTTGTCTATTAGATAACCGCTTAATTACCGCTAGGTAGTGCAGCCGTGGCTGATCTCATCGGCCGTGGGCGAAGGATATATTACGTAAAGGTACATGTACATCGCACAGACAGGCACAGCTCAGAACCCAGGAAGATTTGAAAAGTTTGCAGTATAATGACCATACATTACTCTATCAAATAGAAGTTATTTGTTTTAAACTTAAAACCCACAATTGATCGGTGTCTATATTGCTTTAAATTGAGAATGACATTGCCTTTATTAATTAACTGAATGGTTTCTTAATTGACACCCAATCGTTTAATCCATAACAAATTATGTGTATTCAAAACGAAACCAATTCTTGAGTTCGCGGCTAAATAAACTCATACATGTATATGAGAGACACAGCTCTCGTGTATTAGATAACCGCTGACCGCTAGGTAGTCCAGCCGCGAGCATGGTGACCGATTTTCTCGGCCGCGGGCGAGGGAGAACTTACGTAATGGTACACATACACACAGCTCTGATTCAAGGTAGATTTTAAATGCATGGAGTTAATAAATAAAATGTAATGCATAGAGTTTTTTAATTCCATATTTTGTGGTTTACTAGAAAAAAAAAAGAATGTTTTGTTTTCCAATTGCCGTTTTTAATGATTGTGCACTATAAGAACTTAACAACAATGACTTAAACTCCTAAAAAAAAAGCATGTACTCCAACAAACAAAAATATTCTTATAAATTATTGCCTCCTGTATAAACCAGCATACTTTCTGCGGCAACTTTATGCCAGTTGTACGCACAAAGACTTTCGTTTACTTGTCAAATGAAACCAGGTACATGTCAACATGTAAAGCTTTTTACACTCATACTACACAAATCACTTACAAAATAATATTGTTACGACCTTTATGAGATCCCAACAAACAACTTTTCCAGCGACAGCCATATCAAAATCCTAACCGTTTTTGAGTTATTAAGCAAAAACTTTTAGGGGCTATTGGCCCTTAATTTAAGGGGCCAGCCCTTTTTTATTGGTGTCAAATGAAAGCCCTTGATATTCTGCACAACTTTTATTCTACATGTTTTAACAAATTATTTTTCGTTTAAAAGATATAAAGGAAAATATGTCTAAATTTTTGCAATTTTTGGAATCCTGTTTTTTGACCCCTACCTTTTTCTAAATAAGGAACGTAATCGTAAAACAAAAACCTATGTGCACCACTACAATGTCTCTGCTATTCAAATTCGTTGGATTCCCATTCCCTGCTATCATAGTCTCGGAGCCTTTGTCTGGAAACAAAAGGCCCTAAAAAAATTTAAAAGGGGAATAACTCTTTAACGAAAAGGGAATTCTAAATTTTATAAATTGCTTAAGATAGTGTTTTGTAAAGTACACTAGCCCTGAAAATTTGAGCAAAAACCGTTCAGAAATGAGCAAGATATGAAGCCTCAAAGTTCGCGTCTAGGAAACAAAAAAAAAAAGAAAAACTAGAGCAAAGCTCGTTGCAAAGCAACGAGTGGGTTTTCCGCTAATGTCGAAAGCAACGCTAGAAGTACGTCTAAGAAGCAGAGTTCTTAATCTAGTAACAAAGAAACCCAAGTACAAAAAGATTAAAAAAACCGAATGATTTTTGGTACAACTTAACATAAACCGAATGGTTTTAAGCACGACTTAACCAAAAACCCTTAACCATTTCAAGAACGACTTAACAAAAAAAAACAATGTGTTTAAGTACGACTTAACAAATTTGACTTCATTTTAGGTACAAGTTAACTTTACCTTGAACTAACATCTTTTTCCTTAACCCAGAATGCAAAATTAAAATTTACGTAAAAAATCAATTTTGTTTAAAACATAATTCTGTGCAACTTTTCCTCTTCACTGCTTTTCAAAGGGTTGACCTTTCGTACTGTGTGCTCGTTGCGTCATTAATTGTCAGAAACTTATCGATGTTAAGTTTACTTTACTGTACCTCTGTGAATATTTTCTATGTAAAATTACTATGAACCAGACAACATTGAAATGGTGAACATTTCAAAGGGCCCCGCTTATGTTATTTCAGAGAATTTTGCTTTGACCTTGACCGTTAACTTGAAATTTTTCCAGCTGGCATAGAACTTTTAATTCAATTTCATTCCCACTAACATACATGCATTTTTGTTCAATCTGACCAAGATTAAGCATATTTGGAAAATAATCTACTGTCTAAAACTCACTTTAAAAAGATCTGCTATGACCTTCACATTGACAGACTTGGTTCAAGGTCACTGCACGCCATTAACCAATAAACTCTGTAAAGGTAAAATATTAGCCATATAGGGGCTAAAAGGAGAGTATATCTATGCTCTTAAAATATGGATTTTTGTGTGTTCTGATATGACCTTGACTCTTCATCTACAAATATCATTCGAGGTCATTGCATATATTTTGATCAAAGGCATCATGTGGGTGGAGTATGAGGCTGAATGGAGCAAAGGGAGAGAAGATATACTCCGGACAAGGATTTCTAAAAATATAATTCTGCTATGACCTTCACAGTTTCTTTTCACTGAAAATAGGTTCAAGGTCACTACACACCCTTTACTCAAAAGCTCTGCTTATGTGAAGTCTGAGCCAAATAGGGGTTAGTAGAAAGTATATATGCTCTCAAAAAAGGATTTTTGCATGATCCGATATGATCTTCACCCGTTACCTAGAAATTTCATGCAAGGTCACTGCACATCGTTTAACCATCGAGACACTCTGCGAGTATTAGCCAGATTGGACCAAAGGGAAAAAAGATATGCCCCAGACAAGGATTTTATATATATAATTCTGCTATGACCTTAACCTTATACCTAAAAACATGGTTCAAGGTCACTGCGCATCCTTCAACCAAAGGAACCCTGTGGATGAGGTATGAGCCAGACTGGGCCAAGGGGAGAGAAGCTATGCTCCAGTCAAGCAATCTCGGATGGACAGACGGACAAATTGATCACTAGAAGGCGCCCGCATAAACATGCCTTTTTATCTAATTTAAAATAGTATCCATGTTATCTGCCCTTGGTGAATAGTCATCAAAACCATTCATCAGCAGAATTTGATTTCCCTCCTTTTTAAGGTGGTATGGGACATCTGTCGATATTAATGTGGATTAAAGTACCATATAATTGAAAAATTTTCACCGGTTTAGAATTTTCAAATTTTACAATATTTAACCAAAAAATAGCTTTTAAAAATATTTGAAAAGGTAAAAATTGTAAAAACCCCAGCGGGATTCGAACTCATGACTTACAGGTTCCTAGTAAACCCTCTAACCCACTGCGTTAAGGAGTTAGGTACCATTTTTGAAAAGAAACTACATGTACTTATATAATTACACTTTATTTTATTGTTTATTTCGATAAACAATACGTCACAACATGGAAGTGTCCCATATCACCTTAAACTCGGAACACCTCTGACCTAATAAGATCGCCGCATTAAATACAAAGTTTGATTTAACTCTAATTTGTTTATCATCAAGAAATTCTGCATCGCTGACAAATAAAGTTTTCTTCTGTATAATGAAATACCAATTAACTGACTATTCGGACAATAGCAAGTTTATTGTCCCACTCCACAGCAACTATTTCCCTTGGCTTTGCCTCATTAAATAGTTGCTGTCTTGGGGGACAATAAACTTGCTATTGTCCTCATACCCAGTAAATACTAAATAGGCATATAATATCCTATCCACCTACATTTCATGTTATATAACCTCCCGTTTGTAACCTTCAATTTCACTGTAAAGTCAACACATCTGTCATAGCCGCAAGTTTCACAATTTATTTCTGCTTCTCATGTACTTAAAATTAGGGGCGTTAATATTGCTTACCAATTCCAACAAGAGACATCCCTCTAACTATTGATAATCGTTAAAATTCATTTCATGAATCTACGCAACAATGATAAACCTTCAAGTACAGTCACTCTCAATTTTACAAAAATATTGACGATACTTTATCCGAAACTGTTCCTTGTACCTTTAACTTAGTACACTAACATTTTTATGAAAAGACGGTTTGTCTTAGAATAAGAAAGCTAAAGCAATTCTGAGAAAGAGAATACTACATATTGCCAATTCCATTGAGGTTTAATAAAAATATGGCCATTTAAGTGAACCCACCATTTCCAATTTCTTTTAGTAAACACAGATTTACAGGGTTCTCCATAGTAAAACATCTTTACCTGACCTTTTAGAGGTCAATTGTTGTTCAACCACCTTTAAAAAGAAACCTTATACAATACAACATATGCCTACATGATATAATCATGATAAAAGCTTCACATCACTTAGAAATACCCTTACATGTATACCCCCCCCCCCCCCCCCAATCTTTTGATTTTCATAAAAATTCATGGTTTGAAATGTTTTACCTAATTTTATGAAACGTGTGGCAATTTCCTTGAGTAATTTCTCACACATATTTGAAAACAATCATCAATGATTCTAAAATTTGATCTTTATTTGTTTATTGTATGATTTGTACCATTTTAATTAACAAATAGACAGCTGTCCTGCTTGTGATTTTTTGTTTTCATGAAAAAAGTAAGCTAACAATCATATTTAGTGAATATCTAATCTATTCTGATTTCTAGTCTCCTTCTAACCATGCTAAAACAGTAAGTTACAACCTACAAGTTAGACATCTGCCTTAAATTAGAATTAAATTATAACACACCCAGGTAGCTGAAGACAGAGTTGATTTCAATGAAAAATGTTCAAATTTGACATGTTTTTCTACTTTTTTTCTGCATATATACCTTAGAAAGGTAGAAATAGGTTGTTTCTTGTTCATTTCAAAAGTAATTATTATAGCAGATGTTATTTCAAAGTCAAATGTACATTTACATATCCTACATGTAATCTTAATGCAGACAATTAAATAGAGGGGGGGGGGGGGGGATTTTTCAATTATGTAAACACATCTTAATATCTTTATGAAATAAAAAATAAAGGAAACATAATTGCATACTTTTATTGAAAAACAAATTTTCACAGCAATTATGAATTTCTTTAAACAGCCTTAATTTTGTTTTCATAATTTCATTTCAAACACAAACCACAACATGGCATGATGCTTTCTTCAAGTTCCATTATTGTTCATGCATTATCGGATTTAATTTGAATTACCGGTAAATAGTCTGTAGAACACAAGGAATATGCATGTGGATAGAGGTGACAGGTTAATCTCAGGAGCTGACCCACAAGAATCAACAGGTACCGGTAAAAGCCATGTGGTAACAAGAGGCTGTTTTGAGCTGAAATAAAAGAAAAAAAATAATTAGTTGTGTTTACATACATGTACTAGTAATAGCTGTGTTTACATTAACATATGCATAGTATTTCTGTAAAAAATACACTGACCATGCAGTGTAATAAGTATGACATATCCCAATACATGATATAACATTTAGGCAGTACAAGATCAAAAAATTGCATATCAAGTCATAATATAATATTAAAAAATTTTCATAGGTATAAACACTTATCAAATTGAGAGAGAGAGAGAGTTTGAGAGAGAGAGAGAGTTTATTACGGTACCGTACTTGTAGTGCAACAGTCAATATTTCAATTCGTAAATTACAAATGAATATTACCCACCAAACAGCGTCAAAGTACATGTACTGGTATTAGCTTCTGGTATACCATTTTTTATCAATTCTACTCCCTTAGAGAAAAGAACTGGCTTTTTTCCATTGAAATTCCATTGAACTTTCATTGATTTTCCAGTTTTCATTGAAACACCATTGATTGTGCATTTATTTTTCTTGTGCCTTCATCTGACCAGTTTTATACCTACCAGTTAAATAGCAGTTTTCAGATAACTGCATTTTCAATGGCCTGCAACTCTCAGTGAAACACCAGTTTTCCATTTCACTTAAACTTCAATGTTACTGTTTCCCAGTAAAATACCATTTATTTTCAGGAGCAGTTAAATGGAATTCTTATACACATTTCTAGATTTACATTGTATTTCAAGCTGAGTTGCCAATCTGGGTCACTGGCCTCTGCCAAATAAACTGACCACTAAGAATTAAGATTACTGCATAACAGGAAGTTGAGTTGCAAATTTTGAATGTTCATCTTGGAGCCTAAATGTAATGTACATTCTCATACAGTGAATTTATGGAACTTTTTGGGGGGATGTATTCTCGATCATTTGAGGTAATATTATTGATATTAAATTCCTACACTTGTATGATTTGATACAAATTTGTGTAAAGACTAATTAACATTTACACACTATCAAGTGATTTAAGTGTTGCAAGCAGCTATAGTGCATGGATGTATTGAAAAAAAAGAGTTATGTTATATACTTCATTTTAGATTGTATTTAGAAGTCAATAAATTAGTAAATAATTTAATTATGCATGTAAGTATGCATGTGCATGCATGAGAACATTTAGATAATATAATTACCTTTTTTATATCAAGTACAATTAAGTTGTCCTTAATTATTGCTCATATGAATTATGTACAGTTACATGTATAACAAGCATTATGGGGAGATTTGAATTGATCTATATTGAGATTTCTCTGGGTCAGTATTCTGCAAAATGTTCAGGGTTATCTTATGATGCAACTTGATCTTGACCTACTTATCTTCTATAAAGTAATCAAATAAAAATCAATGGAAAATCAATGGGTTTTCAATGGGTTTTCAATACATTTATGTAAACCGTCCTTTTTCCATTAATTTAGCATTGAAAGATGACATCATTTAACTGGTGCAAACTAATTTGCATAAGTATTCATTTTCAATGGTGTTTCAATGGATTTTCACTGAGTTTTCACTGTGTTTTAACTGGAAACTGGAAATTCAATGGTTTTTCTTGGTAGACAATATATAATGCCATTTTATGTGACATCTTGGTAACTGGAAAAGCAATGGGGTTTCAATGGCCAGAAATGAACTGCAGAAATAATGGAAGTTCAATGGCATTCTTTTCTGTAAGGGCTGTGTTTTGTTTTTTTTGGCAAATAAATTTAGCGAGGGTTTTTGTTTATTTTCTTATAAATTACATGTTTTAAAAACAATACTATGTGTAATAAGCATAAAACATGTATGAGTAAACTTAATGAAGAATTTTTAATAGATTATTTTTCACAGAATGTGGTACATTACATGTATGTCAATCTTTATAAAACTAGCGTATATTTCGTGCGCCATAAATTGCAAGTTTTTTGTAAATATCATTTACTTGCATGATAGGTATATATGGTCTAACCAAAATTTTCTTCATAAAGCTACAGCTGTATGTACCACATATATGTTTTGTCACAAGTATACATTTAAAAAAAAAATACCCAAATTCCAACAGTTGAAATAAACTCAACTCATTCTCTGATAAGTTCATTGTGTTTTGTGCGTGCATATCTTATTTGTCTGCTGCAACAGCAGCCAATCAGCGGTAAGCTGAATCCACAAAAAGAAAGTTTGTGTTTTAGGAGCGGGTAAATTGTTTATGCGACACTGTCAAGAAAACCACACCAAATAATAACAAGAAACATAAATATTCACTTAAATGTATTGTGTTGTAAAGTAAAGGTTTTTAACACTTATTGCATCTTGCAAAACATGTGATGACCCTTAATCATCTGTCATATATCTGATATACATGTATATTGTAAAAGATGGGAGAACTAACGATAGAACAAACTGGGATTCGAACCTGGCCCTCTGAATCTCTAGTCAAGTGCTCTACCAACTGAGCTACATGTATCTGGCACTGGTATTCAAACCAGTCTGACCGTCACATTCCTCCCCCCTTAAATGATCTTCACCCTCGAAGATCACCCCTGGCAGGATCGAGTTAACCTGTTAGTTCCAGGGGTTGGTCACAACACCAATATTGTAACAGGATGGTAGAAATAATGAAGGACCAAACCGGGAATTGAACCTGGGCCCCCTGATCTCTAGTCAGGTGCTCTACCAACTGAGCTATCTGGCACTGGTATTCAAACCGGTCTGATCGTCACATATATAAAGAATTATTTTAAACAATGTTGTTCAATAAAAAATAACACTCGCAACCTTCAGTTTTTGTCTGTAATTAATCAATATTGGCGTGCGATCAGTTCTCGCCGAGTACCATTTCTCACCAGTGCATTGTTACGTCATTTTATCAACACATAAAATTACATACGAAAATATGATGTAACAGTGCACCAGCGAGAAATGGTCCTCGGCGAGAACTGCTCGCATGCCAGTACTGCCAGTAGTCAGATTAAAAAAAGAGAATAAAAAATTACATTTAAAACATTAACAAAGACAATTTAAGTACACATCATAACTGCTAAACAAGAAAAATTATGTGAACTGGTAGAATGGTACGCATAGTTCTAACTTGTAACCTACATGTAGAAGTACATTTACCGGGTACCCGTTGGTCTGCTAAACCTCTCTAATGATACAATGATCGGCATCATAAAGATATTAAAGTCATGTTTTAACTCTGAAGTCTGAAGTATACAATTTTATTTACTTGAAGTTAAGTCTACAGGGTATTCATGACTACATTTGGAGTCTTCTGCACAAGAATATATGATATGTTTCTAATTAGACCCTGCTTTGAATTTTGAGTTGAAAATTCACAATCTGTTATTTTTTTAAATAGATAAATTCAGTTACCCTTTCCAGTCCCCCATGAACCTCGAGCGAGTCTAAACATCCATGAAACATGTAAAAATTTCACGTTAGTAAACAAACACCCACATCATAACAAAAACATCTAACAGTGTGCACATACTTACATGTACATCTATACTATATACTAAATTTTAACCAGTTAACAAGAAACTTTAAAAGGAGTAAAAGCCTCACCTTCTTCAGTAACATCCACATAAATCACACACTTTAATGTCCATCTTTTCTCCTTTATTACTCGTAGCTTATCAACGGCTGATCGTCGACAGAGGTGTGGCTGTCAGAATTTCCTCGTAAACGATTCACACGAGAAAAATATCCTCCTTAAACAAATATGTAGTATTGTTCCCTGTGCATGTTCATATGCTTCACAGTCAATTGAAAATGCATGTATACACCGAAAGAATACACAACTTCTCTTCTGCATTACGGCTCTCTCTTTTCTACAATGCCGTTCGTTACTGTTTACATTCGGCGCGCGCGCAGGGGTTACATACAGGGGCGCCCCGACAAATAGTTGCACATAGAACGTTTAAATAATGTGTGTTCATTGAATTCATAAATGATATAGATGAAAAAAATGAAATTGAATCACAACAATTTATCTAAGACGCAACACAACGTAATGCAGTAAATGCCTGGGCCTTAAAGTGGCATTTCTATGTAGACATATTAACTCGTTCATGTACGATTCTCACATATTTGTTTTATGAAATTTGAAAAAAAATATAGCACAGAACTTGTTTAATTTGATACCAAATGACATTATTTAATATATTAACAATAACTGAATTCATTTTTTTTCATTAAATGATAATGATTTTTGCTATCAGAAAAATACGTGTATGAGCTGCTGACCCCTAATTATAGGGGCCAGCCCTTTTTTCTTAATTTTAAATGAAAGCTCTCGTTATTCTAAACAACTTTTGCTCTATATGTATTAACAAAATATTTTTAGTTTAAAGGTTATTATACAAAGAACAACAAAATTTCAGACCCCCCAAAACTTTATACTTTACCGGCAAATAGCTTAAAAACTAAAAAACATTTTGCCAAACTTTTCATGCCAGCAAAACTATAAAATGTTACCAACAATTCTGCTAAATTTCATGCATCTATCATCTGTAGTTCCCGAGATCAACTCTGGACAAAAGACCCCCCAATTTTCAATTAAAGGGCAATAACTCATAACCGGAAGTGAATTTTAAAAATTTGAAAAAAACGTCCCGAGATATTAACATTGTCTACATACCCTGAAAGTTTCATAACAATCAGACAACAAATGTACGAGAAATGGCCTACACAAAATTTGCGGATAAAAAAAAAAAATAATAATAAGAAACAGTAGAATAACAGAAGGGTTTTCCGTTGAAAAACGGAAAACCCTAATAAGAAAAATCTTAACCCGCACAATAATAGAAAGGTCTTCCGTTTCCAACGGAAGACCTTAATAAAAAAAAGAAGTTCCGTCCGTCATTTTGTCACACGACGTCAATTGAAAATTAGACCGCAATCACATGACAAGTTGTATCCAAATTGCAGAGCGTCATTCTTGCCAGACGCAAAACAATACGTTTTAAAGAAGTGATTGACAGCTACAATTCAACTTTACAACACGTATTTGATACGCAAGGCATGAAAGATTAACCTCATACAGAAGACGAACCATTGGATTTAAGATTTAGCCTTTCACATAGATGAATTCTATAGTTTGATCCAAGTGTTCTAAATAAAAGACGTTAAACGATTCAATCCCCAAGTTTATTAATTATGTTATCATGACCTTATGGAAAAAAATACGTTCATCAATGAATACATGCAAATACCAGTATTAGGATATATTTACATTTTCCAGTGCCTTTGTCTGTGATAACACTACTCATCAATTAAAGCAATATGAGCTGTATTTTTTTAGAATTTTACTTTGCTGCAAAATCCCGCTAGTGTACTTGGTCGCATGTACATGTAACTTAAACTTTTATGATAAATGGGATTTGAAAAAACCATGAACTTTTGTCAGAAGAAAGATCTCTCTTTTAAGGAATATATTAATAGCAGTTCAATTTTTGTACAGGGCGACAATAATTCAATTTTGCTTCAATTAAGGCTTCTTAACGGCTTTTACCACAAAAGTAGGGCTATCAGAAATTAAAAACCATGATATTTTTTGTCATTTTAGTAGAAAAAAACATTTTCGTAAAAAAAAAAATCAGCATGAAAATTGCAGCGCATATTGTTTTAATTTTATAACGTAAAGTTCAATACAGTTCACCAATGACGCGAAAGACGTACTGTTGGGGCGCAAGCGGGGTTTGTATAATTAATCATGTTAAAATGTATATTATTTAATTGATAACTAATAAAGCAATAACTGAAATATAAGTAATAAGGAATCATGGGGTATTCGAATACAATCGGACGTGATCAAATCTATCATATAAGACCTTCTGGCTTTAATTGATATGATTACCCCCGAACGTATCTGATCGCATCTTTAATAAAATATAGATTTATAATGTTCTTTCAGACAACTTTGATATCTGGACAGGACAACTTGAGTTCGAACCATGCGGTGTTTTGCCGATCGCAAGCGGGGACCTACAGGACCGTCCAAAAATTTCAACTCACTTCCTATGCTTGGTGTTTTCATTTCATATTCTACATAAAATACAGATCTATTGTGAACGCAACAGGAAGTACGCCTTCGGTTTTATTTATTCAAGATGGCCGTATTCGTATCATCCCGTCTCTAGATTATACAAATCGTTCCGCACGTGGAAACGTCTGTTCGTACCTGAGCCAAGATGAATGTCATCAGTGGACATCTTGTTGCTCTGCTGCAGACGACTGTTGTCAAAGGCAACTTGCACTTCCGCCGGAAGTAAACGATACATGTGGTCGTATCTGGGATGGTTGGAGTTGCTGGGATGACGTAGCTCCCGGAACTAAAAACTACGTTCCCTGTCCTCTTTTCATGCCATTTTTCTCACAGTCAAGTAAGAGTGAACTTAAGTCAAATGTTTTTTTTTAATTTGAGCAATGAATACTTTTTTGCTTGAAAAGTTGCAAACCACTATTGTTAATCTTTCCTTAATTTTGTTTTTCATTTACTTGTTTGACGCAATCTTTGGCATTTAATAAAGGTTCAGTGACCGAATTAAATGCCGGTACAAGACATTAAAATTATCCGAAAAATGGTTACAGACGAGCAATGGATATATAGTGCGATACGTTTTATGTTATATAAATGGAGAGAGAGAGAGAGAGAGAGAGAGAGAGAGAGAGAGAGAGAGAGAGAGAGAGAGAGAGAGAGAGAGAGAGAGAGAGAGAGAGACTCTTGCTTTGTGGATTCGTATCCAAATTGACCATTAAAATAATATATTATCTCATTTTAAATGTGCTTTATAATTATTCATAAAGAAATAATAATAACAGAAATGAAGAAGTTATTTTGGCAAAAATCATTTTTCAGTCTGTTCTGTCATTTGTCTGTTCCGAATGAAACAGCTCCCCGGTCCCCTGATCCACCACCACCCCCCCCCCCACCCCCCACCCCCATTTTTGTTCCTGCGAAAAGCATTTCTCGCCCCGGCAGTGGCAAAAATTCAATCTATCATTGACAGTCTCCAGCAATTTTACTTGACAGATTACAATTTCAGATTTTTGGTCTTGGAAACATTAAGTCATGTGACTTGATAACAAAAATTTCGATTATGTATGTATCAAATGTTCATACTTTTAAAAAGGGTTCTGCAATAACTCAAAATCCGAATGTATGAGAGTCCTATCATATTCAATAATTTTTGCCACGGCCTATCTCTAAAGCACATTAAGTAGAATTTAATTTATAGCATCTAAAACATAAAAGCCGTCCACGTAATCACAGATAATGGGGCTTTACAATATCATTAGTGTCAATTAATTTTGATTCAAACCCCAGTCGACTTTTATCTGCATTTTTTGCGGTGTTTGATGAAAGAAATCTGAAATAATAAAGCTTTATATTGCGTTTGTATTTTTCATATTTCGGAAATCCAGCGCCTATAAAGTCTATGCACTTCAAAGACGGAGGTTAAGTTTCTATCGATTAGAAAATTCGGGTGATCTGGCCACTGTTGTGATGAGTCGCTTATTTTTCTCTCGTCAAATCGAATTTTGTGTCCATTTCTTTGACCTATCGGGACGGTTAAAGTTCTGTAATCACTTTTGTGACAAGTGAACCTTTTTCCCGAAAGACCAAACATCGGGTTCGATGAACAATTTATTCCAACATCCAAAATATGTCAGGCGCCGCTGTATAATTCAACACTTTACTGCTCTTCGATAAATTGGAATTATTGCGATGGCAAGATTAACAGATTTTGAACAATTGTTATTATGAACTTTATTTGTTTTGAAACACATCCTCAAAAAGCCCAAATGAGACGAATTGCAAGGTTCTAGTATTCTGGTGCATACACTGTACATTGTACTCTGTAGATAATCGATTCCACTGTGTGACTATTTACAACTCTAAGTGGAGATTGAATGTCAGTTTATTAAACCTTGCATGCATGATTTAAATTTCAGTTTTATATGTCAATTGTTGTTATTCACATAATTCGGATTATTTCCACTTTGAAATTTTTTTTGCATTAAAGTTTAGAATTTCAAACAAAACTCATGTTTCGTAAAAATTCAGATATCTTCACGTGATCAAATCTACATTAAACCCTTATGGCTTGTTTAGATTTGATCACGCCCCGACCCAAAAGATCATCTCATAACACTCAAATAATGATTCCACCTTTAAGTTAATGTCTTACATTTATTTTTTCAACGTAATCAAGTACGACGTCAGAAAAAAAATGAAAATCTATAAATTTACAACGTTTATATATCTATTGATTATATATATGTAAAACAAATCATGATCTAAACTTATTTATAACATTTAATATTCAACCGCACTGTTTACGAGTATAGTTTTTTCTATCGATCAAAAAACTTATGTAATCATATAAAAGTGCTTTAAGAACACATAGTTCTGTTAGAGCGCAGAGCATAACTGTAGACATTGACTGATCTAGTACAGCTTTTACTCAATCTACACACGATCAATCAACGAAACTCACTTCCTTATCGTTCTGTGATCTGGTCAATCCGTGTTCATTATTGCTTTTTAGGATTTTCTGCGACTTGTATTTTGTTAAGTACGTACGTTGCAATACATTTATTTAGATTTAATATATGTACAGTAAAACTCGTTTAGTACGAACACGGATATAGAGAATTCTCGGATATAGCAGGTTTATTTGAGTCCCCGGTAAAATGCTCAACAAAACTTTGAAAAATTTAACGGTTTTAACGAATTCGGATACAACGAATTTACGGATATAGCGAACTGATATTGAGTCCTGTAGCGGTAAATAATAGCGAAATTAAACACTTTTAAAACGAAGTTCTTTACAGTTTAAAGGTGACAATTCATTGGACTACTGACGCGGTAATCCAATACAGTTTGATTTTTGCAGTTTTTTTATTTTCGGAATTTTGCAGGGTTTTTTTCCCCATATTTTATTAAAATTTGAAATCCTGTTCGGTAACCTATCTGTACATAAAAAGGTTTTTTTTTAAATCTTTGTCTTCTATATTGTTTTTTATTCAGGAAAATTATGCAATCATTTCAATATTAAAGATATTTCTGCTGATTTTAAACAGGGGATTAGATAGCTTTTTAAAAGTTATGATGCTGTGGCATGCTATTATAATAATAATGTAGCAGTCAATTCAGGACTTTGATTTTTATGACAGGAAGTGCTATAAAGACGTGTAAAGAGGACGGACAATGGGTAGAGCGCACGGACTACAGCCATTGTGTGGACAAACAGGCTAGTATCCATTTCTACGAAAAAGGTTCAATGTCGGTCTTGGTAATTAGAATATTTATAAGAAAAAATAATATTTCTGCCATAGTAGAGGAAGGCTCAAACACTCGAGTAACACGTCATCATGCATCAATCATGCATCAATCATGCATCAACAAAATCTAGCCTGTCTAGTGGTTGATATGGTTAGCTTCATGTAGCGGGTCTCAAACCCAATTTTGACTCGAAAAATTATTTGATTTATTTTCTTCAGAAACTTAATTATTTTAATAGAAAATTTTGCAATAACAACGCAAATATTTTTGTTCTCGCCGTCACTGACTAGTATGGTGTCGAGTTGTCATTCATTGATACACATAAAAGTTCTAACGCTGCATCCCTTTGAACACTAAAAAATCGGTAGTCGCAAATAAAATGTGTTCCGAAATTACATAAATTTTGAAACTTATAAACATTTCACTAATATATAAAATTAAAATTGTCAACATTTCTTACTGAAGGATGTTTTCTTTAGGGGATAGAGACGAGTCTGTTCCTTGGGCTGGGCTTCAGCATAACCAGCATTCTATTTCTTGTCCCCGCGGTTTGCATCTTCATCAGATACAGGTAAGTTGGGTCCTATTAGGAAAGCCAAGGCCTATTATCACTTACTGGTGATTGATTAAAACTCTCTCGGCTTCAACCGTTAATTTTTCACGGTTGAAATGTTAATGGTTGACTAAAAAAAAAAGGAACTATGTAGTTTTTGGAGAAATTTAAACACATCATATTATGTAAACATCTTCTTGATACATGTACATGTATGATACATTTATGTTGTGATTGTTTAATTAGTTTTCCCTAACAAAAGGGTAAAGGAACTAATCGGTTAAGCGCATGAAAACGAGAAAATATCAGCAAGTTGGCGCACACTCTGAAACACTAGCGTATTATATAAGTCTAACCGAGAATTCTGATGCTGTGTAGCATGTTACATCGTGTTTTTGTTTTTTGTTTTGTTTTTTTTTTAAATGAATGGGCAAGACGAAAAGTGAAAGGGCTGATTAGTGTGCACGTTTAATTACTTTACTACATGTTAGTTTAAGGAACGTTTTTGGCCAGCCCTCTTCCAGTTCCCCCTTTTTATATGTACCAGCTGTTACAATATATTCCTTTTCTTCCTCTTCTCCCGTTGTTTAAATAAGGTTTCTATTTTCTCTATTTTTTCATGTAAAAGTATCTTAGACTACATGATTTTTGTTTCACTTTCCCTTACTTCTATCTATGCCATTTTCCTTTTGATAACTAGAAGTAAAATATCTCCGAGGCATTTCAACCTTCATTAATTAAAATTAAACGCGACATTTAAACAAGAACGGCTCGGCTCGACACAGCAAACGACCTTAAATCAACACTCGTTAACTTCCGGCGGAGAATAATGCAATCGTGGGGTGACCGTTTCGGGCCCCCTGGGGAAATCCGTTCGATGAAGTCGAGCTGATACAGGGCGATAATATGCATTAAAACTGTAGTTTGCAATTAATACAGCAAAATAGAAATTGCAATTGATTGATTGAAGGGCTTGTCAGAGAGATGCTTGCTTAATGAAATAGAAAATCGATCCCTTTTTTGCAAAATCAAACGTTATCTTGCAAGTGCTGCGTTTTTGTCAATTGAAATTCTATTCCAATATTTTTTTTTTCACTCGATATCAAAGCTTATGACGAAAAACAACATTTGATGTCATTTGGGGAAAAAAATCGTGCGGTTGTTTTTTTTTTGGGGGGGGGTGCTTTTTGGTTGCTTTTTTTTGGTGGTTTTTTTTTTTGTTAAATGCAAAGTGCCGTTTACATGTTTTTAATTACGAGTAATCCGTAGTAGTTTCATGTAATGATAAATAACTGTTGGATACATCAGCAAGTTTTGCTGTTGTTGCATAATGGTGTGTTAACAGCGGATATGCAAGACAAATCGAAATAAGGTTAAGGTTAAGGTAAGAGGCAATTATACCAAAAAGAAAAATACAATTTGATAGTCATCGTCTTTCCGACCCACAGATATCGTAATATTGCGATAATATTTAATGAAGGTTGGCCTTAGATTGCCAAAAAAATATTATAGTTTGATGTGGTTTATAAACCAGTTACAACAAAATATCTGGAAGCTCTGGTATAAAATACGGTCATCTGAACGTGCAACAATGTGAAGCATATTAAATTTATTTGTATTTGAACTTAAATATTAACGGTAAACTTAGTTTTTGAAAACTTCGTAAAATTGTCGGTGCTTTTACATGCGTAGGCACACATTGTATTTTTAACTTTTATCAGGTGAGTATAAATATGGTAAATATGTTCCTCAGGCTTTAAGATTTTTTGTTCCAAAATGGAAAACAATCCCAATTTCTTTGTTCATAAATCTTCTGAAAATATTTAATTTTTGTTCAGATCTTAGTTCTTTGCAGCCGCAACGTGAAAAGTTTTACTAATATTGCAGATAATTATTACGCTAAATTCGTTAATATACATGTATCTTGTTTTGTTTCATATTTTGCAGAACGTTATCTCGACAGAACAGAGTGCGCGTGCACATAAACTTTTTCATGGCTCTTATTGTACAGGAAGTCGTATCGGGATTATGGGATATATTGATAACCTACGACAAAATCAAAAGCTCCGAGGTGTTCCAAACAGCCCTCATGAAGAATGGCGTAGGTATTTCCAATGTTTTAAAATGATAAGTCTAAATCAAAAGGGGGCCATAATTTGTTCATTTTCTGTTTTTATGGATACTCTTGAAATTTACACCTATAAAACAATGGATGACTAAAAAGGGTTTTTATAGACACCTGTCTCAAAAAAAATTATTTTATTAATTGCATACAGAAATATATATAACATTTATTTTTTATGGTGAAACTTTCACCATTGCGTGATTTGGCTGGAATCCATGGCTTACTATAATCAAATTTTTGCGATTTACTAATATCACATATACATGTACATTGTATATATAAGCAAAATTTCTTATCAAAAGTTTAGGAAAAAATATGCCTTAGTGAAAATATGCGTTTTTTAACGCGAAAATGAAATCTTGCGAAATTAAGTAAATAAATCTACAGCATAGTAGCATTATAAAAAGGAAGTGGCGTAACTTAACAATTGTATACATCGAGTTGCAAAGATGAAAGTTAACAGGATTTTATAATGGTCCACGTGATGCACGCTACAACTTATTCCAATATACCTTTAAGACGTGCAAGAAATTTGTTGTTCTACAAAAAACAAAATGTTCATCCCAAATCCAAAATAGCAACAAGACCACAAAAACAAAAACCAAAAATAAGTGAGGAAAAGCTATTAATCCAGATAATCCGGCAACAGAAATGTCTTAACAGTTATGGTTAATAGCATTGATTTGACCCAGAAAAGCATGATACCACCCAAGAGATTTGTTATTTTCTTGCGAAAAAAAAATTAAACGTGGAAGTATTGCTCATTAAGTGACTTAAGTTCCGTTCTTAAGACCATAAAAACGTGACAATAGCGTGACCGCAGTTATTAGCTCGCACTGACATAGTTGGAATGTGGATTAATGGACGTCACCCGATACTTTGTTAAGATTCATTTTTGCTGATAGTTTTGAAAGTATTAGCTTTTATATATTTGTCATGCAGCGTAAATAGTTCTTAGACAGGCAAAATGTTTCACAACAACACTCACGACAGACACTTTACAATTGCGTTGGTTTTCTGCCTAATTTCTCTTAGGAGGCTGGATGGTCAACAAACAGCTCATCAGACCTGCCTTATAGTTAAAGATCCGATATCATTTGCCATAAACTACTGTATACGGGGAAATATTCGCCCCGTTTTATTTTCGCCCCTTTCGCCCTCGTTGTCTGAGGGCGAATTTAAGAATGGGCGAATTCTATGCTGCAAATAATATCTCCGTTAAAGCAACTGCATCTGGGTGAATTCAAGACGAGGCAAAATAGCTTGCAAGTGTATAAGGGCGAAATTACATGGGGCGAAAATAACCCTGTATACAGTATTTTTAAGTAATGAAGTAACGAAAATTTTTAACTAATTTGTTTAAATTTTAATAATTCTAATAAGTAGTTTGTTGACCAGCTTGTTTCCTTAAAACTCGCTCTAATTACTAATTTTAGTCGAGGTTTCAACTCATTTTCCCCATTACATGCATATCATTATTTCAAAAATCAACCGGAATGATAAACTTTCAATTTTTAAAAAAATTTTAGCCGTGGTGTAAGCTCCTCTCCTTCCTGAAGATTTACTTTAAGGGCTGCACGTACACGTGGATGCTGTGTGAGGGGGTATTCCTCCACAGGTTGATGTCCAACGCCTTCTCCCCTCCCCAGTCCCTTCATCTCATCTACGTCATCGGCTGGGGAATACCCCTGGTCTTCTCGGGAACCTACGCCATTATCAGAAAAACGCTGAGTGACGAAAGGCAAGGCTCTAATATCAAATTAATAACAAAGTTAGCTTCACAATTTAATTCACGTTTATGATGGCGAAATGTTTCAAATGAATTCAGGGAAAGGTCAACATTTGAAGAAATTTGAGATATGCTTTTAATATCAATATAATGTGAGGAAATTCCTGCTTATAATCATGTTGGTTTTTTAATTTTGTTGATTTTAATCCGTATATCACGTTAATGTAGGAAAAATTTTCAAATTAATTTTTAGTTTAGATCAATATATTAAGACATTTGAGACGTGCTTTTGATATCGATATTATATGACGAAATTCCTGTTTATAGGCATTTGCCTTTTTTGTTGTTGATTTTAATCTGTATCAGTCACGATTATGAAAGAAAAACATTTCTCAGATGAATTCTTTTATAGGTCAACATATGAAGAAATATGAGTCATGCTTTTGATATCACTACAGTGTGACGAAATTCCTGTTTACGTTGTATAATCATGATTTTGCATATTTCCAGGATTATGTAACGCTTCAAATTATCAACATATTAAGAACTCCTACATATTGTTATAGATAGTGTTACAAGTGTTCAACTTATCAAAACATGCGTAAGAGACACACTGGACACATTGATAAGAAAATTTTGAATATATTGATAAAATATGAAGTAAAGAAAAGGGAAAAATATTTTTGATATTAAACTAGTGGGACCTATCTGTCAAAGGAAACTGCTGAAGATCTAATTTCAATTGACCATGACCATGACCAATCCTTTTAAAATTTCATGATTATAGTTAATTCTCTTATCCTTTAAAATTCTACATGGCAAGAGGAAATCTTCCGAGATAGCCGAGGAGTCGGTATATCGAGGTTATGGTTCAAAGGGAAACAACGCCCACGACTTTCAACTAACTTGTCAATATGCGTGGTTTTCAAAATATTAAGATTTTATGTGTCATAAAATTTGATATTTTCGGAACAGTAGAGACAATATGAATGTTTAATGAATTGATACAACCTACGTATGAGTTATCAGTCTATTGAATTGTTTTACGATCCGACCAAAAGGCGGAAAATGCAGAGAATTACAACCCATATCGATAGCCCGTTTTCTTAGAATTCGAATATTTAATGTTTTTAACCAGCTCTCAACTGATAACAGTTTTACAAAAGCACCCCTTTACTGTCATCAAGAAAGATGGTTATTAAATCAAAACAATTTCAAATAAGTATTTGTCCTGACTTTTTTTTTAAACTGCTGCTTTAAAATTTCTGAAGCAAACCACGTGTCTTTCGTCATTAATAACAGTTACATGCCTATATACCTATAATAACTAAAGATTATTTTTGTGTAAACAATTCTGCTGGTAAAGCTTAGTGGTTGCAGAAGATTATTTGACGGATTATTATATGATTGTATCTTACTATAAATGCAGGTGCTGGACGTTTTCATATAAAGCTACAGAGTGGATATTTGATGCGCCAAATCTTACGTGTCTTGTGGTAAATCTAACAATTTTAGTCCATATTAGGTGAAGGTTGGTTAAGAACATTTCTGTATTATAATTTTGTTGACAATAGGCATACATAAATTTTTGAAAATTACATTTTAGACTACAACAGTGATATGTAACCATTTGCTTTTATCATTAGTTTTTTATTTAGTTTTTCCTAATATGTACAGATGAATTATCTTAATATTTTCAGTCAAATTTGATAATTCTTGGAAATATACTTCGGATATTGCTGACCCAGATGCAATCTCATCCGAACGAACCAGGAAACTTTAGGTCAGTTTTTGTTGTACATAATGTTGCCAGAGAAAAAAGAAAAGAAAAGTTGCGTTCAGTGCTTTTTAGAGTGTACTTGATTGTCTGTAAGTTAAGGTTTAATCTTAATATGATATATTTTTAATTTAAGACTATTTCTGCGTATAAACTTCCTACAAAAATCATTTGAGTGTAAGTCACTAAATTCATTCGAAAGTTGGTGAATTTTACAGCATACCCAGTATATTAATCTACTTTGAGGTCAATTTCTTTTAATCTTAATTTGATGTCTTTTATTTTTCTTTCCCGTTAAGCAAATCTGTGAAATATGCTAAGAATTGTTGCATCCATCGCAGGTTTGAACATACTGCTCGAAAGCATACATTATTGGTTATGTTGAAAGCTTTCTCTTAATTAACTGTACATGAAATTATCAAACTTAAGGTTATCTACATTTAAATTCTTTTAAAGCGAAGTTTTTAATGAGCGATCAGTTTTTAACATGACACGTTCAAACAAATACATCAACTGTTTAAGCTTATTTTTTTCGACTGTGGCGATTATTATAATAGAGTGTACATGTACCTGTACGTACATCCCAGCGATAAGTAATTTATTGTACACGTACATCAAAAGCTTTGTGTAATTGCCTTATGTTTACGAATGTCAAGTGTATTACATACATATGTATAAATATCGCTGAACTAGAAACAAAGAGAATATTTTCTGATTTGATACTTCAACAACCCTCCTTTCGCGCCCCGCTTAAAACGAGCGAGTAAACTGCTAATATTAAGTCAAAATTAATTTTATAAATATACAGTACCATACGTTAAACCTTGGCTTGCAAAGACATGTCATTCCTCTATCTGCTAAATCTATACGAGAGTTATTTTTCAATAAACATAAATCAAACAGAAATTTCTTCGATAAATGAACAGTACATCTTAAACCAACGTACGATCATACTGTAAACGAATCTTAAACCAAGATTATTTTTCCTCTGTCGACATTTGAAAAATCAATGTCTCAAATAATGATGCGAGTTACTTTTCTTTATACATAAATGAACAGTATGAAAAAGTATAAATGCGAATAGAAAGCTAATGGTAAATCTTTAACGAACCTACGATCATACTGTATACGAAGCGTAAACCCTTAAGTTTGGCTTGCGAAGACGGTTTTTCGTGTGAGTCTGAAAAAATATGTCTTGTAAAGTTTTGCCTGCAGTTAACTTTTTTTTGTACATTAACCAAGGGTATATTTTTTTTCGATGAACGATAGTGCACAATGGACACTCAGACACTATGACAGTTTGACCTTTATGATTGTAACAGGCGAGCTGTGAAGGCCACGTTCATCCTGATTCCTCTGTTTGGGATCCAGTTATTTGTCACCCTATACAGAGTCCCTATCAGCGTAGAGGGAGGGCTGGAGTATGAGAGATTCACTATTATTGTGGACCATTCCCAGGTATGTACACCTGGGGGTTATTCGGAGACAGACAGACAGACAGACAGACAGAGATGATAAAAGCCATATTTTATGGTAAGTTGTAGACACTACTTTACAGATAAACATATTTATACAATGTTATTTTATGAATATTGTGCGTGTTCCAATGGAGTTGATTACTATAAATGTTGTATATTTTGCGCTCAACTTCTGTTCTTTTTTATGTGTTTAAAATCGCGATTTTTTAATAAGCAGTAAGATTGGATCCCCCATATCTTTAATGGTTTATGTTACGGGCGTAAAATGTTGCTTTGATAAACTGAAAATGCAGTAACTGTTCTATTTCTCTATTATGTGTAAGAGCAAAATTGGCTTCCTTTCTATTGAAAAAAAAACCTGAAAAAGTATCAATAAACTAGGATGGGTCCCTCTTTTAAGTGTGAATTCAACCTGAAATGTGGTTTGAATCATTTAAAATGTAGTTTTATACTGGACACAATGTGAGTTCAAAGTTGACGCATTTTTTAAATAAACTGGTAGACATTAGAAAAAGAAGTGTTTTTATTTGATATCTTGATTTTAAAAAACATTACTGCCATTATGACGTCATAATTGATTTTATGAATCTTTACAGATTAAGGGTAAATATGTAGAAAATGAAACAATTTCTATATCAAACCAGGGGGGGAATAATCTCAGTACCTAAATTCAATTTGACATCATTTTAATAAATGAGTTCAGAAGCTTGTTTACTGTAGTTTTTAGGCATTCTAGATATATTTCATTAGACAAATATGGACAAAACTCTGAGATTTGCTTCGTATTTTCTTCATATTTCATAGAAAATGACAGTCTTACACATAATTGTTTATGACAATGTTTAACAAAGAATAAGCCCTGATACTCTCTATCAAACAAAGCTAATGTTATGAAACATCATTGAAATAATTTATGTCCAGAATATCATAAACACATCGGTATTTTAAGAAAGTAAGGACGTTGACGTGTCTTGCACTAGACTATTGAATTTTATTTTTCTGAGCTTGTACGGGAACTCTTCAGTCCCCAAAACTGAAATCTTAATGCAAATATTCCAATTAACTTGACAAAAAGCTTGCTATTTGCTTTCCAGTACTTTCAGTACTTTGATTTTCAGCAGGTATGTTACCCAGGCGTATATCAGGTGCAAATATACCTATTAACCTAGATTTTTTTTCTGCACTTGTGTTTTGCTTTTCTTCAGTATGTGAAATCCATTTTAACACCTTAAACTTAAACACCTACATGTATTAAGTGTGCAATAACATAGATACTAATACTAATTTTTTATTTAATATTTTTTAATTATTACTTATTTTTAATGTAAGATTTTGTAAATATTACAGGGAGTGTTCGTGGCTATTGTTTTCTGTTACATGAATGGCGAGGTAAGGAATGATTTTTTTTTATTATTTTTTAAACAACAATCAAAATGATTTCAGTAAGAAGAATTAATGTTTAAGCTAACTATGATATAAACATATTCGAAACGTTACAATTTAATTATATGTGGTTTTTAAAGGTGATATCAAATATCAAGAAATCTTGGAGACGTCGCCTTAGCAACAGGTACTTTCGCTTCCCGAGACGGATGACGATTTCCACCAATCAGACCATGTCGTCTCAGGCTGATTGTGACGTAGCTGAAAATGACGTAGTTCCGGTGAATTTTCTAAATACCAGTAACGTTAAAAGACCCGACTCGAGAGAAGTGGAGCTAACAGAATCCATTGGATCCAATGGAAATCCAGCGGGAACTACGAGAGAGGGGAGGAAAGTCTCATTTGCTAACTTCCCGCCGTCACACCCGACTTGATTTCAGCCATCTTGTTTTTAATTGACGGTGTTGTACATTTCTGTGAATCAAATACAGAGGGGTGTATCGGCCCTGATACGACTTGTCTTGGACTACATGTACATGTAGGTGAGGCAGTATCTGAAACCTACTAAGGCTGTATCTCCCTCCGTGACTGAGATATCTCTGTGTTAAGAAGGCAAAGTGGCCTACAAATTAACGCCCACATCTGCGTTAAACTTTGACTTATGAAAATTGTGCTCATAAACTAACACTTAGTAAAGTATAAATAAAAAATTGATCAATTCCCAAATTCCTCATACACAGATTTTCTACTTACGGAGATTGAAATAGTCTAAAAATGACCTCGACCATCAAGTCTTTTTAACCGACATCGATATTAAGGAGATATTTCGAACACCATCAAAGTCAACAACAAATTCCCTTTTTTTTCATAAGTTTTGCCATTTAAGTAAATCAATGGATCAGCAATAACATAACATTACATTGGGGGGGGGGGGGGGGGGTGTTTGATTATGAATACAAGTGCGAGATTTATAAGAATGTTTCTTAAAATTGAGAGATGACCACAATTAAACTAACATGTGCATTAAGAAATCAAATCAGTAAACGACAAAAGAATACATTGATGCACTATTAAGGAACGCTATAATTCTGAAGGAGGAACGATAACATTTGATTTTTTAACAAAAAGGAAAAGGATGTTAAGGTTTATTTTACGATATAGGTAAAATTATCTTTGAAGGCAGTGTATATTTTTTATGTAAAATACACATCATCCTTTCTCAGAGTTTTGTAATTCCTCCGTGTTAAAACACATCAAAATAAGTAATAAATACTCCAGTAAAAGTTCATGGTTAATTGTGTTTTATCCATTAACTAGATAACAATGTATAGGTCGAGATCATCCCATCACGGGCAAAGGCAATTGCGAGATCAAACTGAATTACCATAATCTCTACATGACAATAAAAAAAATCCATTTTCAGGGACATGAAAACGGAGTTTATAAAACATGTGTAATGTAATTCGTTGGATCAATATTCACGTATCTCAGATTCATCAGATGACTGTGTGATACTAATTGGAAAAAAAATCAGTGTTATTCCTCCATTTATACTTAATGGCATCTAGCGACATCCTGTGAGTTATTGCTGACACTGTTTCTTGTTAATGGCTGTACTATTAACATTTCTTCAAATATCTCGAAATACATTGTGTTTTGTAATCATTTGTGTACTTTTAGAGCTAGAAAAAAAGATATTACCGTACACCGACATCACGCTAAATTATTTGAAGTACAATCTACTTTTATACCAAACCTGAAGTATAAATGTGCGATATAAAATTAATGCCTAAATATCGACTTTACTGGTTTGTATGTTACTTATAGTGATAGATTGTGTATACATGTACATATATTTCGTGTTTGACCATGAAATTAAAACATAAAATGTGCTACAAAGTGTTGAATTGTCTGTGTCTTTTATAGTTAATTTGACAGACGTGTAATTTTTCTAAAATGATCCCATGTAGCAACAACAAAGGAGAACAATCCTAAATTACATTTTCTACTTTTGTTTTGGTTTGCATGTCACAGCTAAACTTTATGGAGAAGGCTTACATAGGCATTGCCTGCTGCCTAATCCATTTATGTAAATGCATGTATATTTGCATCATAAAATAAGTTCAAATCAAATCATAGTTAAACTTTAATTCTGTAAATTTCTTACTTTTGTTAAACGTCTTTATGGTTATGAGGGCTATACTAACAAAGGTGTTAATACATACGTATACCAGTACAGAAGTTTTAATACAGAATCGAAGACTTTCATTGTTGTATAAATTTTGTTAATGATGATTAGTAACCTTGTCAATCGCTAAATAACACTATGCATTGAATTTATAACAAAAATGTCATGATCATGAACTAACTGATAAATGATTTTGAAAAACGTTATATTTGTATATGTAAACATTATGTAAATTGTCTAATTTTTTTATTCCTGAAAAATGAGGACTTCCAAGGTTTTTCAAAACAAATATGAATTTTTATCATTTTTTCTTAGAAATATATGGGTATTGATAAAAATATTAGTGTTTTTTTTTCTTGGAATTATATGTTTTAAAAAAAATAG
This sequence comes from Magallana angulata, assembly GCF_025612915.1. Lineage (NCBI taxonomy): Eukaryota > Metazoa > Mollusca > Bivalvia > Ostreida > Ostreidae > Magallana > Magallana angulata. The sequence continues at coordinate 31,013,572 of NC_069119.1, read as the reverse complement.
CAGTTTTTCTTAGGAATATTAAAAAAATATTAACATTTTTTGTAACATCAGCATAATAATGAACATATTATTAAGGACATTTTTAAATGAATTGGTCAAAAATTGGATAATCATGTTGTAAAGTTAAGATGTAACAAGAAATATATCAAATGGTGTTAATTCATAATTATGTCTAGTGTAGGCATTTTATATCCTTTTGTTTATCAGGGCTGTCACAGCATTTTTTGGTACAGGTGTTACATTAAAAGTTTAAAATTTATCAATTTAAACTTAATTTAAATTGATAAATTTTAAACTTTTAATGTAACAGTTATAAGTAACATGAATCAGCAATTCATGATATTTCACTGTTCAATTAATTGAAAAATGTTGTTATTTGAAATAGAAATTCGTGCGTTTATGACCTTTAATTACGTATCAAAATTTAATAATTGAAATTAGTTTAATTAATTTATTTTGTTTAGTGCGATGAAATATCTTATACATTCTTTTAACTTAAAGTGGTATTCTTACATAAATCTTATTTAGACTAATTTTCACTCCCAAGGTTTACTAGCACATCTTATGTAACACATAGAATGTCATTTTACATTAAAGAATTTTTGACAGGCTGTTAGGTAGTAATGTAAACATTTTGTTTTTCGGTTTCTTTGGAAATAAATTCTTTGGCGCATTAGCTTGACACTTCGAAATTCCACGTAGATAAACTTATTTATTTTGTTTCGGCTTCAAGTTAATCCTGTCTTTGTTACAGGTCTTCTTTGCGGAAATGCGAGTGATTGTTGTAACACCTTTTTGGCTTAGTTAACAGTGTCAAGCATCAAAGAAATTTTGCCGAAATTGGGCGTTAACCTTTTTAAAATGAGTTACCTGATTGGTCAATTTCAAGTCCGTAGAGTGACCGCGTTGGTAAGTGATTTTTACGAAATCACTTTCCAATTGCGGCTCATCGAAATAAACATCTTTTAATTAATTTCTACGGATTTTGATTTTGATTCCTCAGGTAAGCTCAAAATTATTTATAAGTACTTTTTATGTTATTTTTTATTTAGGAAATCTTATTTTAAGACTATTTTGAAAAGTTTTTTTTATTATTATTTACTTGTAAAGGAATTTGATTAATAAATCATGACAATTCTTAAATTATCAAATCTAACTATAAAGATTCTGTTCAACTTATATTAATTTTGTTATTGAACTAAATAACGTAAGTAATTCGTTATCCTTAATAAATTAATTAGTTTCACGAATTTTTCATATTTCAATTTTAAATTTTACCGCGCTAAATTAAAAGAACTCTTCTGTGCTAAGAGATAAACAAGTTAACCTATGCAAAACGAAAATAGAAATGTTATCCGCTAAATTCTAAAACATGTCAAAATCTTAAGTAATTATTTTATTCTTTCGATAATTCATTTTCGATCCATCATGTTGTTACAAAGGAAACATTTTATAGGTAAGCCGTGTGCTTGATCTTGTTTTGATTTCTTTTTATGTGTACTGTACGTTATTTTCACTCGTGTTTACATGTTTGTTTACATCATCATTTGTGTTTTAGATAATGCTTTTAATCTCTGAAATTGTACAACTTTATATTTTTATATTTGTGATTTGAAACCACTTTCCAATTGCGGCTCATCGAAATAAACATCTTTTAATTAATTTCTACGGATTTTGATTTTGATTCCTCAGGTATTGTGAACGTGAGTTCCTCACATAGCCACAAATCTGCTGAGCTATTCCCCAAACATCACGACGGTGAAAACCAGAGTGTGATACAGGGACCGGGTCCCCATCAATTGGGAAAATTATCGACATCTTTGTCAAATTAGAAACATTTAAGAAACTCATATTATCAAAAAAGACATTTATATATCATAGCATAATCTTTTGTCAAATTAAAGCTTTACAAGTCAAAATTTTTATTTGATGTTCTCAGGAACCAACCAAGGGTAAAAAGATGACTTTTTTCTCCTTTATAGAAAAATAGACCTCTTCTTTTTTCTTTTTTTTTTTTACATTTTATTAATACATGTTGATTTAAAAATTTTCATTACTTTAAGTTAATTATGTCTATTCCTCGACCACACTGTGTAACTCTCTACATGTACAGCGTTTAACACTGAATAACTTTTAAAGACATCATAGGTCTTTTCTAGGTTTACACTATGAACTTGTGTTAAAGAAGTCTGTTTCCTACTGTTTCCTTTTTACTAAGTTTCATCGATATCTACGTTTGACGAATACTGCAAGATTTGATAGAATGCGGACGAAGTTTTTGATATCGTAAGACTTTCAAATTATCACCAAAGACTCCAGAAACCTTAAAAAAAAGTGAACAGTTACTCAACAAATTTAATATAGTTTTGTTTTCTTCTTTTGTACTTGCACTTAACAAGAACAATAAAGAGCTAAAGCGATCTAATAGGTAAGTTAAACTAGATTTGATAAAAACTTTTCAAAACAAATTATATCAAATGGTTGATACAAAAAAGTTTGAAGTTTTCGAAAACGCTCGAAATTCAAATTTGCCTAGAAGTTGTTGAAAGAGTATTTTTTTTTTTGCGAGTACCTTTGCTAGTGCTGAGTTTTTATGAAGGTCACAACTCGAAACGTAAATGTAGACGTAACTTGGAATGATATTGTGTTTCCGATTTGTCGTAGATTAACGTCAAAATTCTAAAAAAGAAACGCTGTTTTCCCACGTTGTAAATTCTAAATTTACATATTGGCAGTAAACAAAATTCTCGTACAGTATTTATATACTGCCACCCTGTAGGATCAAATTTTGATAAATGGAAGATCGTTATTCAATTCGCTTCATGACAGGCAAAAAAAAAACCAAAAACAAAACAAAGAAATCAAAACCTATAGATTGACAGGCCCACCAACAAATATAGAGCAATATTTCGACTGAACCGTTGTGGACTTGGTATTAGTTGTGGACATTGAATCATGAAAACTACCATTGGAAGCTAATAATATAATTCTCATTTCATATCGATGGCTAAATTTCATGTGCTTTATGTTGACAATTTTATTTACCATTTTTGACATCACCTGGTTTTTAGAGCTTTATCAGAAATGCAAGATACTGAATCAATTGAAGAACTAAAAACGACTGGTGTATTCAAAGATGCTAAAAGAGATCAAAACAACTGGTGTATTCAAGGATACTAAAAGAGCTAAAAACAACTGGTGTATTCCAAGATATTCATGAATTAAAGGGCTACAAACGACAATGAGTATTTCAGGATACTCATGAATCAAAGGACTACAAACAACTGCTGTAATACAGGACACTTCTGAATCAAAGGGCTGCCAAAGCTTCGTGTATTCCAGGATATTGAATCAAAGGGTTACAAACAACTGGTTTATTCCAGAATACTCACGAATCAAAGAGCTACAAATAACTTTCGCATTCGAGAATACTGAATTCTGAATTCAAAGGCTTCAAACTTTATCTTCTTATATTTAACTTCATCTATCTGCATAGATTTTGAAAATGTCGTTGACTTGGAATAAATCTTGAGAGGTTTACTAGGAGAATTTACTTCTAGTCCACCATTAAATTAGGTTGCAGCTGGCTGCCTCAAAGACTTGAGTTATGTCACCTAAGAACACGTTTATTGTGCGTCTCCAAAAAAGTTCAATTTTTTTCTTACACAATTGTCTAGCGGTGGCAATTGGTAAAAATGCTTTATTTTTACGTCTCTTTTTATCAATTGAGGGAAAGTGATGACAAAAAAACTCTATTCGGATTGAACAAATGTCTTTAAAAAAAATGGAAAACATCAGTTTTGTGCTATTTTCTCGGAAGACTTTTCCATGAAAAATCGTTCCAACGACTTCAAAGAACACTATATCAATCCAAATCAATATTCTGTGTTCAAATTTAAAGCGCATTGTGTATAAGATGGATCATTTTACTGCCATTGCTAACATTTCTAATCTGAGCAACAATACTTATATAATCAGTGAGAACTTTATGGAGTCATATACCAAAAATCTGGAAAATGTAGTGGGAAAAATCCTGTATAAAGAGATCATTTAAGTCTTCTTCAGACATATGCATTTCAAGGAATTTCGATTAATGACGGTTGATATTCTGGATAATCGTTAAAAGAACATTACTGTAAATTCCTAATTAAACGCAAGGAATTAATATCCGCGTAAAAGCATCCTTTGCAGATTTTAAAATCTCGCCATTATTTTCTGAGAGTTGAAAACTATAAGAATATAGGAGAGAAGTTCAATGTTTGCGATTTTATATTCTCGCGATTTGATACAATCCAGCGGAACCGCGGAATTAAGTACTCTCGTAATAAAAGGAATTTACAGTACGTGTTAAGTTTCAACTATGTTTGTCGAATACTGAGAGACATTTGATAGAAATGGTTGGTGATGACGTAATACTTTCGATTCGTCGATAAGACTCCATAAAGATAAAGAATCACATTGTAACTAAATGCCAAATATAGTTTTGGGATTTTTTCTAACGATAATTTTTCAACTCTTGAAATATTAAAGAATATGAATATGATATCGTCATTCACAAATGCTTTTCAAAACTTAAAGAAGCAAAATACTATCTATCTGAAAACTTTATTCATGCCTCATTTTTTCAAGAATTAGAATAACTTCAATAAAATATCAAATGACTGATACAGAAAAGGATTTATGTTTTCGAACACGCTCGACACAGAAATACGTCGAGAAGTTGTTTCCAAAGAAACTCGAAATAAAAATGCAGATCTTCGACTCCCGTGTCGATTTGCTTAGTATTTTTCTAACTTGAACAACCTTGTCAAAAATTTGGCTTTGTTATGTCGAAAAACTCTACATTAAACACGAAAACGAAGAGAGGAACCAGTGCCAAGTTTTACGGAAAGTCGAAACTAAAATCGTAAACATAAACTAAAACGTAACTTAGAAAGATTTTGTGTATTTTAAAGGTCTTACCCTAAGAGTTGGCGTAGGTTAACATATGTCAACGTCATTTATCTATGATGAAGAAAAATTGTTGTTCTGTCATGTTTTATCTTTTTTCAAATCAAAAGAGTGGCAGTGAACACAAATGTGTTGTACATACTGTAGATTCCTTATTTTACGCGAGTACTTAATTCCGCGATTCAACGATTTACCATCAAATCGCGAGAACATAAAATCGCGAATGCCGAAATTTTATCTTACTTTCATGTTGTTTACATGTGTCACAAAATTAAAAGCAAGATTTGAAAATTCGCGAGACGGGCTTCTCGCGATTTTACGCGGATATTAATTCCTCGCGTTTAATTAGGAATTTACAGTATGCATCTACTTACTGCCTTCCTATAAATTCAAAATTCAAAACATGGCAGTCCGTCCAATAACAGTCATATGGCCAAGAAATCAAAACCTTAAAATTGACAAGGCAATACCAAATACACACCACAGTACCACTGACACATCGGGGACTAGGTGTAAGGTGGGCAATAAATGATGGTTCATAACTACCACTGGATGTTAAAAAGATACTGTATACAAGGAAATATTTGGCACAGTTTTTTATGCCCCATTCGCCCTTGCTTTCTGTGGGCCAATTTAAGACTGGTTAAACACAACTGGGAGAATTCAAGACGGGGCGAAACTGCGAGTACAGAAGGGCAAAATTACACGAGGCGAAAATAACCCTGTTTACAGTAATCCTCATTTCATATCGACAGCAAACTTTCTTGTGCTTAACATTGGTAAGTTTGTTTTCGTTATCATGGACGCCACTTAATTGTTACGTCCATATCAGAAATCAAAGGGCTACAAACGACTTGTGCATTCTAAGATATTGAATCAATGGGCTACATGTACAAACAACTGGTGTATTTCGTCCTAACAGATGTGGAAACTGTTGAGCACTGTTGAAACTATTGAGATAACTAGAAAAATGACTGATTTCTTTCCACTATTGAATTAAATTGTCGATGACTGCTTCATACACTGGAATAAACACATAAAAATGTGGATCTCCAAAAAAGTTTTTTTGTTCCACATAATTCTTTGTCTCATCAAAGATCTATAATAAAGAAACATTGTTGTTCTGTTCATGTTTTCATTTTTGAATTTACAGGGTGGCAGTGAACACAAATGTTTTGTACCTGTGTATTTACTTACGACTACCCTGTAAATTCAAAATTTAAAACATGGCAGTTCTTATCATAACAGCAATAAAGTCAAGAAATCAAAACCTAAAGATTGACAAGGCCATACTAAATACAGAAGAAGAAATCAGGCGACAGTTCCGACTGATCTACCCTGGACTTAGTGTTAGGTGGACAATGAGTTATGGTTCATAACGATCACTGAATGTCAAACAAGTGATCCTTAATTTATTTCAACAGAAAAATTTCTTGTGCTTAATACTCGTAAGGTTTGTTGTATTGCTAGACCCGTATCAGAAATCAAAAGGCAACAAACGACGTGTGCATTCTAAGATTTGAATGAAAGGACCTTATGTACAAACGACTGGTTTATTCCTTTCTAACTTGATGTGAAAACTGTCAAGGACGTTGTCGAAACTAGCTATTAGATATAAAAAGAAATGATTGACCTATTTCCACTATTGAATAAATTGTCGATGACTGCTTCGTACACTGGAATGAACATGTAAAAATGTGGATCTCCGACAAAGTATAGTGTCTTTTCCACATAATGTCTTTGGTTGAATTAATATAAAAGTAATTGGGGAAGTTATAACTTCACTGTTTTATCTCTTAATATGAATTTGGGAAGGGGGATGTTGAAAAAAGTTCGATTCAGAACAAGCAAAGGTCATTTTGGTAAATGGAGAATATGAATTTTGTGCTATTTTCGTGGAAGACCTTTCAATCAAAAACGTTCTTACGGCTTTAAAGAACAATTGATAATCTAACCCACCATTTTCTTCTCAAATTAGAAGCGCGTTGTGTAAGAAGAAGTCATTGATTCCATTTTACTTTAAGCCGAACAATCGAATATCACATGATATTCAAAATCAATCTCGTTTTATTTTTCGATTTCCCATCCTCAGCAATGTTCGATAACTCAAAATTGTCCGGATTTCATTTTTTATTCGTACCATAAAAAGAATATTTAGTTTGTCGTCGTTTTGTAGTGTTAATATTACGTACAGTTATTCAACGGACCGCTTAGTTCAGTGGTTTCAAGGAGAACTACTACATACTGGGAAAGGGGTTCGACCCTCCGATGCAGCAGTACATTTTATTTCGCTCTAATGTGATATCGACTTGAAAATTCATCGTGGTCAAAATTGCAATTATTTCGCATAGTGAATGGATACCATCAAAAAACTTCTTTTTATTTCTTTTCATTTATACAGTTTGAAGGATAAATAACATTTTTATGATGATAAAAAAATACTTTGAGGCTGCTGAGGATCGGACAACCTTAGATTAAAACTTTGATCCACTCCGAAAAGGTTGCTTTCTTGTATAAAGTCTATTATTTATACAGACGTTTTTATAGAATGGTCTATGTAGAGACAACTTAAAAGCGTATAACAGTGCGACATTTAAGTCCGGACATGACAAGGTCCGGGCTTTTAGCTACCCTTTCCGTTGGACATAGCTTACTTTTGTTTATATATCTTGGTGGGACATTTTACTTTGATCCTATCATGTCAGCATGAATGTACACATTGCTCTAGTTTTCTTATAATTGTCTCTCATATATCAAAATCCCATGGGATTTTGGTGGGATTTTTCATCCCATCTCAAACCCCACCAAAATTCCATGGGAGAAAAAGTACTGTGGGATAAATTGTCCCATGTGGGAGAAAAAATCCCATAATTGTTAAAAGATGGGATTAATTCTCCCATATAGGACAAAAAATCCCACATAATAAAGAAAATGGGATATATATATTTTTCACATAGGATAAATGTTCCTATATGTCACAGATATTTTTCTCATGATTTCTCATAATAAATTATTTTCTTTTGTTATTTCACCTTAATTTGCACATAACATTAAACTCTGGCTCATAGTAATTGATTGGATCAACAACTGTACAAACATTTCATGTTTTCATCTGATATTAATCTTTTAAAGACATGTGAGAATGTATTGTGTTGATTTTCCAAAATACTGTAGGTGCATGTTTGCTATAAAATGCAGATTCTAATCCTCAATTAATAGTTATTATTTGGTTCTTCATTTTTAATCCATCTAATTAGACTTTCTTGTTATCTATCTCTTATGAACTTATAATTTCATTACATATTATATAGCTCTTTCTGGCAATTACCATAGGCGCTTCCCACCTAAAATCAGTGTATAAAAAATCCATCCCGAAAAGAGATGAATATTTGGCACAATGATGTATAGATGGTGAGCGTCTAACGTGCAGTTCTTTACCTCAGCAGATAAGAATGACCTTTATTATATTATATATAGTCTGAACAAAGAGTTCTATAAAGTTTACTCTTAAAAAGTATAGTCTACACGAAGACAATCTATGAAGTATAATTTATATATAGACGTCTTTATACCATGAACACTTTAGAGACGACTAAAAAGCATATTCTGATTGTGACGGAGACATATAATTTTTACGTATTCAAAATATAGTCTATATGAAGACAATCTATGAAGTATAATCTTTATACAGACGTCTTTATAGCATGGTCATTACATAGGCGACTAAAAAGCATGGTATGTACGGAGACAATGCAAAGTCTATGAAGTATATCATAAAGAAAAGTCTGAATAAACTAATTACAAACAGAAACGGTAACAAAGTTTTATCTATATAAGTACTGTGACATTTACAAAGATAAATGTTTATAGAGTCGTCTACACAGAGTTGTCTATATAATAAAGTTTATAAAGTGAGGTCTATAAAGTATATAGTCTTTCCAGAGTCGTCTATTGAATAAGGCCTATGCAGAGACATCTACGAAGTGAAGTGTACATAGATACGTCTCTAAATTAGTCCAAGAGAAATCGTGTACAATGTACAGTCTATACAGAAACACTTATATAGTAACGTCTTTAGAGACGTTCAAAGTGAAGTATACACAGTACGTCTTCAAAGTAAAGTCTACACAGAATAGTATAAAGTCGCTAGGGAAAAAATCACTTCGCTGTAAGCGTCAATTCATTATAAGCGTGTTCGCTATAACCATGTCATACTGTATAACACGTGCACGCTCTCTCTCTCTCTCTCTCTCTCTCTCTCTCTCTCTCTCTCTCTCTCTCTCAGTAAAAAATACTCATAACAAACCAGTATCTATATTTACAAGAATTTATTCAATTGAGGACCTTCAAGGACATAAATCTAAAAATAATGTTTGGCTACAAGTACTATTATAATATCATCTCTTGTTCTAAAATACCCATTATAAAATGATCATGTTACAGACAGTGAGGTAGAGCGATTTCTGAAACGATGAAAGAATACAAAAAAGTATATCTTTTACTACAGAGGTAATTCCATTAGCCATCTAGTGTTTGTAAATAACCTGAGACCTTAAGATAGACCTGAGTCATATCGAGGCGCAAAAATAGTAACCTGAAAGAGAAATTTGATTAAGTTAAGTCTGCTATTCAATTTAAACTGTTGAAGAAGGGTTTTCAAACATTAATTGGTTCACTTCAGATATGTTTCTAGCACAAAAGTGATTCCGGTTTATCCTTAAAACTTCGTTTGCGGGTGTATAATGAATTCAAGTCATTGCTTAAACAGGAATAATTCCTTAGCTGGCATTATCTTTTGCTTGTTCGTAATAGCAATTTGCAACAACACCTAAATGTCTGTCTAGGGCTTCACAATTTCTAAGTATCGCTTCACAATTATTCAATGAATGCCATGTCCACAAGTATTTTTAATTTTTTCAATGTATATCGAAATACTTAAAATTGAACAAATTTACAGAATAACACATAACATAAAACAATTTTTTTTTACCAACAGGAAAAATATGCACATGATAACGGATAAAAAAAATAAAAGAAAGATGCGGGATATTTTCCTGTTTAAAATTTAGTGTATGCATTTTCCACGTTTACTTCATCCTGTAACTAGAAGCTTACATGGAAAGAGTAAAGAAAACAAATGAACTAAAAACCGTTACTTATAAATACAGTTGCATTATTTATTAACGCAGTCGTTCTACAATTACAGCACTAGAAATTTTCAATTTTTTAAGACTACTTGAATGTCGAACATTTAGCTTGATAGTTTTGTCAACGGGTGTAAAGTTTCAGATTTTGCGCTGTTTATGAAATTAACGGACAATTTTATAACAACCTGCATCTTCCAAAGAACTTGATTTCATATTGCGTTTTTGCCAAGATTTTTAATTCAGCGGATATTAAACAAATACTTCATTAATTAACACGGGCTCCTCCATTGCCATTCTTTGGAAACAAAAAATACGAACATTTTGAAGTCCATACAAAATGATTACAGACAAGTCCTTTTTTCCAGCCCCCTCCCTTTTTACTAGATAACCAAATTAAAGCTGAAGATAATTCATAAATATAGTAACCATTGCGTTTAGTTTACTATTCCCTTTTTATGTTTAAAAGATACTGTAATGAATTATGAACTATTGAATGCATGTTTTGATGTTTTAACACCCTTAAGGTAAGAAAAGTAACAGATATGTTAGACAAGGCTCGGCAAAAGGAAAAAAGAGTCACGTGACACACGAGGTAAAATGGCAACACATCCAAGGGAATGAAAAAAACGTTTTAAACAACAAGATGGCCCATCCGAATTCCTGGCGGATGACGGGTGGGGATGGGGTAGTTAAGGGGTAAAGGCAGTTTGCAAATGCAACTTTTTTACCGACTGCCAAATTAGAATCATTTATTTAGGCCAGATTCTGTATAACAAAATACAGTCAACATAGTTACCCTTTTCTCATTCCCCCTGTAAAAAGATAAAGTTTTGCCAAATCAAACTTAATATTGAGATCAATTTCTTTGCATGAAAGTTTTTAAGTTTTTGGGTTCTAGCTAGATCTGCAAATCAACTGATGCAAAACAAGGGGGCAGTGAAGTTAAAGAAAATCAGAGTGCCAAAATATGTGTGACAATGGGTTCTGTTACGGATGATAACCTAACTGTACAGCTAAGCTAAATTTTCATTTCAATTGATATTTGAATTAAGGTGTTAAAACATTTATTTAAATTGATGTTGTAGACTTTGCTATTCATACAGGACATGCATGCAATAAATTAACTAATTCTTTGCATATTTACACGTTGAATTTGTTTGCAATTATTCTAATTTCAACTGAGTATAACTGAGATATCTTTGGAGGTAAAAACTTAAATAAAATCACACACATAATTTTTCTTTTACTAATACTTACTTCAGTATCTAATTTCGCTGCCCTGAAATTGACCTGAAATTGACTTGAAATTAACTTAAATTCAGGAATTAACCTGAGAAGGCATCTGTATGTACAATACTAAACAACAAGTCCCTGAATTAAAAACAACTTTTTTCTCATGTGCTATGACTCAAAATAGAAATTTACATAGCAATGGAACAACTCATTTCTACGAACAGAAAAGTAAAATGAAATGGAAAGATAAAAAAAAAACAAATATTGTATACATACATACATACACGAGTCACTAAAGTCCATATGAACACAAATGCAATGCTATTGAGCAGAAGTTGGAAGTTAACAGACAGAAACCATGGCTGTTACCATAGTAACTCACCATAACAACAATCCAAAACCATATCCAAAGATTAGGGGATGCAACTCTTGGAAAGTTTGAAACATACTGAATTTCCCCCTTTTAACGTACACACAAACAATAATAATATATGTATACAATTTTTTTTCAACATTAGATGTTTGAAAATCATTAAAAAAAAAACCTCACACATGCTAAATATGATAATTACATAATAATTCTCTCTCTCCTCTTCTCCTCAAGAACTCATTTTCAATAAATTCTTTTCCACAAGTCTTGCACCAAAAATGCCACTAAATTAACTTAAAAGTCCATCATTTATTTCATTCTTTCTATAAAAATTTCTCCTCTCTGTCTTCACATAGACAGTCCCAAGTTTTCCCGTTTTGCTCCTCTTTCTGAGTCCATTACCAATGCTCACTTGTCACTCTGCATATAAATGTCCCGGACAACAGAAGGCATCGCTTCCTCATCAATGGGGAGAACTGTCAGCATTTTGGAGTGTTCTGCACTAATGTTCCGCAGGTCAATCAGCCGTAACAGATACTTGGCCAGCCCACACCCTCCTTTTACCCGTTTCTTGTTTTCGTACTCCTCGAGAGCGTCTACGTACACTTTTTGGATCTGTTCCACCAGGTCTCGATTTGTCAACCCCGCCCTGTCAGCTAAAATAGATTGTATTCTTTGTGAAAATAAAGAAAATTATTGCCTGTTATAAGCATTATTTTGAATCACAAAAAATTTAGGATGGATCAATTTTTTGTGTATTCATTTGGTAATCCTCACCAACATATTTATATTCCAAAGGAATAGTGTCATAATTTATACTAGAAAATCCACGACTTCACCTTCCGATGAGAAGTTGCCATTCCACAAAAAATTAGCCCTCATAAATTTATTTAAACTATTTCAAAGCAGAGTGCAAATTATGGTAGTTTTTAGAAATCCAAATTTTCCTTGGTCTTGGAAATACCCCCGTTAAACTTACTTAATAATATATGGGTGACAAAATTATTACATTTACACATGATGATCGAATGTTACCTTTCATGTTTTGAAAAAAACCCATAATTATCATATATGTGTATATCAATCCCTAAAAAAAGGAATTGTTTAAAACAATTTTACAGTTTATCAGCAAACTTAATTTGGCAACAAATTTGACACTCTCTTGTATGATCAGTAGTTAGTTCAACAGTAACAACACAGGGCCCCACCAAAACAACTTGCAAAAGGGTTAAAAAACAATCTTCATCTTTCAATATTAAAAAAAAAACAGAAGAAAATTTCAATAACTTTCAATACCTGAAAATATACTAATGGCCGTAAAGAGGGCATATTCGGCATTGTCCGAGTTAAGGTCGGCCATGTCATGACAGAGTTTGAAGACCAGCTCGGTGTATTCCTTTGTTTGGCCAGTTGCCACCATATTGTCCATGGTCAGTGGAATGCCATTGGCTAGAATGATTGACCTGGAGGCGGGGTCGTACATACGGCTGGCTCGCAGTGCCATCACTTCGCTTGAAGCTGCCTACAACACAGGAAATGGGGGAATATCAAAACAAACAGAAATACTGGGCTACAGATTACCTAGAACATTGTGAGGGAGGTACATCAATACATACCCACATAAATATGCTACTAGCTGTTTATTTAATATAAGAGCTACTTTCTGCGATAAAATTGCCAAACAAAACCACTGACAATACAATTTCACTTTTCAAAAACAAAACCCAATAATGTTATAGACTTTTTGTGTTTCTCCTTTTAAACAGAGACTCAAACAAATAAAATCTGCTGCTCTGTTGTTAGGGCACTGATACAGTCTCTTGCATGGGTGACTCAAGTACCCCTAAAAAGTTCATGCTTATAGAAAACATTATAATAGCCATCTTATAGTCTGCTGGATAAACTGACCTTGGCCTAATAAAAATGACTTTTACAAGGTAAAATAACCATAACCTGGTAAACTGACCTTGACCTAGACCTAGTTATCATAGACCTTGACCTGGTATACTTACCTTGAGCAATATAATTTGGTCCTCTTTGTTGAGTTTGGAGAATCCCGGCAGACTTTTGGCGTACTCAACAATAAGATGTGTGATAAGGACAGTCATCTTGGAGAGGCTGCTGAGCACATGTTCCCCTGATTCTTCTTTTGCCGTGTCGATATCCTGCAACAACAATTAGGCCATACAAGTAAAATTCTAATCCAGTGACTGCACAATTACTTAAATTCCAGATTTAACTGTTTTGTATCATATTGCAAGAATATAAACACTGTAAACACTGAAATTTTGTTGCTGTCTTATCATATAGGAAAACAAGAGGTACAAGGGCCATATTGCTCACCTGAGCAAAAAAAGCCATTCAAATCAGCATTACGGTTTCAAATTTAAAGTATCTTGACAATTTTAATCAGTTCAGTATTTCTTGCACAAAAAGTTGAAAAATCTTTCAATATTTATCCATATTTTTAACTGGTAAATATCAAGCCCCTTTTGTTGGTTTAGTATTTGTGAAAAGATTTTTCTCTGAAATTTTTACCCCCCCCCCCCCCAATGCCTTGTGGCCCCACTTTTCTCAAGAGAATCATAATTTGATCAAACTTTTCTTTTACTCTTCCTTTGTAAAAATTTGACCCCCATTAGAGCCCCATTCTACCCCTGGGATCATGATATAGGCAAACTAAAATCTACTTTATCCCAGGATACATCCACAAAAGTTTAAGCTTTCCTGTTTGATTGGTTTTTGAGAATAAGATTTTTAAAGAAATTCTGTATCTTATCCTATGTAAAGATTCATTTCCCCACTGTGGCCTCACCCTAACCCTGGGGACCATGTTTTGAACAAACTTAAATCTACACTACCCAAAGATGCTTGCACACAAGTTTGAGCTTTTCTGACCAAATGATTTTTGAACCAAGTTTGGTTGAAATTTGCCCTGTAGTCAGGAGAAGATGAAAATGTGAAAAGTTTACAATAATGACTATGCAACGGATAAATCTTGATCAGAAAATCTCTCTTGAGCCTTCAGCTTAGGTACGCTAAAAATGGATACCATTGCAAAACATTTTAAATTATTGTTATGACAGGTAATCAACAAGAACTTGCATTTTTTTTATCTTGATGAACAATGGACAACTAAGGAAGTCAATTGGGGGGAGGGGGGGTTGCGTAAAAACTATATTAGCAAAACTTTTCATTGTTTAACCATAATAACATAAAAACGCAACAGTCATTTAAAAAAAAAAATTCCATGAAAAATGTAAAATAATTTATCTGTATTTTGTTTAGGCCACACAAAATTAATTTTTAGATTCTCATCCCCGCCCGCCCCTCTGAAATGGCCCGTCCCAATGCATTTTATTTTTTTGGAAAAAAAAAAAAATTTAAATTTCGGTGAAAAAAAATGAGCTCAGAATACAAAAACTTCAAAACATTTTAATGGCTGCCTAAACATGTGGATTACCATTTGGGTGATTCCAGTAATGATTGTTATCATAAGGATACAAATGTCTCCGTGCATTAACAGTCAAGTTGAAAAAATGGAATTAAAGTAGATCCAGTGTTCTGTGACGTCACACTTTTTTGTAAAACTTTGAATTCTTTAAAAATTGTGCAAGATAGTTTTATTTATTTTATGTGAATATAATCACATGGATGTAATTAGAATTATTGGTAGGTTCAAGATATTTTCGCACTTAATTTTATATTAAATTTCCAAATTTTTATATATTTTATCTTTACAAAGGGGAAATAACTCTTTTTCTGACTTTTCTTTCAGTTGTATGTCTAAATGCTATAGTTTTTCTTATTCCAACGATTAATTTTAAAATATTTTTGTAATTTTAGTTTTCTGATATAGTTGACATTAAAATTAAACAAGAAAAACAAATTTCTGCCTACAAGATTTTACTTTTAACAGAAAAAAATACATTTTTCTAATGCTAAAATATGCTTTAGTTTATGTTTATCTGGCATCTCAAAAAGTGTGATGACATGTATATTTTTTCTAACCATCGATGACATTTAAGTCTATTAAGTCGAAATCAGTTCGGTTTTTCAACTTTCCTCAGAGAATTTTACGAGTATGGAGCTACCTTAAGGTGTAATATCCCTCTGCTATTAATTTTGCCATATATTTTTAAAAAAAATTCATATTGATTTTCATCAAAGTCAATATCAATTGATTCATATGAAACAAAAATGAAGTGATGAAGCGCTGCTAGATTTTTCAAAAATTGATAATGTGTCTAATCATGATATGAAGAAAACTAGACATAGTGATTAGAAAAAGCAAAATTTGACCATCGCAGCATAAAATTAAAAATCCGAAATGTATATGAAAATAATATATAGTTATATACATTTTCATATCATATTACAAAACATATCAAAGCGCTGCATTTTAGTTCAGAATAGCACTTTGTTGTATAGGTTTGCAACAAAAATTGCTTCAATCTGCAAGAGTTATCTTTCTTTATCATAGACTTTTAAAGGTTTACATACATGTTTTACATACACTGCATGATAAATTGCCACAGTTTCTAAATTTTCAGAAAAAGGTTTTCTGTTTTCAAATTTGAATAAGATAATAGTAAATGGATCCATATATTAAGAAATCCTAAAAATTTAAACCAGAGCATAAATTTTGTTGTAACACAACAATAGGATGAAGCGAATAATCTTCCAGTAATTGGTATAATATTAATATAGGGATTAATTGTCTTGAATCAAATGAGATATTGGGTTTTTTAATTTTGTTTTCCCATATCTGCTCCCTCAGAATAGAAAAGCCTTATTAAATTTTAAACATTTGAAATGTTAAAAGTTTTAAACGATCATAACTAAGTATTGAGTTTGTAATTGTCTTAGTCACATTTTTCCCAATTATAATTCATTCAGCTCCGTGAACGAGCTATAGATAAAGAAATAAAAACATTCCATCCAAATATTCTCTGGCCTAAAACATCAAACATCAACTGTAAATGTACTGAACAAGTACATAAAATTTTGTTATATTTAAAAAAAAGAATTAATCCACCGGGATTGGTAGGGGGAGGAATAGTCATGTAGATACATGTTTTGCCTCATAAATACTTTATCATTATGAAACATTTCTTGTAATATTTTGTAAAAGTTTCTTTATTTTTTTGCCCCCTGCTTCATAAAGCCCTGGGGTTCAATTCTTTCCAGTCAATTTTTTTTCCTATATTAAAATTTAAATAAGTGTATCGCCTTCCAACATAAATTAGGACCCAGCACCACCTCCCTTGTTGTTACATGCCTTAATAATTGTGAGTTAACAGAAACAAAGTGATATTATCTTCTACAGAAGTTATCTCTCTTACCAGAGGGACAATCAACCTTAAAAGTTTAAAATTGGGTTTGTGTACTCACATTAGCATTAACAATTTAAAAGGGTAGAGCAGTTGTTATTTCTAGAGATGATTAAACAAAAAATAAAAAATAGTAAATAAAATCCGCCCACCCGCCCCATATTTTTTGCAAATCAGGATGAGAATCTAAATATTACTTTATGTGGCCTTATTGTGTTCAATTTTAATGGTATTGAAACAATTTCCTAAAAGGTAATTCTCCGAATTTCACTAGAATTTTTAAAAACATGCCTAATAAAAACTAAAGCCGGCCTTCTTTGATTAACTGAAAGAAAACTGATACCAAAACTCACTGTACTTCTGTGTTCAATTTTCCCTCTTTAGTCTACCGACTTTCTAAATAAAAAAAAAATAAGGAAAGCAGAGCCCAAGATGTCAAGGACATCAAAACTCCTACAGCTGATTGGCTAAGCAGGTGTTTGTTGAGACTGATCCCTCAGGGAACCATGTTTATTTCCAGAACGTCAAGAAAAGTAGGAAGTTGAAAGGTAAAGGATTAAAAAATGTGTTCTAAATCCCCAAGTAGATTTAGTATTGGTCTTCCCCGAGTAGATTTAATTTTGGTCTCATTTGAAATACAGGAAATGGAGCATCAATGCATGGCAATCATGCAATTTAAATTCATATCTTACTTTACCAACTAGTATCAACTAAATTCAATATAAAGATTATTAATGCTAATTTTTAGATGAAATACATCAGTACAAATATCTTTTCTCTATTTTGCCATTATCTTTCATTCTTTAAAGATATCAATTTGACTAATTAAAGCATTAGATAATGATGGAATCCCATAGGAAAACTAGCATTAGATAATGATGGAATCCCATAGGAAAACTAGCATTAGATAATGATGGAATCCCATAGGAAAACTAGCATTAGATAATGATGGAATCCCATAGGAAAACTAGCATTAGATAATGATGGAATCCCATAGGAAAACTAGCATTAGATAATGATGGAATCCCATAGGAAAACTGCAGCTCATTCTAATTCCACTATTTTACTTTGAAGTTAAAAAATTTACTTGAACACTTCAAAACTTATAACATTAACCCATTTGCTAATTAGCCATTTTTTTTTAACTAAGGTAGCAGTTTTAGTTCGATAATGGTAATTTATAAATTAAGAAACTGCAAGTCATTTTAATTTGACAAGTGTTAAACTTTCATTGTTTCGCAAAAAGTACCAATTGCAGTGGTTTTAATTTCTTGCATTGAAATATTCAATTTGAAAACTAATTTTAGTATTCCTGATATGACATGATTTGCACATAGGTGGAGAATAATAATGTCCCTTGACTCAGTATAAACACACTCATATATATATATATACATGCGCGGATCCAGAAAATTTTTCCAGGGGGGGTCCGAAGGATAATTGTGTTTGCCAGGGGGGGTCCGAGGCATATTTTCACGATAATTTTACTATGTAAATTTAATAAATTTTCATTTTCCAGGGGAGGTCGGGACCCCCCCGACCCCACCTCTAGATCCGCGCATGTATATATATATATATATATATATATATATATATATATATATATATATATATATATATATATATATATATATATATATACACACACACACACACACACACACACACACACACAATGCAATGAACGCCAAGTTGGAATTATAACAGACCGCTCGGAGGTGCAATAAAAAATGTCACTATCAGTTGACTTCTAACTCATATTAATTATCATTTTCAGAAAATGTCTGTAATTCACATATGTATGTCATGAATAAAAAAGAGGGAATCCTTGTATTCAAAGATTACAAGCTACACTGTATGCCCCTAATTTCATGTCTGTCAAATCATGACAGAAACAGTACACCTGTAAATCAAAAGTCTCGAGACATTACAATTCCTTCAAATTAGGTTGACATTCCTTCAAATTAGGTTGACATTACAATTCCTTCAAATTAGGAGTACACATTCCTACACATTAAGTTGACATTATTATTCCTACACATTAGGTTGACAATATTATTCCTACACATTAGGTTGACATTACAATTCCTACACTTTAGGCTGGTGTAACTTAATTCCTACACAGTCTACTTTTCTTCTGCACTACATTTATGTAATGTATGACCTAAAAAAACACCTGGGTTGTCATCATTGATGAACACAACATGTTTAGAATTGTGTTTCATCAAAGGGGTAGCAAGCACAAATGCCCAGTAGCAAACAGCTATCTACCACTTCTCCACTGTTCTTCCTTTAAAAGTATTCATGTAAAAGCAACCACATTTCCACCCCCGTCTTTTTTATTTATTTCTTGAATTGCCTTTTTTTCTCTCACCCATTTTTTAAAAGTGAATTTGTCTAGGTCCTTAGAATGACAATTTTCATTGATGTGGTTCTAATGAATTCTCCTGGTCTTGTACAGAGAATCTTTTTAGTTCTGGCTTTCTATAATTTTAGGTTTTTCCTCATTCTTTAAAAATTAAATTGTCTAGGTCCTCATAATGGTAATTTTCATTGATATGAGTGCACTTGCGTTTTTATGTAGACCATGCTGTGTCAACCAATAGCTAGATAACTGTCATTGCGTGTGAAAGGAGCAATAGATAATCGATTCCAAATAATGCTGTAAAAATCAATACTATGTCATCTCACAAATCCGTTAAGTGCCTAATTGTGATGGCTTCAATCTTCATGTGTTCTGCAAATGATTGTTACTTTCTACAGACATAAATGTTTGCAAGCATAACAGACATGAGCTTGGACCAACAGAAAGGTTCTCTAATATACTGTCAATTGGGAAATTTACATGATGGTTTTGATTTAACTACCGGTTCGCAATTTACTGTTTTTCCTCGAAATGAATTCTGGTACTTTATACCACAGGGTAGAAGTTCTCTGTATATATTAACATATTAGATTTTTTAAAGCATAAAATTACAAGAGGCCCATGGGCCACATTGCTCTCCTGAGCAACAATAGACATAATAAAATCAGCTTTATGGAGTCATATACAAAATATCTTAACAATGATCCTGTGAGGATGCTTCCACACAAGTTTCAGCTTTTCTAACTGCTCAGTTTCAGAGATGAAGATTTTTAAAGATTTACTCTAAATATTCATATGTAAAAATTCGACCCCCCATTGTGGCCCCACCCAACCCCCAAAGATCGTGATTGAACATACTTGAATCCACACTACCTGAGGATGCTTCCACACACAAGTTTCAGCTTTTCTGGCCAAATGGTTTTTGAGAAGAAGATTTTTGAAAAATACCAACAAATTTTCAATGACTGTTAACTATCTCCCCTTGAAAGAGGGCATGGCCCTTCATTTTAACAAACTTGAATTCCCTTTACCTAAGGATGCTTTGGTCCAAGTTTGGTTGAAAATGGCACAATGGTCCGGGAGGAGAAGTCGAAAATGTAAAAAGTTTACTGACAGACGGACGCCATACAAAAAGTGATCAGAAAAGCTCACTTGAGCTTTCAGCTCAGGTGAGCTAAAAAACATCACGATTGAAACTTTGATTCAAACTAAGAATCAAAACAACTTTCAGTACATGCCTTTTCCATTACTAAGCCATGATTGTATGTACAAAAACAATGACTGAAACAACTGTAGTTGACTAGTTGATGTTGAAAAACCCTAAATGCATGTTTATACTTACAATAGCATTATTCACTTTGGACTCTTCGGGAAACTCGAACTTGTCCTGGAGTTTGACGAGCTTCTCTATCAGTTTCCGAGTGTCCTCGCACACCGACTGTATCGGCCGGGAGTCAATGATAGCATATGGGGACAGGGTGGAGGCAAACTTGACTTCGGGGGGAGACTGGGCTTTCGTCTCGATCCCTTCCCCCGAGTTTGAGTTGCTGCACTCGGGGTTCAAGGCCGGCTTTTTCTCTGAGCTGCCTTCATGTACATTTTGAGTATATCGTTGTTTGGCCTTCCGTCGTGCATCTCTGGCTTTGCACTGCTCCTCTGATAATAGACCTGAGAAGTAACAAAAAGACAAATAAATATTATTTGAGATAAAAAAAAATTTGTGACATCCTTCTTCTTTCAGACTCATGGTTTACATGTAATAGTCCAATACTGTAGAACCCTTATTTTTTGTAGAAGTACTTATATCTGCACTTAAACTGTTTTGCATCAAATCATGAGAACATAAAATCAGGAATAACGACTTTTAATGATAGTTTTTTTATTTTTATTTTTTACATCTGTTTGAAAAATTAGATGTGAGATTTAAAATCCATGAGGTGTGCTTCTCAGTATTTTTAGTTGATATTAATTTTAATTCCTTGTGTCTAATTAGGAATCTATAATATTATAGTGACCATAGAATCAGTCCGGTATTAAGACCTTAACATTAGAAAGTTTCAGTGCCAATATCTATTAAAGTCCAACCGTATATAGCGCTTAAGGTACATGTATAAACAAATACACTTGTCTGATAAAGTTCAAAGGACGTTTCAGTATGTTACATGCTCATGAATACACTTCTGTTTAACAAAAAATTAGACAGTCTTAGGCACATAAGAGCTGACATTTTTTTTCAGCATATCTCTCCATCAATCAAATTTTTCATTTCTTGAATATTTTCTTATTTTAAAGCATCAGAATGTTTCAGATGCACTTTTTATGGTCAAGGATAAACCCAATCGAGGTCAAGCAACAAAGGCAAAAAATTACACACAATAACCGCAACTTCTACAATTAATGCACCCTGATTACCTAAAGCATTTGTTTACAGCATGTATACCTATGCATAAGACCCACTGCCTTAAGATGCAAATGGGTGTTGAAAAAAATCCCGAACTATTATCTGTTGCAAGGTCGATGCTCTATTGGACCTGATCAACAATTAGCTTTGGTCTATTACAGAATTGAGATGAAAAAATACAACCAAACTGTGAGTGATAACAGCGTAAAAATTACAGATAACATGCCTTAAGGTACTTCACTACACCGAGACTTAAACTTTTTATGACATTGCGTCACAAGATAGCGATTTAAATGATTTCTTAAACTGTTTGTATCAATCGATTCAGATGTATATAGTAATAGCTCAGTGGTTAAAGTATCAGGCTTGTGAAATGCAGGTCATGAGTTCGAATCCGCCTGGGGCTTTTGTTCATGTTTACTGAATGAAATTTTTGAAAATATCATTTTTTATCTAAAATTGCACATTATTTCACCTATTTGACACATACTTCTTATCCATCATGCTATCTATCATAATCAAGTAATTTTCTGCTGATTTGAGAAACTATTTCAAGGTGTTGTGAGGCAACTTAATACAAGGTTAGCAGCATTTAATTGCCCTGGTTTAATATAGAATATGTTCTGGGAAATCTCTCCTCCGATGAAGTCCCTGATTTTGAGATAG
Organism: Magallana angulata; assembly: GCF_025612915.1. Taxonomy (NCBI): domain Eukaryota; kingdom Metazoa; phylum Mollusca; class Bivalvia; order Ostreida; family Ostreidae; genus Magallana; species Magallana angulata. The sequence continues at coordinate 30,991,107 of NC_069119.1, read as the reverse complement.
ATGATATAGCTAGTTGACAATTTGAAAATATTGGGATTAGCAATTTGTTTCTTATAAACTAATTATTATTATCAAAATAGCAGAAGCTGTCAAAATCTCAAGAACAGTCCTTTTTATCGGCAGCAATATCAGTTTCTGAGAATCGATCATTTTTTCTTTTTTCTAGCACAGCCAAATATCAAGCATCAATTGGGTTAGATGGCTTCTAAAGTTTCCCTGTGGCTTTATAACTAGGTTTTTTTTCTGTTACGGTATAGTTTTAATTTTCTCACATATCCTATCTACAAGGAAGTCTTTTCCATTATCATAAAAATACTCCGTGTTTTTTTTTTTAGCTATTAAAAAAAGGACCTGAGGATTTGTTCACATTTCAATGATTATTTGGATAGCTAGTTGATCTTCTAATATAAAGTGACTTAACTATTTTCAGTTTTATTTGACGTTTGACCTGGAAAGATTTAATCATCCTCGAACAAATCACAGCAAAATTTGCTCTGCCTGTATGAAACTATGTCCGAAACCCATATCGAATTGCCATGATAAATATAATTTCTTTTTTTCATATTTCATGATTTACATTTGGTACTCATACATTCTGTAACTACAGAGTGTGTTTTAGTGCCCGGTGTCATAAAACTTAACCCAATACAGGTTCATCCCAGAATAAAATTATGCTAATTTTGCCCTAAATTTGAGAACGCTGTGATCATGAAAATAGACTTGAACTTTAAGTGGCATTCAATCAAGATTATATTTACTGGTTTATACAGGTATAGGTAGATAATATCATGCATGTTTGTAAAAACAGTCCCTCTCTCTCTCTCTCTCTCTCTCTCTCTCTCTCTCTCACTCTCTCTCTCTCTGCACATACAAGCATACTGCCATGCATGAGTGAATGATATCTTCACTTGATCTTGAAACTTCCTACATAAAATTTACTAAGCAACATATTCTTCCTGGGATAACACAAAAATTCTTTTGCTAATTATCAAATTATCATAAATAAACCATTAGACAGAAGTCGATTGCATTTAGTTTTGTAGAACAAAGGACGTAGGTACTCCTAATGTATTGATTAGATTGACTCCAGGACTGCAAAATTCATAATTATCTAACGCAAGATGTCTGAAATCCGGAAAAGTACACAAATAGAAAGTTGTAGAATTCCTATATGTCATTTTACAGGTATCTTCAGGTTATGGCAGGAGAAAATAAATGTTCGGTAGGACACCAGTAGTCTGTCTGGTTGTTATATTGAAATGTTTGAATTTCAGCTATTATATTCATTAGAATTAACTCCAAGACTGTGAAATTGATAAATCTAAAGCAAGATGTCTGAAATCCAGAAAGGACATAAATAGAAACTTGAAGAATTCCTATATGCCATATATTACAGGTTTTTTCAGGTTATGGCACGAGAAAATAAATGATGTAGGACACTAGTTGTTAGTCTGATTGCTTTATAGAAATGTTTCGAATTTCAAATTCAGCAGACTGAGAGTTTTTTTTTCAATTTTTCATATCCATCAGAAGAGCTAGATGAAGTAAATTTGATATGTCAACTGATTCTAAAGACAATAGTTTGAGACTTGCAGCGCAAATTCATCTGGTATGAAGTTGATGTATTACATTCAAAAAATGTATAAATTCATCTGGTATGGAGTTAATGTATTACATTCAAAAATGTAAAATCTGTCTGCAAAATCATTGCTGGATTCATGTTAATTAATAATACATGCATATACAGGAGAACGAAACTGAAGAAAGCTTAATTTATAATAGATTTAACGTACATTCTTCTTTCATGCCAACTTCTCGACATCTTTTGAGGCGACATGACTGACATTTCCGCCGCATCCACATGTCCATCTCGCAGTTTCCGCCATATTTACAGTTATATGAAGCACCTCGAGTAATACTGCGACGGAAAAACCCTGAAATAGCCAAAGCATTTATCAGTCAATCTAATGCAATCAAAGAAATACATTGTATTATATGTAAAAGTATACAGTAAAACATTGTTATAGCAGTGTGCCAAGGTCGAGCTACTTTAGTTCATTATAGCCCCGTAAAGCACAAAGAACAAGCCAATTTTCAGACTGATTTTATTCATTGCACCATGATTTGTTATATCCCTATCAAAGAAGTCAATAATAAAGTTTTAAAATAATGGGAGCGATGAAACTGACTTCCCTGTAAGCATGAATTTCTTATAAGCGTGTTATGTAATGTACTTTAAGTGTACTAGCTGTTGAGCAAACTCAAGTACACGCAGGTGAATCTAAAAGATCTAAAAAAAGAAAAAAAATGATATGTCCTTGAATTATGAGATATTCAAATATCGTTGTACCTAATAGTGAAATTAATAAAATAATTTTTTAACTCAACAGAGTTTTTTCAACATTAATGGCAAACATGCACCATATGGCATTGACAATGAAGAGAAGTATGCGACATTTTCAGATACAGCATTAAATTCTTAACTTTCATTATTGAGTTATAATTTGACAAAGTAGTAGTGCAGCATATGATTTGATCAATCTGAAAATAGATAATGTTGTCCGAAGTTATAGGCCGAGGGGGATATAAAAGTTTATATCTGAAGGTCAATCAAATTAAATGTTACGGAATACAAATCAATACATGCTCTACCCAACCCTTCAGATACGAGCACTGTGCTAGACTCGTTACTTTACTGGTCTTTTTTTTCAGGGATGCCTTAATGAAATCTTATCCACTACTTCTATTAATTTTGTTAAAGGAGGCCTCCTCATTTGCATAATTAAGTCTGCTGTCTTGAAGTTTACACTATAAATATGCATAGGACATCAGCACATATCACTTGCTACAAGAAGATATTTTGTCTTTCAATTGTGAAGACCTGACTTTCTTAATTTATGCTCGTAAACTTAACAGGACAATAATGCTGTTATTGATGTGAAATTTAAGTTCAATATATCCAATTTTTAAAATTTTCTCTTCGGTTTTTAAGAAGTTAAATTACTTTAAAGACATTAAATTGCTTTCATTTATTGATAGGTACAGACCCTGAAATGTTCATGTACTAGCTACAACAATTCACACAATTCAAACATTATACTGAACTGTTCACACAAAATGTTTCTTACATGGAGGTCACACACCTTTTTGGTGTAGTAGCAATCTTCAGGGTCAGTAACAAACATATTTTCTTTCTTTTTTTATCCACAATTCAAATGTGCACTGCAATCAACTGATAATGAATTGTTGTTTTGAGGTGAAATTCATTACCACTGACATCTACCTTGTTGATCTATGTGTGTGCAGACATAGAATGAACTTGCGGCATTAGCAGTAATTATATAGGCCTATATAGATTTACAGTAACAGAAAGAGACAGGTTCTTATGTTAATTTCACCATTAAGGGAATTTGGGGCAGTAGAAATTTGATAATTAGTGCATAATTACTCCATAGGTATATATTCTTGATGCGATGTCATTAAAAATAAAATGGGCAAAATGCACCCGCTGCCATGCCGATGAAATGTCAATTTTTAAGAAATGGGCAAAATTCACCCACTGCATGTCTCATGCAGATGCTACCACACTTGTGTCGACCTGTCATCTTTCTTCCCCCTCCATCAACCATTTGTTACTGCTGACATGCACAGATGTGAAGTCTCACCGAATGGATTTTAAGGTACTTCACTACACCGAGACTTATACTTTTTAAGACACTATGTCACAAAATGGCGATTTAAATGTTTTGTTAAACTGTTTGTATCAATCGATTCAGATGTATATTGTCATAGCTCAGTGGTTAAAGTATCAGACTTGTGAACCGCAGGTCATGAGTTCGAATCCACCTGGGGCTTTTGTTTATGTTTACTGAATGAAATTTTTGAAAATATCATTTTTTAAACTAAAATTGCACATTATTTCACCTATTTGACACATACTTCTTATCCATCATGCTTTCTATCATTATCAAGTAATTTTCTGCTGATTTGAGAAACTTTTTTAAGGCGTAGTGAGGCACCTTAAAGAAGCACGTTTTTGTGTGTCAATTTGAGTTTTCAATTTTTGTCGTTGTAAAAGATAATAAATTTTTCCTCCCATACAGCATCTGCCATATAAAATAACTAGAATTGTAGTGTGTAAATTTTACTAAGCTCTAAATTAGTCCATTTATTGTTAAATTAAAACAGTAAGACCATGCATGCAGCTGCAATATTCAAAGTCATAAATTTTTATGTGTAAAATCATTCACAACTTTTAAGACCCTAAAAAAAACACTGGTTTACATAAGCTTTAATTAATATATGTGTTGAAAGAAAGAAAGTTTTAAAATGCTCCAATTGAATAAAGTTCTCATTTTTGTTGCTCTATACAAAAATTATCTATAAACCCTTCAATTTTGTTACACTCAATTACTTGAAACTCGTGGCCCATGTGTTAATAGTATTTATTTTGTAGCCGTTAAGTTAGATTTTGCTCATTTATTTCTTGTTTTATGTGCATTATAATTCATTACATTGGCCTGTTTATTTGATGATAGCAATCTTCTGGTTTGGAAAAAGTGCGCAAAAATTTATAATTTTATTGCGACCAAGATGCAAGATGTACATCCACTCAGTTTAAACCTCTACAGCAAATTACTTTGAACTGTTAAGAGGTCTGCTACTTATATATACGGGGTTGTAAGGAGAGCAGAGTTGAAAGAGGAATATGGCATGCAATGCCATTTACGAGTAGTGTTCAGCTTTAAATTGTATATTTTCCATGTTAGATAAATCATTCTTCAAGTCGATATTTTGTTTTAGTCACGTTTATCGTTATCATATTGGAACAAATAGGAAGCATTAAAATCTTACAGTGCATATGCATCCATTTTTATCAATGCTCTGGCATATAGTTTTTTTGTCATAAAAATTCTAAACCACAAAAAAGCTGCTGCATTAACATTACAGCAAAATTTTGCACTTTATCAATTCACGAAGGATTTTGATTTTATATTCAACAAAATGTATTAACAATACATCATGGGATATCAACTGGATTGTGAAAATCGATCTTTGATCAGTATAATGTTGCCATAAAAATTCTAAACCACAAAAAAGCTGCTGCATTAACATTACAGCAAAATTTTGCACCTTATCAATTCACGAAGGATTTTGATTTTATATTCAACAAATTGTATTAACAATACATCATGGGATACTAACTGGATTGTTACAACTGATCTTTGATCAGTATGTTGTCAAATTTAACTCCAACATTTGCTTGATTCAGCAAGAGGTGTATGATATTATAGCTTTTGAGAAAATCTTACATTAATTAACTGTCAACTCAACATAATAACACTGAAATTTTGCGAGTGCATAGAACTAGAAAAAGTCTACCAAACAAAACAATCCTCATGATTTTCAACAACCAAAACTTAAGAAAGAATAAAATACAGATTTTTTGCAGTACGTACAGTCTAAGAGAATATTGGTCAATACAGGGTTAAATACAGTTGAACTTCGGTATCTCGAACATCGATATCTCAAATACAACGGATATGTCGAAGTGATTTTAAATCCCAAACATTTAAACTTTAAGTATTTTACCCTTGATATCTCGAATACTCGGATATCTTGAAGTTTTTAGTACGAGATAACGAGGTTTGACTGTATATGCAAGCTGTTCTGTAGCTTAAGGACACATGAAACGTTCCCTTTAATTGACAGATTATTTCTTATTTATTTGCATTTAAACCTGTAAATGCCCAAAAATTCAGGGCACTTTACCAGGCACTTTTTTAATTATAATATTTTGAATATATCTATTATACAAGTGAAAAGCTGTCAATGTGACAGCAAACCGGGTTTTCTTTTATGTAAACTGTATCCATAATCCATGTCAACCCTTATCCAGTGAAATGGAGTACCCTACATGTATATGCAACATTTTGCCAAAAAATGACTAAGTTCAAAAGCTGGTATTTTTTTCATAAATGATCAGAAATCAAAATCCTAGCAATATGCACACCTCTGATATATGTACAATTGATCTGCAAAAGAACAACTTCCTATCTTGAGAACTGTAGGAGGAGTTATCCGTACAATGAGGGTACCCTATATGCAACATTTTGCCAAAAAATGACTCAGTTCAAAAGCTGGTATTTTTTTTCGATAGATTATCAGAAATCAAAATCCTAGCAATATGCACACCTCTGATATATGTACAATTGATCTGCAAAAGAACAACTTTCTATCTTGAGAACTGTAGGAGGAGTTATCCGTACAATGAGGGTACCCTATATGCAACATTTTGCCAAAAAATGACTAAGTTCAAAAGCTAGTATTTTTTTCATAAATTATCGAAAATCAAAATCCTAGCAATATGCACACCTCTGATATATGTACAATTGATCTGCAATTGAACAACTTCCTATCTTGAGAACTGTAGGAGGATATATCCGTACAATGAGGGTACCCTATATGCAATATTTTGCCAAAAAATGACTAAGTTCAAAAGCTGGTATTTTTTTTCGATAGATTATCAGAAATCAAAATCCTAGCAATATGCACACCTCTGATATATGTACAATTGATCTGCAAAAGAACAACTTCCTATCTTGAGAACTGTAGGAGGAGTTATCCGTACAATGAGGGTACCCTATATGCAATATTTTGCCAAAAAATGACTAAGTTCAAAAGCTGGTATTTTTTTTCGATAGATTATCAGAAATCAAAATCCTAGCAATATGCACACCTCTGATATATGTACAATTGATCTGCAAAAGAACAACTTCCTATCTTGAGAACTGTAGGAGGAGTTATCCGTACAATGAGGGTAACCTTTTGGCAGCCACCCTCCTGCCCGCCCGCCATTTTCACCATTTTAATAACCGGATTTTTCCGTTGGAAAACCCGGTTAAAAATACAAAATGCTATTTTGGATGCCTATAAACAAAGTCATAGTATATATTTTTAATAGACTTATGCAAAACATTACCTCAAGAGACAGTACTTATTTTTAGAGAGTGTAAAAACTTATCACAGAAACGATCACAAGCTGTTGCCTACTTGGAGTTATTATTGCATATTTACTATTTTGGATAAAATGTCTGGGTCTTACATATTAGGACAGTTATTATGCACTCGAGGTAAAAATTTTTTTATAAATTTATAATATCAGCTTCAACATTAAGGTCAGACGCGACCTATCTTCCATTTTTTCTATTTTTCCCTATCTCCACAATGTGAAGATTTCCATTAATAATTTTACAATCATATTTTAATGTAATATGAAACTTTTTTTATTTAGATAAAAAGGGTTCAATTGAAAATGTATAGTGGGTTTATTTATAAGCATTAAAATACATATTGCATGCTATTTTAAGAAAAATTTTGAAATATTCTTGCTCCAAAAAGAATCTGGTAATGTACCAGCTGAATTTTGGGGAATTAACAGGTTTAAATGTTAATAAATAAGGAATAAAATATCAAAGAAAATTATATAAAATTGAGGAACGTATCTTGTTTCAAAGCAGTAATCATATAACAATCATGTGTTGATCAACAGCTGATATAGACCACATTCAAGTGAATTTCTAAAGGAGGCTGGATTGTCAACAAATTAAACATCAGATCTACCTAAAGGACTATATATATGATATGGGCCTAAAATGGCCCCCTAAAATGAACATCATCATTTTTCTGTAATTCTTTGTTATTTTAGTAGAGATATATATGTGATGTGTTTACATAATATTCACTTTGGTTCAAGTGCCCACAATTTAGAAATATGACATCGTAAAGACAACCTTTTCCCGCCATTCTTGCATTTTTAGCATAAAACAGCTTGTTTTCAAGCAGTTTTTCTTTCAGAAAACATAGAGCGCAAATCTTGAACAAACAAAATATTTTAATCAGAGATGTATCTAACCAAGACTAATAAGTGACAACATTTTTTATCTTGTTCAAGCATGCACTCTATGTTTCCCATTCGTAAAAAGATAAGAAAAATGCCAATTTTTGACTGAATTTGATTGAATTCTAAATATAGCGTCACTTCTGACATCATATACTGCCAGTGAGTGCAAATAAATCAAATAAATAGTTGAAAAATATAATTTATATCAACTCTTCTTAAAAATAAGTTAACATTTTATTGTACCCGAAACACTTAAAAATGGCAAATAATGGGGGCCAAATTTAACTCATATCATATATGGTTCTTTACAATTTTAACTTTAAAGAATTCATGCACACAATGATCTCAATAGAGGCTATCATTCGTTATACTGTAAATTCCTTATATTACGCAAGTATTTAATTCCGCGATCCTACAATACACAGTAATAACACCTGGAGAGTGATCACCCACCTTTACAACCTTCGCAACTGAGAGCATTGTAGTGGTATCCCGAGGCCCGGTCCCCACAGATCCGACACAGCTCCTCCTCGATGCTCTTGCCGGGAACGCCCGCCCCCTTCTTCTTCTTGTCGTTTATGGTACTGGTGACCATCCTGTCTGACTGACCATACTGGTAGTCCCCCTCCCCGGGGATGTACGGGCCGGAGGGGCTCAGGACCATATTGTCTAGGGAGGTTTGAGGGTCGGGGTGAGGATCGTCATGAAGTACTGCAAAAAAAAAATTATACCCAGAATTCAAATTATGTTGAAATTTGTGCAGGAACAGAATAAGGCAGTGGATATACACGTGTAGAAGATTGTGTGTTAAGCATTATGTATCTAAGAATATTATATGATGTTGATATGTACATTTATTTTAATTTTTTTCGATACATTCATTTCTGTCATCAAAAGTCTAATGAAATGATCATCATAAAGCATTGGGGAAAAAACCCCAGAATTATAATTTTGGTGAAAGTTGCACGGCAAAAATCAGCGCTTCGAGCAGTAAAGATAGAAAAATGTCAACATCTCCACTGCACCTCTTTACTTAACATTCATTGCTCTCATCAAAAAGTAGTTGAAGCTGCTGAGCTGTGAACTTCAATACAGTAACCATGCCAAGCAAATAACTTGGAGGAATGTTAACATGGAGCAATAACAACTATTACCGCTGTACCTGCACCAACACTAACTATGATGCACTTCTGAGCAATTGCACGGAACATGCCTGCAGGGTGTACTATAGCACAGTGGTGTTAATACAACAGTATATGTATTTAACAGTGTGGTATTGGGGGAATCCACATTTTTTATCAGTCACTGACAGGTACAAAACTTTCTCAATAAACTATATGTGACAATTAACTTTAAATGTTCTAGATACATGTATACCCATTTACTGGTGTATAAATTTAGTTTCTTAATCTGCATATATATAGAGAGAGAGAGAGCGAGAGAGAGAGAGAGAGAGAGAGAGAGAACTTCTCTCTTTCTGTGCTCTCTCTCTCTCTGCTCTCCAATATAAATCTTGAAACTTAAAGTACTAATATTTTTAATCATCAGTTTTTAACCATCTATCCTGATTTTTTTTTTTTATCAGATCAGATACCATGAATCTCAAACCATATTAGTTGAAAAAAAAAATCAATCATAAATTGTTTGCCAGCTTCAAAAGCTAATTATGGTTCACTATCTTGATTTGACATACTTTCTTTCGAAATAAGTAATAGCATCAACTATCATGTAACTTAATGTTTTTCCTTTCACAGTGCCATTGTTCTTATCTCTACAGTGCAACTAAGTTAAAGCAGCAGCTTTAAATGCTGTACAAGTCCTGAGTTTAAGATGGGCAGCTGTCAAATTTATAACATTTTTTCCCCTTTTAATATAAAAAATTAAAATGAATTTTATGATCAATTTTCGCACAATGTGGAAAATAACCAAAAAACACTTACATTTTAAATATGTTTTACTTTCATCCGCAGGGATTTCTCAAATAGATACATTTCATCTAATTCAGATGATGGCAAAGTGACTTAAGGCAAAAAATTTACTCTTTTTTGACATATTCTAGTTTAAATCACATTTGAAAATCGAATTCAAATAAATCCCCATTTAAGTCTTTATAAGCACAATCCTCAAGCACAATCCTTTGATTAGTCATATACAGCAACAAAATAAGGCAATCGGTTTCCATAGAAATATAAACTTGAATGAAAACTGCATAACAGATCACATTGCAATTGCACCAAATATCAAATGAATTTCCTTGTCTTAACGGATGTCATCTTGGATAAAACATTCCGAATCGTTCATACTTACACAGTGCACAACGAACAGAGTTTTTTTAAGGTTAAGATTTCAGTCCGAGGGAAAGACAATTATACCATGTGTTCTTTAAGGAAGCTATTGTGTCACATAAATTCTCATTTTCATTCCACTATTGTGGTCTTACACTAATGGGTCCTACTCTCAGTAATACATGTTATAAATAATTAAAAACGCATACATTCAAGGGAATAATGTGACAGTAAGCTAGCATTTTAAGATATATGCACACCTTTTTCATATTTCATTCTTTAATGGATTTCTCATGAGAATTTTTCAGTTTTCAATTTTGGGGCTTTGATTTTTACGATACAAGAAAACCATCGAACTGTCACAAAAACATTTTCACATCCCACTCTTGCATAAAAATTCAACTGTTTGGAAGGAAGTGAAAAATGAAAATTTTAAGGAGAAATACAATTCTCTCTCTCTCTCTCTCTCTCTCTCTCTCTCTCTCTCAATGCAGATAATTGATAATTAAGCAACTGATGAAACACAGCTGTAACATTTGGGAGAGTGTGGATATATACCATACAAACTGCTGACCATTACAAATTACATGTGCAAATGTTGCTGACTGTGACCCAATGGTCGTTCTTCACTGTAGGTATTCATGTACACTGCTGTTATACAGAACCTATGGTTTCATGCAATTCTTTAGAAGTCTAGAAATTCATTCAAATGCATAATCTGGGAAGCTGGAGATTTAATTTATATACATTGACCTTATATAACCAAATTTTATTTTATTTAAAAAAAGATGCTGGTTAATTGAATTCAAATTATAATATATGTGTCCATACCGCCTTTTTTTATAAAGACAAAACTAAATCTACTACGCAGTTTACCAACTTTAGTTATGTGAAATTGAATAACCTCCTTTAAATAATTTTAATAGCTTTGAGCAAGTAGAGCTCTAGTATATGTTACATCCCACATCATACATACATAACAGTATCTGTTCTCAAATTTCAACAAAGTGTCTCAAATTTGAATCAGTAGTCTACAAAATGTGAATTCTATTAATAAACGTCTCTCCAGTACTGAATCATACAGAAAAAGGTTTCTCAATCATCATATGCACAGGTATTCAAATTTGACAACTTAACCACAGGTTTTAATTTTGTTGTTTCATTCATAGGTATTAAACAGGAAGTGTCTGTTGTTTTTTTCATTGCCATATGATGACTGCCACAATATACATCATTGGCTGTTGCAATTAAGTTTTTTTTTTTTGCAAGTAAATAACAAGATAACAAAATTTTATATAATACACATATTTACAATGCTTGACGCTTACAAACATTAGGGATTCAGACCCAGATTAAATAGGCAGATTAGTATAATATAGTAAATTAGATATTTTAAAACTGCAAGAGCATGCACAAACTTTGTATCCAAATTTATGCACCTTTTTGTAGAAAAATGTATATGGAGAGAGAGAGAGAGAGAGAGTGAGAGAGAAAAAAAGAGAGAGAGAGATGGGGGAATTCCAGACTTTCCTATCCTTTATGGGCACAGTGTGAGATGGAATGGTACTGTTAGCATAAATATTTAAAATAAACACTTATCAAATACCTACTAAAAGTTAAGTATCTCCATGGAAGGGAGATTCTGAGGACTACTGAGAATCTGCTTTATTACACAACAAGCATTAAAGTTTTGCGCCCCCCCCCTTCCCATGATTCCCTATGTCAACGAGTAGTTTATGGCATCATATTGCCTTTTTTCCCCCCAAGATTATTACAGCTATTAGCTGTAGTATCATTAGTATCAAAGCAATGTACAAACTTTTTGCTTCCTTCCCCCATCCCACCCCACCCTACTATGAATCTCCTATACTTACATTTGTCAAAGAGAGGCATGCATAGTAATAATTATCATTCTTTTCCCATTTATTTCAGCTAGTACTAGCTGCTTTATCATCAGTATCAAAAGAATGTAAACACATTTTTGCTTCAACTCCCAAAAAGTCCTACTTATGTTGTGAATAGAAAAAACAGTCGTCCCTTACAGAACATTCATTTCAAATCATCATGCATTAAATTCTTATATATCCCTCAGTAATCATATTTCACTTATATTTCAATATGTTTGCGATTTCTCATTTTTAAACCCATCAAAAAATACACAATTTCAAATGATTTCTTTAATCTAAAAAAATAAAGGTATAATTAAAATTTTGATTCTCTTGTGGTGTTTAAAATTATAGCAATTGCGATTGTTACTTATTGAGAAAACTTGTTGGAAATTTAACACCGTGGAATTAAACCAATTTACAGTAACCAGTACATGAGTAAAATATATACTGAAGTACACTGGTCAAACTGAGAACAATAGGTTGTTTCTATCTACCTCCTATAATGTTTCTCCATGTTTATAATGTTTCTCCATGTTTATAATGTTTCTCCATGTTTATAATGTTTCTCCATGTTCTAGCTAAATATTTTATCCCCAAAATAACTAAAACAATTTTTTTTAATAATAGCTATAGAAAATATTCATAACTAGACAAAATATTGAGATAGTGACCATCTCAAAGGGCTCCGCTTAAATAATGGACAATAGGATGAAAAGAATTTGAGAAAATTTTGCTTTGACCTTGATCTATAACTTAGAAAATTTTCCAGCTGGCATAGAACTTCTAATTCAATATGACCTTGACCCTTTAAATACAAACTTCATTCAAGATCACTGCACACCCTTTGACAATAGACACTCTCTGAGTGAAGTATTAGCTAGATTGGATCAAGGGGAGAGAAGATATTTCCCTGACAAGGATTTTATATCATTCTGTTATGACCTTAACCTTAGACCTAAAAACATGGTTCAAGGTCACTGGACACCCTTTACCAAAAGGCACTCTGTGGGTGAGGTATGAGCCAGATTAGGCCAAGGTGAGAGATACTATGCTCCTGCAGACAAGCCATCTCAGACAGACAGATAGAAGGAAGGATGGAAAGACGGATGAAAAGACTAATCACCATCAAGCGCCCACAGAGCAGGGCCCAAAATAATACTTGACAATCATGATTTTTATCTGCAAAGTTATGAATATATGCATAGATATGGAAAATCTTACAAAAACAAATTAACTGTGCACATTTAATTATCAAATTGTCTAAGGAAAACAGAATAATTCCAAGTTGCCATGTGTCAATGCATGAGTAAAGTTAGAAGAGCAAACACTATGCTAATAAGCTGACCTTACCTATATCCCTACCCTAACACAACACCCCCCCCCCCCCCCCAAAAAAAAAATATTAGTATAGTAATTGATTGTTGTAATAAATAAGTTTACGGCCGTGTATATAGATACATACAGTTCAGCGTTTTTATCCCCCTATCTTCCACTAACTTTACAAGTAAAACACACATTTAACTAAAACCTCAAGGCATGCAAACTGCATGGTGGCTTTTAATGATTTTGGGGTTTTTTTTGTTCTTTTGTGCTTTAGCTAATGTTTCTTTGCATTTCTTACATTCCCTCATTTTATCTGACATATATTCTAGCATAAACCTGCACTCATGAAGTCAGCAACTTAATAATGTGTCTTGGCGATTTTTTTTCCTCTACAGAAAATGAGAATTAGCCGAGTGGTTTAACTGAAGACAGAAATACACATTGCATGCATATAATTAAGAATTGAAATTCAAAAAAAAACAAATGAACATTATCAATTGTGCGAATTCATGCACTGATAAATCAATTTTGAGGACACTTTCTAAATATCAACTGCTTGACGGACAAGGTCATATGGCAGTCAGTTGTTGAGCCCACCAGAAAAAGGTATCAGAGATATGCAAATTCAAATGTCTTAAAAATGATCAATCTGATAACACTCAATGCATTTATAACTTTCATTTGAATATTTCTTTAAAAAATTTTGTTCAAGAACATGTTGACTTATTTTTAAAACACCATTATCACAGCATTATAATCCCCCTCTCTCGTAACTAAACTTGATCCTAACTCCAAAGATTTATTGAGTGAGACAAAAATACATTTAAGTAATGTATAGTGTATGATCTTATTTTAAGCAAAAAATACATTCACAAATTAATGACGTGTCAACTGATCAATCACATTTGAAAATACTGTGTCACTTTTAAATTCCTAATTGAATGTTAGAAAATTGATGAATCATATCTTATATAATATAAATACATAAATTAAATAATATATAATATTCATAATATCAATATAATGTTCAGTTCATGAGAAACTAAAAATTATTAATCAAACAGATCATAATTTACTTTTGGGGGGGGGGGGGGGGGGGGGCAGCAAGATATGTCATCAATTTATATGAAAAACTTGTATATTTAAGGCAAGATTTCCCAAAGTAAAATAAATCAATTCAACATCACTGTAAACCTACTTTTATAGCGGACCAACTCAATTCCTGATTCATCAATGTAAAAAATGCCATCGTAAAATAAAATGTATTTAAAAAATATTTAAGAGGGATTAAAATCTGTTATAACGAGCCTGAATAAAATAATGTTAGATCAAGTAACATCATAAATCTCAATTAATTAATAGTAAAGTCCTAAACCTTAGTCGTGAACAGTTGGAATTCAGGCCCTACATTGCAAGGTTTTTATGCCATGCATTGACATATAGTAAAAAAAAAGATTATATAGCCCATAAAAAGCAAATGTCTGAAGTATTAACATACTGTCAATAGCTATTGAATTACCAAATCAACCAAAATATTCTTAACTTGACTTTATATATTCAAGCACTTAAATTCCGGCATGAGTACGATTCATTTAATGATCCTCTTTTGACAATTCATATCTATATAAATACATTACGGTGCAAAAATTATTCAATTTAATTCAATGTAAATAAGTTTATTTCCAATGTAGCTTGTGACACAAGATTTGATTGGCTAACAAGCCGGGTGCAAATTTCTGTACACCCAACTTGAGCTGGAGGCAAAAAAAAAAACCAACATCACAATGCATTTAATGTGACATCAGAATGCGTTGAATGCGTAAATTGCATATTTTGAAAGTGTAATACACCGTTGATTAGACATAGAAAACAGATATATTTGGTTTACATAGGAAATAAATTCGTTATTCAGGTCCAAACAAGGGTGTACCGAGATTTACCCTGGTTTATAATCCATACACCATTCAGGATATGGAGGAACACAACCCAGGATAAATCCCCGTACACCCTCGATTGAACTTGGATCTCTTATAATATTTACCAAAAATGCTTTCCTAACCTCTTTTCAAATTTAAGGTTCAGTTAAATTGTTCCACCCAAAACTTTCAAAACGAAATTGTTCAATGCATTAAGGAGACTGGGTGGTCAACAATATAACCATCAGATTGCTCTTATATAAGCTTTTAAAAACGATTTTTTAGCTGAAGCTATTATTTAGCATGCAAAAATTCAAAACATTTAAACTTAAAAATTTGAATGTTTTCTTTTATTTTTATACAGAGCTTTTCTTCTTAAGGAGATTTACATGGGTATATCCCTCTAACTATTTTTAGAATCGGTAGGACAACAAAGTAGTGCCTTTAAGCAAAATAGTCCCTATACTTTCAGAGTGTATATACATTTATTGGGACATTTTAAATCAGAATGCTTGACACATGTCAGAAAAGAGGATTTTCAATTTTAAAAACAAGTGTCAAAATTGAATTATCATTTGAAGAAAAGAATTGAAATTGTTTGATGTACACCCTTTCCAAAACTGAGAAATTCCCTACTTTTACTTTCATTTTCAGAGTTTTTCAATACAGACGCATTTTGCCGGAAAACGAATCTGACTTCAAACCACGAAATTTTAACAGGAAAGAGACAATTTGATGAGCTTTCATTCAAGAGGTCCCTCGTTGCTGAACGAAAATTAGGGCGGGAGCTATGAACCCTAACGTTAACATTACCGCCTATGGAAAATGCATTAGTGGACTATAAGGAGATTTACATGATGATTTCTTGTATATTGTAATCATTAGTTTTCTGAGTAATTATTCATCTAGTTTACTCCGACACATTACCTACTGAAAGCATGCAAGCCTGTGCATACATATTCACACTTATTTTAGAGATGATGCAGTTGCAAAAGTAAACAGTCATTATAAATAAGTACCAGCTTGACTGATACAGATGAGCAAATTCAGACCAGTCATCAAACATAATTATGAAATGTGCATACAAAGCAGTTAAATTAAAGAATCACTGGAACATAATTTTCAACCATATCTCCATCCTTATGCAATCCTGGGTCTTTTCACAGAAAGCCTCAGAAAAAGCAATTATATCACCACCAATATGCAAAATCATATATGTGGCTTTGTTGGACGGAATAATAACCAAGGTTTTTTCACCAAAAGCCTCAGACAAAGTGTATTACAAAATGTCTAATTATAGTGTATCATTTATCTTTAGAGGTAGAAAATATTTACACATAGTATGGGCTAAGTACAATAATAAAATACTGTACATCACAGTTGAAGGGGTAGAGTATAATTGTTCCCTTAATTCAGAGGTGTGGTGTGGTTGTGGGGGGGGGGGGGGTGTGGGTAGGAGCAATAGAGTCTGAGTATACCTGCTTTAAAGTATATATTATGTACCATTACCATTTTCATTTACAGATACCTATATAGTAGCATTAAGAGGTCAGATTATTCTCTTTTGAGAAGTGGACAGGCATAGCCTATATCCACTTCCTGGATGTTGGCTATGCCTGTCCACTTCTCAAAAATGACTAGGGTCAGATATTTTACCTTCAGCATGTTCAGCAGGGGTATGCTGCACTCAGGGTATGTATGTTATTCTCTTAAGTGTTTGGGAGGGGGAGCCTACAGGGTCTAAAGTGATTTAAAGTAGGGGTAGCGTTACCTTTAGCAGTGGGGGGTTGTTACCTTTAGCAGCGTTACTTTTAGCAGTGGGGGGTTGTTACTTTAGCAGTGGGGGTTGTTACCTTTAGCAGTGGGGGGTAGTGTTACCTTTAGCAGTGGGGGTTAGTGTTACCTTTAGCAGTGGGAAGTAGGGGTAGCGTTACCTTTAGCAGTGGGGGGCTTCTCCAGTTCTGTATCAGAATCAGCATTGAACCATACCATTCCTCAACAGAGAAAATTCTGGCTTAATTCTCATCAGAGTGAAAAAAACAGTTTCGGTTTTCGACGGCACAGGCTCTAATCCCATTCAAAGTGATTATTTATGTAAATCCTTGTTTTTACATGTTCTAAGAATCCGTGTAATCTTTGGGAGATCCTTTATAAATATATATAAATGAGCGTATATATATCCATGTATATATCTGTCACATTTTGTCAAGATTCCTGTATCTTATGAAACCCACACGTACATCTGAATTATAAAGGCAGTATAAATTGGCTCTCAATACCAATACACTAGAAGATTAATTCCAATATATCTTAAACGAAAATTCTCTTGGTACTGAAATACGACACAATGAAACGTTGTCAACTATATATACACCATCATAAAGTATATCCATCATCCATTGCAATAATTAAGAGAAGAGAGAGAGGTTAAGATCAGCCTTGAAAATAATAGACTCCCTGTATTTACTTTCAACTTAGTGACGTACAGTCTGACTAGCCTTATACAGGTGGGCTAGCTTATTAACATGATATGAGGTAGAAAATTATAATCACCAGGACAAGAACAGATTTATATTATTGTCTGACTATAATACAGTGTACAGCACCGGTAATAAATCCATCAGTGATACACTATATATCCCAGCTTTTAAATAGGAATGGACTGTCACAGTTCCACATGGACGAATGTCAACAAGTTATGTAAAGAAACTTCATTTAAAAGTCTCAGGCGAATGACATGTAGTAGAAATCATAGCATCAAAAAATACACAACAGAAATCCCAGAGTAAATGACTCCCAATGCTAATCTCCTCACTGTACAAAATGCGTCAATTCCCTAGAAGATATCAATAAGAGATCACAGTGCAATAACAATAGAGAAAAAAAATCCAACCACGATCACTCAGTAAAAAAACAGGCTGTCTCCTTTAAGCACTTGGTCGAACCTGCCGATCACATTAAAATTCATTTCTCTGAGAGTATTGGGCAGAGGAAAGAGCAGGAGAATATAGGAATAAAACAAATGTTAAGTCTGAAATCAATTCCTGGTTCAATATCTCCTAGATCATTAGCTGGTCGCCAGAGCTGTGGCATGGAGCAGCATGTTTAACACATTGCACTTTATTTGGCCTGCTTCTACGGTGTGAAGGCCGGGTCAACACTGTATATAAATAGAACGCTGAGAAGGAAGCTAGGGGCCCCAGGTAGGGGCAATGGAGTGACACAGAAAAATCCCATCTCCCCCGAAATTGAAGCGGGGGGGAGGGGGGGAGTTCCTGAGGGTGGGGGGGGGGTTTGGATTTGATCAGTTAGTTTACATTTCAAATTAAAACCCCCTACTTTTAACAAAAATGTGGAAGAGAGCTGAGGACATGTATGTAGGTATATGGGGAATATAGAATCTTTTCTAATTCTATAAGCTCATCACTCATCCCCACCCAGCCTCACCTTCCCCCCACCCCAAAATATGTTAAAGTGGTAGAGGTGTTGTTTGGGTTGGAGTAAGGATTTGTTTGCCACCCTCCAAAAAAATATATGTAGGAGTGGGCTAGGATGAAGACCAAATAGCTTCATTAATTCTGAAAAACTAGAAGAGTTAATTGATCCTGATTCAACCCCCCCCCCCCCCCACAAATAAAAAATTGTAGAGGACAGGTGGTTTTGTGAGAGGTCAGACCTGGTCATTTAACTTTGTCTTAATTATTAGACTATTGATGTAATAATCTAAACTGCATGTATCATAATTAGCTTGAATTAAAAAAATTTAATTAATGAAAGGAGAAAATTCATTTAAATAAAAAAAATTAATGTTTAGATTAAAATTTTCCATGTTCCAAATATTTATGCTCCCTGCAGTTTTTTATTCTAAACAGCTTGATTCAAACTGAACTGGATGGCGCATCATTTCAGTAGCTTCAAGGTTCAGCAAAAGTATGTCTACATCATAATTAGGAAATTATACAACTTACAAACATTGGAGAACAGGATTAAAGGTAATTAAACCATAATCCCCAATGGATACAAAGGAAAAATCTTTTTTTAAAAATGTACAAGGCTCCGAACGAACTTTATATTGGCTTCATAAATAAATGCACTTTTTTCAACAAAAAAGGATGATCATTAATTCATTGATTTGTCCCCTAAGGTAGATCGAATAATTGCAGCTACTGTTGTTATTTGCCAGTGGGAAATGGTACATGATTTGGGTCCTTAAAATATTAATCTCGAGTTAAAAAATAATGCAAGCTAGTGTAAAATGAGATCAAATAGTTAAGTAGCACTATAATTTTTTTTCAGAAAGATTTCTTGAACAATATCAATGTTACAAATGAATAGAAACGGCAGTATTTTCAAAAGGTCAACCTTTCTCCCAATATACATCGTGTGATTCACCTGTAGCGTCCAGAGCATTATGACCCATTCACCTTGACTTTGTAACCGCAAATCATGCAACCAAGTTTGATGTCTGTCCAGCAAAGGATTCTTAAGATCTAGATCAATTGGTTTCACCTGGCTAAGGGGCATCAAAAATATGCAGGCCACCTTTTTATTTTCTCATCAAATAAATTATTTGGGTTGAAATATAAATGATTAGTGTTTCATAAATATAAATGATTACTGTTTAATTTTTTTTCTTTGGAAGAAGAGAGTTGTCCCTCTTTGAATGTGCTCTCTCTCTCTCTCTCTCTCTCTCTCTCTCTCTCTCTCTCTCCAGCATCTATCTCACCTATCTTTCCCTCTATATGCATCTCTCTCTTTCTCTCTCTCTCCTCTCTCTCTCTCTCTCTCTCTCTCTCTCTCTCTCTCTCTCTCTCTCTCTCTCTCTCTCTCTCTACTCAAAATTCAAAGAAATACTAAAAAATGACTTTGTGCATTAAAAATAAACTAAAGAAATGATCAGTCAACTGATCAATGCATATATAGTTCTTTATCAGTTCTATTTATACTGCATGTCTAAGAATGATAGCGCTATGTGAGAGGGCCTGGCCCATATGTGCAGGCCATCTAAGAGATTAAATATCATTAGCCAGACATCATTTGAACTGCATTATAGTATTATAATTTTAGTTAACAGGTTCACTGCTTTGTTTGGACTTTTTTTCTGTCCCTCAAAATAATCCCTCAAAGCTTGAGTCCCAGAGAAATAAGACCCTTTTCTAACCTAGTGCCCATGAAATTTCCAGAAATAAACTCTTAAGCTATTTATCATATATGCAGCAATATAATTTTTTTCTGATCAATTATAAGTGCAATTTCATGCTTTTTATTTGAGACTAGTTTTTATCAAATTAAAAGAGTTCTATCAAATCAAATTGCACACTACAGTATGGGCAGAATCACAGTCCCGCTCTGTATAAAAGATGAGAAATTTTACATCTAATTCTAAGCAGATAAATCAGTTTAAATTTTTAAAAAAATCCTGTCTTTATTGCTTTATTTTTTTAAGGGACATTTTTTTCTGTATGGATTCTTTCAATTAAAAGAAGTTCAGATATTTTATTCAATCTCCATATAATAAGAGTCCTCCATGTAAAATAATTCACATTCAAGTTTGAACTTCTATATTTCTTACATATAAAGAATTTAATCAGCAAAGGTTCAACTTAAAAATGACAACAACAAAAAGACCTCAACTTTTGGAGGAAAAAAATCATCTTTAAAAAATTCATAGCTACTCATACGAAGAACAAAGTCCCTGCGGTTAAACTGAAGCTCTATTCATCCATTGCACTGCAGAGATGGCCACTCAAATTTGGCGATGAACATAGTTTCAGAATGGGTTAAATCATCTTTGATGGGACCAGTGTTCGTGGCTTTCGTGGGTAACAACTGCCTACGAATTTACATCCCCACGATTGTACATACAAGCATTTGCTTCATAAATATCAAAATTGTCCCGATTACATAACCAACAAAATAACACCATGAACCCTGAAAATTTTGGCTACCCACGAACATTTACCACCACGAATAAATTTGATTCCACAATATATTTATGGCTAGTGAATTCACAGAAAAGTTTGATTTTGTATTGAAAAATCGAACTTTTCAAATTGTATAGCTTTTCAAAAAAAATTAACTTACTCTTACCCATGATGAATTAATATTGGGATGAATCTATATATAGATCAGGATACTAACGATGTATGATTTTGGGGATTAATTTAAACTTAACAAATATTACTTCCCAATGATGGCCAATTATTTGGATGGATCTATAGATCTGGATAATGTACATTCCTTATTTTTACGCGAGTATTTAATTCCACAATTTAACCGTTTTCCATCAAATCGAGAGGACATAAAATTCTGAATTTTAAAGGTAATTTCCTGTAGTTTTCATGTCTGAAAAAGCGAGATTTTGAAATTTGACGAATGTGCTTCTCGCAATTTTATGCCGATATTTAATCCTCGCGTTTAATCAGGAATCAACAGTACTGTCTGTGCAAGGCATATGTGTGAATGAAATCAAAAATTAAATTACTTACTCTTCCCCATGATGGGCGAGTATCGGGACGGATCTATAAATAGATCTGGATACTGCCCATGCATGTTATAGGGGTGAATAGGATGTTGGTACGCCACGATTGCAGACATAGGGATCTCAGCTTCATTTTATCCTTGACACAAGAAGGGGAAGGTCAAGGTCAAACACCTTTCACTTTTTTCTTCCTCAAATGATGTCATAAGAAATCTACAATATACAAATGAAGACCAAAATATTAACTTTATCTATTTTAAAAAAAAATAAATCACTTCAGTTTTCAAAAAGATACTGAAATTTAGAAGAAATTTCTAACTTCAGATTTAAGCCAATTTTGATTTAAAAGCTAAAATAATATTGATCATTAAAATGAACAAATAATTGAAAATTTCCACAGATGCAACAGAGAAATTTGCTTTAAAAGTTTATTTCATTAACTCACAAAGTATCTTTAAGCTATAAAACTTTCAACATATTGTTACTGCCAAAAAAAAAATATATATATATACATTAAGTTTCTACTTTATCTATATACATCTAAAACCTATCTAAACCCCATGTTCCATGGAAATTTTTTATATGCTTTAAATTCTTAAATTTTTTTTTGCAATTTTCTTTAGATCAAAAAATATCTAGAGGTTTGTTAAAAAAAAAAAAAGTCAAACGTAGCAAAATTTCTAAAGCCATATTTTTTTTTTTTACCAAAATTTCAAGCAATACAAATATTTTAACAGTTCCAGATTTATCTGTTCCTCTAACAATTATTCACACAAATATCAAGCATCTTCAACAGATATATACATACATTCTCACCTGTTCAGGAACATAACCACAATTATGACACAATTTTAAAACAAACTACAGGTAAGAAAAGCTCAGTGAAGAATTTGCCAGATAGACTAGACGATGAATTTTTATAGTTTACTTCTCCCCATAAACAGATGATGATTCAGTCCAATAATTGCATTAAGACAATGATATATAAATTGGTAATGAAATATACCCAAAGATTCAATGACCTTTCAGACAGCTCAGAACAACTGAAAGCCACGCCTGGCTCATAATTGTTATTCCAGGCTTCTCGATTGATTAACTACATGTAATATGTAAGTAAAGTCTATTGCCTGTAACTTCATACTATTATGATGTCATAATCAAATTTGACGTCACAACTGAATTCCACTCAATAGTTCTATGGGAACGTGTTCGATGTTAAGGGTCCTCCACACACCTGGGAAAGGTTCTGCCTACAAGCCCATTCTTCTATATTATGGATTTTTAGCATTTGTTCGACTTGAAAATGACATAAAAAATCTCACTTTTGGGGGGAAAAAATCAACTTTGTAAATTTTACCGCTGTTCATGAAAATAAAAACCCCTGCAGTATTCAAACTCAGGACCAGCAAATTGGTAAGACTGAAGGAACAACCACAGCGCCACAGAGATAGACAAACAAAGAACTGTATTTGGTATGGGCAAATATCTGCACCCAGTTTTAACCAATTTCTAAGTAGTGTCGTATGAAAATCAAATCTTCATAAATCATATTGTACAGAGGATGCCTATCACTTTAATCTTGATTTTAGTGATCATTGCTCAGTCGCTGTTTATTTATGACGTCACCTAAATGAACAAAGTCCCACAATTTTGCAAACAAATGAAAATATTGTAATTTTTTCTTTATATTTTGCATTAGGAAGTATAGAGCGCAGGCCTGCTCAAGTACGATGTTAAGATTTGTTTTTCTTTCTGTAAATATACACATCATACTAAAAACTGGTACTTGAGTAAGCCTGCGCTCCATGTTTCCCAGTCGAAAAACCCTCGGAAAACACACACCCATATTTTGCTACAAAACATAAATTTATCAAAATAAGACAATCTACATGATGTCATTTCTACATTATGACGTCACTATGGTGACAACCTTTTACGCACTTATTTCCAATATGATTTCAACTATACTCCACCTTATTTTTAAAGTTTTTAAAAAATTAAACTTTAATTTTGGGGGCGAAAAATGCATAATACCGCACAAAGTCCTTTTGGTGGTATTAACTGTTTCACAATGTGCTAAAATCGCCATGTTGTGACATACTGTCATAAAAAGTAGAAGTCACGGGGTGTTGAGGATCCCTAATGGTGATTTCTATTTTCACAGTTTTTAAAATCGTTTATTTTCTTTACATACTGTAGGCAGTCACAAAGGAGGCTGGAGGGTCAACAAATTAGCCATCAGATCTTTTTGAAATTTTTAGATAATGATTTTTTAAGCTACAAACTATTATTGAGTAAAGAAAAGATTCATATATTTTAGCGTTAAAGTTTGTATATTTTCCTTTACCTTAAGTTTATACAGAGCTCTTCTTTATAAGGAAGATAATGTAGTCTAAATATGGCCACGACCATCTAACCCCCTTAATACTCATGAATGATACTGTAAACCAACTTTTATTCGCGGCGACTTTATTTCGCGATTAACTGGAGATGAACTGGATCGCGGCGACTAATTTTTGCGACCAAGCCTTATCCAGACCCATGTTGTGATAATAATCGGACGACAAGGGCTGGTTTTCGGCGAGAAATATTTGCTACAAAAAGGCTCTCGCGAACTTCATGAAAATTTCTCGCACGCAGTTTAAAGATGGTTTACAGTATTGAATTTAACATTATAATCAACTACCTGAATGAAGATATCTTTATTAAGGATTTCAAAAAACAGATTCGTGCATGTGAAAGATCAAGACATATCATAATAATTTTTAAACTGGATGGAAAAATAAATATCCATGTCAATCGTAAGGTTGTTTGAGAATTATATAACCTCTTAATATATTAATATCTGTGACTATTTGTATTGTGTATTATAAATACGTATTAATATTATAAGAATTCAAAGAGTCTAGCGGGGTCAACATATTTACCCTTTAGAGATCTACAGTACCGTCAACGCGGATCCCGTATTTTCCGCGCACCCCCGCGGTCCAAATTGCAACGCGGTTTAAACACCTGTCTCAGGTAAAAACCGCGTGCCCCCGCGGTTCAATCACCCATAATGACAACACCCCCGCGGTTTGAACGATCGATTACAGGTGTTAAAAAGTATCGAAAAGGAACACGAGTTATCTCCCTCGATTAAAAAAATATATTATGCATTAAACATAAATATAAGTTAACAAATGCATAAAGATAATCATGATCCTTTTATAGAAAATCACATAGTTTGAAGGTAAATATTTCTTTTTTTATAGTTGCTGTTTATTTGGTAATACTGGGGTAATATTTGAATTCTAATCATTTAAAGCTGTTATCTGTACAATCTAAGGTAAAATGAGCCATGCCCGCAGGTGGTTAAAAAATCATGCTTTACTAACTTATTGATATATCGATATACGATTAAATTAAATTTTAAAATCTAACCCCAAAAATGTAAAATTAATAAGACTTATTTACTTAAATTAAATATTTTACTTTATAAATATTCAGGTATGTATATTTTTATTTTCAATATCATTTTATCCTATGAAACCGTTAAAAATTCATTCAAAATTTAAAAGTGGCTTAATCGCTTATATTACGGAAAATCACGACTTTATAATTGCTGTAGCAAGCGTCATTGTTTTGATAAAAAAAATTATAATTTGTTCGGAAAATTGATTTCAACCAGTTCTGTAGACCGACTAGTTGTAGCCTCATAAAAACAATTGCTCACAATTAAATGTTCAAAGAAAAATCAGTTCTCCTAATTAAAACACAAAGGAAAAAGGTACTCATAATTAAGATTGTATGATTATTCACATCGCACGGGTTTTATTCAGTTTTAAACTAAGTGTTGCCCTGAAAGATACAGTGTATATACACGTATATTCTGTGATTTTCATAAAACAATGGCTAGGCGTTCTGGTGTGCGTGAAGATAGACATTTCTTTACAAGAATTGGAATGAGGTTGTTACATCACAAAACAATGGGAAGTTGTACATGTTATTAAATGCATACATCTCGAGTTACTTTTAAAAAAACTCAAATACCAACTATTTCTGTACACATTTCCTTCATTGTGTATATTAATTATAAGTCGCGATCATTTCCTGTGTATAGTGATTAACAAACCTAGGGTAGAAAGCCACATGCTCAAGGGGTTTTCACACCTATTCAAGACAAAAGAAAATCTCCAAATTGCGTACGGCTTCGTCTAACCGTACACCTATCTTACAGAGGAGGCTTCTTGATTGAGTGTCGCCGATCTTGATTTTATCTACGATCTTTATGTGTGTGTGAGAGAAAGACTGAGACAGAGAGAGAGAGGGTAATGCTCTTTAGCCCCCCCATCCCCCCACGACGCGACTGCATTAAATTGAAATATACTAATATAAAATTTTTCTAAGTTTGGTATTCATAAAAGACATTGTGATTGAATCCAATATGCAGTTTCAGTCTGAGTCCACGTGCTTCACCTGTCAATCAAATCAGCCCGCGAGCAGCACCACGTGCTTCTTCCTTGATAAAGGAAAACAGTTTCGTTCTATTAGTCTTCGGGGAAAAAAGAAGTTTGTCTAACAATAAAGTAGTTAACACTGTTTATGGTGTTTAGTTTAATGCTTGACACTGTGTTTGTGAAGTTTAGTTCGTATACAACGTTATTTAAACACTGTTAAAAAGAAAACTAATTCTCTCTCTCTCTCTTTTCGGGGGAAGAGACATGTTAAACACCTTTTACAGTTTAAGAAGGCAGTAAAATGAAACAATTATTTATTGTCACTGTTATATAAATTGTTTGATATACGGGTAGAATTCCTGGATGTCACTTGTTGCAAGGAATATCCACCTGCCTCATACCCGTGTATTCTGTGCGTTCAAGCGAAGAGTGATTTCCTGTCAGTGCGATGGTTTCACACCTTTGTGTAAAACAATTGAGACAAATACAGTTAACTTTGACAGTCATTAAACGTTGGAAAGGGGGTACAAAAAACGTTATAATTCGCTACAGATACGACATATGTGTAGTAGCTTCATATTCAACACACATCAAATGATATCAATATCTTTTTATATTTTAAGGGTAAAGTAAAATTTTTCATATTTTGCCGTTGATCGTATGGTATACGTACACCGCGTAGCGTGTGCTTGTCAAGGACTAGGTTAATTGTCTTGAGTATCGACAGCCTCTCTCTCTCTCTCTCTCTCTCTCTCTCTCTCTCTCTCTCGTTATTACTGTTAGTAAAATTGTTTGAAAAACAAATGAAATTCCTGATGGTCACTCGTTACACGGATTATCCACCTGTCTCATATGTACATGTACCAGTGTATTCTGTGCATATAAGCGTAGAGTGATTTCCCGTCAATGCGATGGTTTCACACCTTTATGTTAAACAATTGGGACTAAAGTCAAGTACAATTTACATGTACTTTCACAGTCATTAAAACGTTGAAGAGGTGGAGGGGCGGTTACGAAAAACGGTATTCACAGCTGATACTACATGTACATTTGTGTTGTAGCTTCATATTGAACTCACATAAAATTATGTCAATATAATTTAGTATTTTTAGGGTTGAGTAAAATTTTCATATCATGCCGTTGACCGTAGGTAAACGTTCTCCGTGTAGCATGTGCCTGTCACGGACTAGATTAATTGTCTTGAGCATCGAGAGAGTGCCGTACAACGAGCTACAAACTGATATGGATTAAAACATTTTTGTAGTCGGAAATGTTTAAAATCATTAAAAAATCGAAAAATAATGTTTTATAGTTCTAACCCTCTCCGTCATGTAGATTACATTATAAAAATGACTAAATATTTTTGAAATAATAGGTATATCAACAGTTACATGAAAATTATTACGGGTGCAGATGATTCTTTAATTAAATATCTCTAAAATAATCGATAAGGAGTTTTGAAAACGTGCATTTAAAATACGTAATCATTTTAATGTGTGAAATGAAAACAATACATCAGACATGGCTAGTATAGAATGACTCTCAGTGTTAGGTGGCCGTCTAATTGTCTAATAGCATACAGGTAAAAATCTCCGATCACCTTGTACAACGGTAGGCCACACCGCCGCGGTTTAAACATGGCTGCAGCGAGGACCGCGATGAATTAACCGCGATGGTGTAACGCGGAAAGGATTAAATAACCGCGGGGGGAGCGCGGTCAAATACGGGATCCGCGTTGAAGGTACTGTACCTTAAACTTTTAGTCACAATTTATTAAACTATACATGTAGTAACTCTCATTTTTTTTAAATAAAATTTCCATAAATATTTATCTTAGATCTAAAAGTTCGATACTTTGTTAAACAGAGCTTGATGATTCTCTTCTTATCATTAATGGTCTAAATTAATTAATTAATTGATTCTAAAAACGGTCACAACCTTTTAACCCTCTTTAACTTTGATGTTCAAGAACAGAAAAATTAAAAATGGAGCATTATGGGTCAAAATTTTAAGACACCGTACATATATACTCAAATACTTGAAAGTACTCAATAATCAAACACTATTCCATTTCTATAAGGTCATTAATTTGACAATTGGGTTTTGTATACATTCTAACGCTTAAGATTGCTTTATAAAGAGCCTCATCACAAGAAGAGGAAGAACATACTTGAGATATAAGGAGATGAAAATTAATATTAAATACATGCAAACGAGAGTTATCTGGATGGGAATATTAATCTGCACAGGCATGCAAATTTTCTATTCACAGCCAACATGTGATCTCCATTCCCTCTAGAGAAATCGGCCTTCCTGACCTATCACTGAACTTTTATAAGCTATATTTACCTATCCAAGCATGAAGGAACAAGATTTGATAACAATAAACATATCATAACTTCATACTATTAAACTCAAAAAATTTAACCCAAAAAAATATTGCTATTTATGAAAGGTTTTTTGTTTTCATTAAATTTTTCTTAATCTTAAGGAAGTTATTTTTTAGTTACATTAATTTGCAACTCTGGCATATTTTTTTAAAAGGGGGGGGGGATGAATTCATTGATCACTAAGTATCTCTGATTTTACAAATACTCTTTCATGAATGAAAATCAAAGTACTAAAGATGATCATGGCGGAGTTAATGATAACATTAATCTTCAAATGTATTTCTATCAGTCAATTATTATAAATCATTGTTACTTAAATCTAAAAAGTCCAAATCTTTTAAATACTTTTCATATCAAATAGTCAACAAAATTTAAATATCATGCCATGCTTTTCCCAGAAAAAATGATTTACAATGTCTTATAGCACTGAATTTTTAAAATTTTATCAATCTAGGAATGCTGAATTTGACAAATATCACCAACCCGTTTAATTTCTTAAAACTTTAAATAAGAACAAATTAAAGTGAACAATCTTAGAGTTATCTCTCTTCATTGAAGGGTTCAATTTGTATCTTAATATGGATTATGATTGTATGTTATACACATCCACACACATGGTATCCGGCCACATGTTAACAACCAAATACTGACAGAGGTGTATGTGTAATTGGTTCACACACACACACTCCAATGTACACAATTAAAAATATACTGTGTTTCATCAATATTTGTGTCAGAGCACCAATGTTCATAAATTTTGCAAGTGAAAATCATTGCTAAGGCTTTATGGGACACTTGTCATTATTAATGTTGATATAAGTACATTATAATCAAAATGTTCAAACCAAGCTGTTTTCAAGAATTTTCAAATTTTGCAGTATATGACAATCGAATAGGTTGTAAAATTAATTGGCAAGGTAAAATTTCTAAAATCCCAAGCGGGATTTGAACTCACAACTAACAGATTCAAGTTAAATATTACATGCTCTTAACCCATTGCACTACATTAGGTTGGGTAACATATTGTTAAAAAAAGAAATAATAAAATTATAGTCAATTCTATTGTTCATTTCTATAGGAAGTACTTCACAATATGGAGGTGTCCCATACCACCTTACGGATACGTAGATTTGTATTTATTGATCATCCATAAATGATAAGTAATCAGAATTTACACTAAAATGTACATGTGGTCATATTTCATATATTACATGAAGTGACATTTACCAACACAGTCTGAATGCCCTTACATTCTTTGTACCCTTTCTCTCATTGCATAGAGCTTTCAGATCAGGACAGATAAGCACTAAATTTTATAGCTAAAACACTTTGCACTGCCCCCATCCCCCCTCCCCACCCTTTCCCCGAAAAAAGTAATATTTATAAATATATAAAATATAAACTTGTCAATAGTAAGCCATTGTAAGGCCAAATTTGTCTTCCGATAAATCAGCGCTAGGTGATGATAAAGGATAAACAAGATTTTATTGTTGACAACACCTGAAAGATGAGTATATCTATGTTCATCATAACATATTTACCTGCTAGCACAAGGCGTGCCTTCATATTTCCTTGTATACCCATCTTTCTGTCAGGAATATAATGTCCAATAAATAATATACATACAGCTTGCTGTATCATTGTAAGAGAAAATGATGAACTCGATCCAATAGGAAATATGTAATTATTTAATCCATACAAAAAGGCATTGGAAAGTAAAATTCCTCAAAGCAGTAACCGAAAAAAGCACATTTTCTCCCTCTTCTTCAAAATATGGTGAGAAAAATTATAGATGCCCTAAAAACTCTCTTTCTGGCACTCACAAATTTTTACACAATATATATACAAATAGCTGTAATAAGCCTATAAACTTATGAAAGCTAAACAACTTATGAAGGCTAAAGGTGTATAAAAAAAAATATAGAGAAGACCTCCACCAGCAAACAAACAAAAACAACTGTCAATCAAGGGGATCATGTGAGTGAGTCAGTATATTTCTGCTTTTTAAATGGCTGTGTACCTAAAAATAACCCCTCTTTGTATATCGGTAGGCTGTTGACCTCTCGTTGACCAGACTAAGGCGATTTTTTTTTTTACGGAACAACTCCTACATGGTGAGTTGGCCATATCCCAGAGTTCATCTGCCTAAGCACATGTACTAGATGCCATGATAATTCAAAAGGCAGAAGAATTTGGAGAGTTGTTTTTTTGGGTTTTTTTCTGGGAAATTTTTCTTCCAGGCAGAAATTTTCAAATTCAGTTTTGCTTAGAAGAAAGGCTGCTATTCTTTTTAAGTTCTTCAATCTTTTTTTTATTCTTTCTTTGATACACCTAACATCTTCTACACAAGAGGTTATCTGTTGTACATGATATGATCTGAAAGCTTTTCAACTGCATTTAACAATTAGGTAAAAGTTTTCTTTCAATTGTGACATATTTATGCTATCATTACCAAATTAAGGAAAAAATAAGTAAAAATCCTTAAGTTCAGGAGCACACAACAATCCTATGTCCTTAAGATTCCTCTACAAGATTTTTCAATTTGTCTCCTAATATCTATAAATGCGCATCCTATTCTTTCTCGCAGGCGCTCTGCTTCACCGATTTTTATTTCCTTGAAACAAGAAAATGCGAGAGAATTATGAGAAGTGGGGGAGATCCTTGAGCAAGCAGGATGTCGACTGAACCATGAATGGGCTACAATGTATCGACTCCTCCCCAAGGTTCCTCCAAGGTCACCAGACAGGCCTCACTTGAAGTTCGCACAGGCGGAAAAATTTTTTATCGGTGTTTTAACTTCTCAAGGAACTGGGTGAAATAGAGGTAGTCTTTCATGCTCACCCAAATTTCTTTCTTAAATTCAAAGTTCTTGAAGAACCAGGTGAACTAGAGCTATACCAGCTTCTAATCCATATACATATCTAATTTATCTTTCCTAAATTAATAAGTGTTTTAACATGTTATGGGACATATATCAATAGTAAAGTGGATTAAAGTACATTATTAATAAAATACTTTCACCAGTTTAAAATTTTTTTAATTTTACAATATTTAACCAAAAAATTATGATTTAAACATTTTCGGAAAGGTAAAAATTGTAAAATTCCTAGCAGGATTTGAACTAATGACGTACAGATTTGTAGTGTACCCTCTAATCCACTCTGCTACACTGCTAGGTGACGATTTTGGGAAAGAAACTTTTTTTTAAAGATTACACTTGATTTCATTGTTTATTTCGATAAATAGCAAGTCACAACATGGAAGTGTTTCCTTCTGGAAGAACCTGAGTAAAAAGAGCAATTGTCCTTCAAAATAGCCCTGAATTTATTCCCTAAATTTATGGGCGTTTTTACTTCCGGAAGAGTCAGGTGAAAAAGATCCAGGCTCTCATCATCACTAAATTTTCCGACTTAAAATTTTAGCTTCTTGAAGAAAACTGCTATTCATATTCAGCCAATTTTCATTGAATTCCTAAATAAGTCCACTTTAATAACGTAGCCAACGAAACCACAGTGAATGTATTGACATCCAAAATTAGTCACAACCTCTTTAGTCACATTTGATGCAAAGCAAAAATTGATGAATCACAAAATAGTCAGCCATTTTAATCACACTCTTTGCAATCAATGTAGTCCTAATCCATGCAGTCCCATCTATTATGTTATGAGAACCACTTTAGTCACACCCAATGCAGTGGATGTAGTCACAATCAATTTAGTCACATTCTATGTCATCAAACCACTTTAGTCACACTAAATATTCACAATCAATGTAGTCACAGACAATACACTGACAGACTTAATGTTGTTACATGAATGTAGTCATCGCTATTTTAGTCTATTAGTCAAACTCAATGAAGACACAGCATAAATTCTACAGTCAGAATCATTGTAGGGATGGGCCTTATATAGTTGCAGCCCATATTGGCTAATCCAATATAGTCAAAATCAATTAATGTCAGACACATTCAATAAAAACAAGAGTGTTTATAAGTTGCAACCAATGTATTCACACTCAATTTAGTTATAGCCAATACAGTAACATCCAAAATAGTCATATACTGAAGTCACATTCTATATAGTCATATACAATATAGTCATAGCCAATACAGTAAAATTCCAATATAGTCAAAGCCAATACAGTAACATCTAAAATAGTCATAGACAATGTAGTCACATCCAATATTAAGTCATACTCATTGTATGCACATCTAATGTTTTCACACTTAATTTAGTGATAGCCAATACAAATTACTTCCAATATTACCATAAAAATTGTAGTCCCGTCCAATATAGTCATACTTCTTGTAGGCACATCCAATGTTGTCACAGCCATAATAGTAACCACAGTCAATGTAGTCATATTAGTCACAACCAATGTATTTACACCTTTCAATGTCAAGCCACTATTATCCCACCTGTCTTATTCAATCAAACTCATTATGTAACAATACTCCCAGCAGTCACACCTGATGGTAGTCACACCTAATATAGTCATATCCAATCCAGTATTAGACAACAATCACACCTTAAATGTAGTCACATCCAATGTAGTCTTAGAAAACAGCCACACATAATGTAGTCATATCCAATATAGTCTTAGACAACACTCAAACTTAATGTAGTTATATCCAATGTAGTCTTAGACAACAGTCACACCTAATATAGTCAAATCCAATGTAGTCTTAGACAACAGTCAAACTTAATGATGTCGTATCCAATGTCTTAGAAAACAGTCACACTTTATGTATTTATATCCAATGTAATCTTAGACAACAATCACACTTAATGTATTTATATCCAATGTAATCTTAAACAACAGTCAACTTTAATAGTCATAACCAATGTAGTCTTAGCCAACAGTCACACTTAATGTAGTCATATCCAATGTAGTCTTAGACAACAATCACACAATGTATTTATATCCAATGTAATCTTAGACAACAGTCAAACCTGATATACCGTATATACTCGCCTATAAGTCGGATTTTTGGGAGTAGAAAATTGAGTGAAAAGTGGGGGTCCGACTTATAGGCGAGACATAGTAAAAAAAATTTCACAAGAGAGAAGTAAGTTATATTTCTTTTTAAATAATAAACAGATTATGATAAATGCATTGAACCTGTGTTCATAAAAAGAAAATTCAAGCAGTCTGTTTTTCACACCTAAGGTGATAATAGATATAGGGGTCATGTCACCTAAAACAACACAAGCCAACACCCCATTTTAAGGGGCTAATTACCAACCTAATCAGTCAGTAAGAAAATAAATCACTATCATCAAATTTTCAAAAGGACTCTATTTTAATATCTGGTAGTTTTGAAGCTATTAACAACTTGTAATTAGTGTTACAAAAAATAATGGCATTTAAATCAAAAGTTATTAACATCATAGACCCATGATAGAAATAGTCTAGAAGAAATTATGGGGTGAAAAAAAGGACAATTTTTTTTAGAACTCAAAACATGTATGATAAAATGTGGTATTTTATTGAGAGTATCTGTACATCAATTGTCCTGAAAAAGTCACCCGACTTATAAGGGAGTCAACAGCAAAATCTTCAAATTAAAGCTGGAAAAAGGCAACCGACTTATAGGCGAACCGTACTTATAGGCGAGTATATACGGTAGTCATATCCAATGTAGTCTTAGACAACAGTCACACCTTATATGGTCAAATCCATTATAGTCTTTTAGAGAACAGTCAAACCTAACATAGTAAAATCCATTGCAGTATTAGACAACAGTCAAACCTTAAATGTAGTCATATCCAATGTAGTCAAATAGACAACAGTCACACCTAATATAGTCATATTCATTGTAGTCTTAGACAACTGTCACACCTAATGTAGTCAAATCAATTGTAGTCATAGACAACAGTCACACCTAATGTAGTCATACCCAACGTAGTCTTAGACAACAGTCAAACAATCAAGTCTTGTATACTATATTTAATGTTTCAAAGGCAATAATTGAAATTCATGTCTATCCAGAAATCATTGTTTTCTACCCTAAATTTAATCCTAAAGTATGTTTTGGAGAGAGAGAGAGAGAGAGAGAGAGAGAGAGAGAGAGAGAGAGAGAGAGAGAGAATATAAATCTTTCATACTAGATTTCTGAACCAGCTATTGTCATTAATGCAGTGAGAAAAGGACAACAAATCAATCAAGGATAAAAGCTTACTGATTTCATCAATATTTATTGAGCAATTATTTTCTGTGAAATTCATTGCTGAGATGATCAACAAAAACAAATGGAAGATTTCTGACACTATAGATTGTATCTTTTCACTGCATGGAGCAGAATTTCTATAAAAGCTACAATTGTCCTGGAAACTGAACAGTAATGAATTTCAAGAAAAAAGATTACCAGAGATATTTCAATTATGACCATGTCTCTATGAAAAATTAACCACTTTTTTCATAAATATCTATGAGAAACTTTCCTTTGCAAAAGTTAAAAATAATTGGCCAAGGGGTTAAATGGCAGATAATAGGCAAAAGACTCCTGGAATGTAAAATTAAACCTACCAATATACGAGTTCTGTCCTAATTCTTATTTTGCCCTACATGTAAATTACAAGAACTCTTATTAGCTGATCTTAATCCACATTATTAATAAGATCTATAAATGAGAACTTAATGCCCCTAGGAATGTCCTTATATCTATTGTATAAAAAAAAATTAATATCCATTTGTAACATGAGATATTTCACTGCATGTACAAACGGTGGTAAAATTTGACCTTTCAAACTGTGAATTCTTATTAATTTTTGCTGAAAGTATATTCCAAACATTTGAGAAATACTTTCTTGAAGTACTTTCTTTAAGAGGAGATTCAACAGTTTTGCATCAAATTGCAAGATTATAAAATTGTGATCACCAAATTTTATGCTAGTTTACTTTACATGTCTGAAAATCAAAGCAAGATTTTAAAACCGCAGGATGCGCTTCTCCCGATTTTTTGTTGATATTAATTCCTCGCATTTTAAATTAGGAATCATGACTATAGTACAAATACAGTAAATCTTGTGTAAAAAAAAAAAAAAAGAAGGAATCCTCAACACTGTGCTTCTACTCATTAAGTCAGTTAATTAACTTCTTATAAGGCGGGCTGGATGCAGGTGTTTGGCCATTTTCATTCTATATGAATCTCCCTTACACAAAGAGCTCTATATAAAAATAATGAAAAAATATTTGGATCCTTCTTTACTAAAAACTATAGTAAAACTTGGTTATAGTGAACACGCTTATAATGAATTGACGCTTACAGCGAAGTGATTTCCATTCATCATGACTATATTTTATGTTGTTAACTTGACGGATATAACAAATTATGCTTATAATGAAGCAAAATCGCCCGTCCCTGGCACTTCATTATAACCGTGTTATACTGTAATTTATAATGGCCAAAATGATCATATGTAAAATTTCAGGGCAGATCTTATGGGTAATTTGTTCACTATCTCTGCAACTTCTCTACAGATCCCCCATGACTTAGACAACACAAGTAGCTGCATCTCATGTCTTATCTGTGACATACTCAACCTCAATATCAATTTACCTAATTTATACTTTCAGTTTCCTTTTAATGATACTGGCAAAAATTTCCAAAGACTTCAGGTCCTCATCTGTTGCATTTTGCACTCCATATGGAATCATTACAAGTAGCAATTTGTTAGCATGTTAATACATGTACCATGAATTATAATTTTTTGGTTCAATAAAAGGTAGGTTTTTGGTCTTATTTAATGTTAAGTTGTGTTATTTCTGTTTTAAGAGTCAAGGAAAAAGCAGACTTGGAATAAATCAGTGTTTGTACAGCACTGTGAACATTGTCCAAAGGAACCAAACTTGACCTTGACCTTTGTCAATGAACTTAAACCCTTTTTGTCAGGTACATGTACAAATAATAATTTATATATATGGCCCTAAATTATCACTGTCCAAAATTTAAAGGGTTCTTCTCAATATTGCAAAGTTCCATAGATTTGACCATAATTCCAAAGAGTTGATCATAGTTCCCAAAAAAATGACCAAAGTTCAAAAGCTTTAAAATTTGCAACATGTGAAAGAGGATGAAAATATGATATTGTCTCTGTAAATCTAAATAAAGACATTTCATTTCATTTAAGTTGTTGGATAGTTTTGTTAATATCAAGTCAACTATAATTGTAGATGGAGATAGTGAAGTTTGAATGTGGGAGAGTAAAATAGAATTGGGGGAGCAGCTGTAAGTAGGAGAGAATTTAAGTGGGGTATGGGGTGGTGACAAGGTTTATTTTCACAGCCCTTTCTCTTTAAAATTCACCATACAGCTAGAACAGCTGAAAAAGTTGAGTGGTAACAAATTATCCATCACTTCTACATTCATTTTTTAAATTAGATATAATTTTTTTAGCTATTAACCATAATCTAGTAAGGCAAAAATACTAAGCTCTAAATTTGGAACATTTCCTTGAACTGTAAACAGAGCTCTTCTTTTCAAGGAGATCAAAATAGTCTACAAATGGCCATGACCACTTAGTCCTCTTAAAATTGGTATCTATTTCATATCCACATGTCAACTGAATGCCATATATGCTTGCCTGCAAATCAATATAGTCAATACCAGTATATCTATCTGAACAATTTTAATCAAACCCACACAAAAGAACACAGAAGAAAAATAAATTTTTAGCTGGATGATACAACGCAATCTGTACGTCACATGGTCTTAAAGTACCTCGTTAAACCCACACCCTGGTGTTACAAAATGACCATTTTTACCTGAGCTCAGGTAAACATGTAACGGCCGAGAGCTCTGAGGTGAGTGACCGGTGATATCCAGCCATAAACTAAACAGCTTTAACATGGAGAAACATTGTTGGCAATATGTGTGCCTACAGGCCTCTAAACTATTGCTGCATGTACAGGGTTTTCTGAGTCACTCAACTTGAGAGAATGTTTGCTTGCAAGTTTTCTTTCCATTGGAACAGTTAAAGCCTAGCTCTTGAAGCCTGCCAAAATGATTCTGTCCTTCAACTGCTATTGCATTTCCTACATTGCACCACAACCATTATCCAATGCACTCTGGATATACTGGTTATTTAACATGTACAACATCAACACAATCTATGGAAGACCTGTTCTACCTGAATAAGACATTCACCAAGCCCCTGCTGGAGACAGTCGCTTTGAAATTAAAGGCATAGAACTGTGTTACTAAATGACATGAAGATGACAGTTCCCTTACAAATATTCATTATCCCAGCATATTGAGCAAACATGTTAATGAAATTAACATTTCATTTTATTTCTTCTGCAATTACATATTATGGTAAAAACTTATATCTGCATTTTGGAAATGGGGGGGGGGGATTTTAAATCAATGATATTTTTATATGGCTTTCTATTCAATTTAGTTCATTATTTTTCTTAATTAAATTACCATATAAACAGTAAAAAAGGTACATTATAAATTTACAAACAATATAGAAGAATATATATTGTGGTAGAATATTAGCATTGAGGAGAACATAAAAACCTTATAAATTTTGGTTAGTAAGGCCATACAAAATTAATATTTAGATTCTCATCCTAATTTGCCAAAAAT
The DNA here is from genome assembly GCF_025612915.1 of Magallana angulata. NCBI lineage: Eukaryota > Metazoa > Mollusca > Bivalvia > Ostreida > Ostreidae > Magallana > Magallana angulata. Next base: position 30,952,889 of record NC_069119.1, on the reverse strand, counting down.
ATGCGGCGGGTGGGCGGACTTTATTTACTATTTAAAAAAAAACCCACCTTTTCACCGTTCATGTTCTAGAAATAACAACTGCTCGCTCTATTCTTTTAAGTTGTTTATATCAATATGAGTACACAAACCCAGTTGTAATCTTTTAATTCCATTTTATTTTGACTCAACTGTCAATGCATGAAGACATTAAATGTATCCTTATGATGACAAACATGACTGGAATAACTCGGTAGTTCACATGTTCAGGCAGCCACTTTTTGAATTTTTTGTATGCTGAGCCCTCCTTCTTTTCCTGAAATTTTTTTTCCATAATTTTCTTTTTTTAAAACCAATTAAAATGCATCGGGGTGGGCCATTTTCAGAAGGGCGGGCGGGGATGAGAATCTAAAAATTAATTTTATGTGGCCTTAATGTACTTCCTTATCAAATAAAATATCAAAAGTAGTCATTACTTGGAATTTGATAACAGACTTCCTCTTTCAGGAAAATATCCTCACTTAAACAAAAGGATAGGATTTTCTAACATAAAACTTCTAGCCAAAAGGAAAAGCAGTTTTCTGAATTTAAAGCTTTTGTAGAATTTTTGATAGTAAATACTGTCAATACTCTGTCTAAATTGACATGAAAATCATGTTTGATAGAAAATATTGTAAATTAGCATTTGCCAGCAAATTTGAAATAATTCATTATTCATAATTATTTTTGGAAAAGGGGATCAATTTCATAAATTAATTAAATGAATGCCATTTCTATGATTTTTTTTTTATCCTTCGACACCAATTATAATTATAAATCTATTAAATATTTTGAAGTACAAAATTGTACAAATCTTATGAATATATAACCAAAAACTATCTATATAAACATAAAATTAATAAATAAACATATTTATGGAACAATCAAAAAAAATTTCTGATAAACAACTTCTCATACAGAATATAACTTGGCTGATAAATAAATTAGTATACAGCAAATTTAACTGCTCATTTCAGCTTCATTGATTTTTATTTTTTTAAAAATATTGGTATTTTAGTGCATTTAAATAAAGAAAAAAAAAATTCTTATCATCCTCTAACTTTGGGGATTTAATCCCAGTCTTTAAATTTTTACTGATACCTACAGAAAAAAAATCAATATGCTGATTTGAGAACAATTAATAATAAACTTTCCCCTTTCATATATCCAACTTCAAATTCTAGTAATACTGAATATAATAATTTAGTTTGAGATTTAAATTCTGAATATAAATGATACAAATTATGTAATATTTTAATAATTTTAATTAGAAACACAAATGAACAGAGCACAATATTATGTTTCTTATATTCATTTGTTTTTTTTTATCTCTTATCTAGAATATTCATTTTTTAGTTAACTTGACATTTATTCAATTAATATTTACAATCCTTACAATCATTCTTTAAAATTGCAAAGTTTTCTTTTTTTTATTTTAAGACAGATAAATTATTCATTTTTAAAATCTGATTCTTTTAACATTTATTTAATTAATTTACATTCCATTAACTCTTAGCCAATGAAATATCCGCTTCAAAAAAATATAGACGAATGAGAGTAAAGCCGAAAAAATTCAAATATATATACACGCAATACTGATTACCTTTGGTTTTTTTCCTGATTGATAAGAAAGATGAGTGGATGGCTTTTAAATCCAATAACGCTCAATATAATTATATCTCCATAATGATGAACGTGTAAAAAAAAATTTCTTCCTTTTTTTTTAGCTAAAGCACTGTTGTGCGCTATAAACAGAAAATGACCAGGCTTTGAGGTGAATACCTTCTGAGAATTGCAAGTTTTAATATGCAATAGCCAGTAGCGCATGATTGACCAATCAGAACAGTGGATTTCAGCTTGAACAAGGTACCGTAGCATTAGAGAAACCTTGCTGGATAGATATATGTGCGCACACTGCCCGGCTACCGAATTTCTCTTTCTATATTGTCCTTTAAAAATTATTTCTTAAATCCAACATTCACTTTCCATTAAGAAATTATTTTTTTTTTTTTTTTACATATTGAGCTGGTCTAAATAAATATCTTTTTCAGAATCAAGTATTTAATTTCTCTGACAAAATCTACCTTTCGTTTCTACGAAAATTTTTCTCTAGAGTTCTTTTAATTTCATATTAAAACAGTGTCTGACTGCATATGTAATTTAAATTCACCTTTACCTGATATTGAAATAACATTTGACAGTGACATATATAATATCAAATATCTACATAATAAAATGTTTCTTTCAAAATGTATGCACAATTTAAAACTACCATATTGATCAAAAAGTTGTAATGAAAACCATTTCAAATCAATGTCCACGGTTTGTAAAATACCTCACAGATCAATAGGTCAGAGACTTTAAGCTTACATAACCATTCAGTGAAGGACTTACCCAACTTTTCTCACGTGGAAAAAGTAAGTCAGAAAGATCCAGAATTCACAAATCAACTCCTATATGATTAATATTCTACATTCCTTTCCAAAAAAAATAAATAAATTCACAATCCAAAAAACACAAGGTACGTTAAAAAAAAATTTATAAAGGCCTCTAACAATTGAACGATTTAAAAAAAAAAAAGAGGAGATTTTTCCTGCGTTAATAATCGGCCATATACTGGGCTACTGGGTCGATTTCTATTTAACATGGGGGTAATCTCAGGTCACTTTTCAAAAGGTCGAGCATCGAGGGGTCATTCAGAGGCTAAGACAACTAGCCATGTATGTATGTATAAATCTCCTGACCCGAGTTGTTTGTCTGGGCGCTTGGAGTGTCGGTCAATATTCAGATAATTACCATCAGAGCTGACCAATATGCAGAGTGTTGGAAAGGAGAGAAGGGAGAGGGGGGATATCTATTTTTACACTGACCATACTATTGCACCTTTCCTCTTTGAAAGTTTTTATCATAGTCGTTAAAGCTGTTCAAAAATGATCATCTCTTCTTCTAATTATAAAGGAAAGGAGGTCAGGAGGCTATTTGCTCTTTTAAATGAATGTACATATTAATATATGTACTATTGCACACCTCCTCTTGCAAGTTTTAATTACACTTATATATATGTCAAGAGAGGTGATCAAATCTGATATCCTCTTCAAATTAAAAAGGAAAAGGGTGAAGGAAAGGGAAGGGGGTTGGGGTGGCAGTGTGTGTGTGTGTGGGGGGGGGGGGGGGTGTATTTACAATGTCAATGTATTTGTTGGTTTAGTCAAATGTATATATTGACATTATACACTAATTATGCACCTCAATTATGAACTTATGTATTGCTGATGTGCATGAACTGACAGAAAAGGCTAAGGTTCCAGTGAGACTCATTAAAATGCATATCATTAAACTTACATAAATACTTAACATAGCAATTGGGTGTACATATTTTGTAAAATGTGGAACTTAAGATAGGATACTTATCTTTTTTCTTCAAAATCAACTTTTTTAAATCAGATATTGGTTTAAAAAATTTTGTCCTGAATTTATTTTTTTATTTGTTCAAACTGTTCAAATTCACTGACTAATACAACCCAGGATATGAACTAACATCTGTATGCATGCATGTAACTTATCATGTCGCTTAATGATCAGACATCGTGGTAAAGATAACATGCAATCAACACAGATCCCTGATCACAACAAAGCCGGATGTTTTTCTCTCTGTGTACAATTCTCTCTCTCTCTCTCTCTCTCTCTCTCTCTTTCTCTCTCCTGCATCTATCACACCCATTTTGCATATATCTCACCTATCTTTCCCTCTGTATACACCTTCTCTCTCTCTTTATAGTGATTACATCAATCTCTATATATACATTTTTATTTCTCTTTCTCTCATTCTCTCTCTCTCTCTCTTTCTAGTGATTACATCAATCTTTTTATACATCCATCTATCTCTCCATTACATCTCTCTCTCTCTCTCCATTACATCTCTCTCCACATATCTCTCTCTCTCTCTCTCTCTCTCTCTCTCTCTCTCTCTCTACATATATCTATCTCTGATTAACTAAAGTACAGCCCCCACTCACTGTAGCGTTACATGATCTGACTTTGGACTCCTGTCCACTTCTGCTCGGTCATTACTCTCCCTCTACGGACACTCACGGCCTGTTTTCACAAACAGACGGATTTTATCTGCATATACATACAATGCTGTCATTTACACAGCATGGTCAGTGGGGCTTTAAACTTCCCCTTCCTATTTTTTTTTTCATGCTTATGACGGTTGCATTTATATTAAGCTCTGTTGCTGGCCATTTCCCTTCAATATGGGTTGAATGACTGTGGGCTATTATAACTCATCGCCAACTGTGAATTACGATTCCATTGAAAGTAATATCTACACAAAAGTTCTGTAAATCAGTATTGAATAATAGCGAGCGCAGCGAGGCGGCGCGAAGCGCCGCTCGCGTAGCGAGCTCCATAGACAACGTGTACGAACGGAGGAAATTCGAGTTGAAATCTGCACATTGTTCAAAGAAAATTTTGTGGACCCGCGTGAAAACGTTCTACTATCCCAGTGATCCTTTGCGGTGCATAGCAACTTGGCGGAACAGGAAGCGTTTCTAAGGAAAATTCTTACCTGTAAATCGCATACAACATTTTCATTTAACAATAAAAAATCCTTTTAAAAACATTAAAGTAAACAACACATATGCTTACGTAAAAAACTGTACCTATGACGTCATTTCCTTCCCCGAATTTGTCCGACAATTTACGAAAACTGTCGAGCGCAAAAAGTTAAGTATGACATCACAGTGATCTGGCGTTTTATATTCCCGCGATACATTTAGAGGTGGATCAAGCATCTGTACTGAATGTAACGTGTAGGAAGTACACAGTAGGGAGTCACCGTTAATACTGATACTGCGCTCACTATTAACGGTGACTCTTTGGCTGATTAGTTTTGTTTTAATGATTTTTTTTTGCTCAGTAAATACGCATGCAAGTTCCATGCTAAATTTATTGTCATATTGATCCAATCATTGTATACGTTAGGTAGGTGACAAAAACTTATTAAAAAAGAAAAGTCTAATCATTATTAGATCTACGTGTAGCCACGTCATTTTGTAATGAATATATAAAAGAAAAAAATTAAACTGTTAAAATATCTACATGTATTTGTTATATGCAACATATGTGGTCAAACCTTTCAATAATATTGGATATCACACACTAAAAAAAGGGGGAGGGAACATGTCTACAACGTATAGCGTAAAAAATTAAAAAGATTAAAAACAAAATTGATGTCACAGAGGAAAACTAAAACACCGGTAACTACAAGGAACAAAATGAGAAATAACATAGACACACAATTTATTGATTTTAATGATCATTATCAAAAGGTAAAGAAGAGATAAAAAAAATTTAAAAACCGGCTTTGTGTTTATCAAAATATTTTAATAAGTCTGTTTAACATTTTATTAATGCTCAGTGGTAGTTTTTTGTTTAAGTGTATAAACCTAGGAAGGGACCATTGGAATAAAAGTTTGATATCTTCCGGTTCCTTGCGGTGGTAAAAGTTTTCGAGACAAAGCCAAAGTTTTTTGGTTTGGGTAAGTCCACGGGTTGCATTTAACAATGATGACAGATGTGTGACTCCTTCTGCGCTCGCCCCAACGGTCACACCGTAAAACATATTAAAATCATTGGTTGAAATGATCATTTTGAAACTTAAAACAAATTCTCTTCTAGATCCAATATTTTTTGCTATTTATTACTGCTTCAATCGTTATTCTTTTTCCCTTTCATATTCTTATTAATAAAAAAAGTGAAGGAGTAGGTAAATACTGTAAAAGTGGTTATTTTAAATGCTATTAGTTAGGTACCCATTTTCTATGGTCAAACAATACGTCTATATATGTATTAAATACTCAGACCCAGGATTCACCAATCTTAAGTTTTGATTTTTTTACCATAGTCGCGAGGGTATTTTACTGTATGCGGTTTTAAGCTTACCGCGTAAGTAGGGTGAATTTCTTCTGTGCATAAATAACCACTCTATACAGTTCAAGTAATAGAATAAGTATTAAATTAGTAAATTTCAGAACTTCTCAAGCAAACTCTAAATACGCTAGGCTTTACACAAAAATGACATTCCAGCTAAACAATCAATCAAACTGAATCATCAAAGTTCTTATTTCAATAATTCTACTGTTCTTATTAATCTCTTTCTTTAATCTGTAAAACTACTGAGCGACTTCTCAACATCCTTCAAATTAAATGCATTACGTATCACGTGTCATGGGCACAAAAATCTATATAGGCCTCCCTGAAGGCAATTAGAAGGCAGTAAGAAATTAACATGGCAACAATTAAGATTACCAGTACTGATATGGGTATATACATCTTTATAAATCGAACAAATACAACAACAAAAAATTGTAAGTTAGATTGGAAAAAGAAATAAAAAAAGAAAATAAAAGCCTTGTAAAGTGAGGAGGGGACAACATACAAAAACTAAAACGAGATAAGGATGATTGTTAAGTCAAAGACTGCAGGCCTCACACACAATTATATATCATCTCCCAATAGTCGTTAAAATGTTTCTTGTTTCTCTTTGCTGTGGCTATAGAGATGAGGGCAGGTCATCAATATTGACGACTTAATAGGCGCCCATTTCCCGATCGGATTTCTCTCCTTCACATCAGTTCGTTATCTTCAAATGGACAAATGATGTGGAGCATGATTTCCTGATTTACAGAGTTAACTCCCTTTGTTCCAGATTAGTTTAATGTCTACAATTATCTCCCCCTTACCTTATCTTTTATTATGACTGCTTCTTAACACTGATTTCATTAATTTTGTCTACAGTGAGGTTTGAAAAAACCTTCAGAAACAAACTTCACCTTCAGGAGGACAACAAATGAAATACAGAAGAGAGACCTATTAAAAAATACATAATTAGGGCTCGTCTGTCATTTCCATATTCAGACTATCTTATCTTGTTGGAGAAAATCTCTGAATAAAAATAGTCTAATTAAGAGAAAAATACAAAATTTCCAGCTATACAACATTTAGGTTTTTTTTAAATTAAAAAACATATTCTTTATGACTTAGCAATATCATACCAACTGATTTAGATGCAATTGATATTCAGTTGGCAATCACTTTATAAAGAAAAGAAAATCATATGCCGGGGTAGCTGCCACGCCTCAAGATAATGGAAATAGAACTATATGGTATCTGACAATATTACATCAAGTTGGCCTTACAGCAATATGAGCTGTATTTCTTTAAAATTTTGTATTTTGTTGCATGATAGTATGACAAGTCTGCATGTAACTTAAACTTTTAATTAATGGTAAATAAAGTTTGAAAATCTTATATGGAATATATATAGCAAATCAATTTTTGTACAGGATGACAATAATTCAATTTTGCTTCAGTTAAGGCTTCTAAACAGCTTTTCCCACAAAAATATAGCTTATAGAATAGTATAAAAAGCCATGTTTTTTTGTTAGAAGAAAATAACTTTTTCCTAAAAAAAAATTGCAACATAAAAATTGCAACTCACATTGCTTTAAGATAATGGAAATCTACATGTAACTATACAGTCTTTGACAATATAACAACAAGTTGCCTGATTCTTCAATAGCAACCAAAACAGTTTGATTCATTCTGTAAATTCCTTATATTATGGGTGTACTTAATTCTGTGATCCCTCTGGTTTGTATCAAATGGCAGAAATATAAAATCGCGAATGTGGAATTTTTGAAATTCTCTCTTTTTCTTATTGTTCTAAATTCTAACTAAATAAAGAAAAAAAATGGCGAGATTTTAAAATCCACGGAGGGTGCTTCTCGCAATTTTATGCGGATATTAACTCCTTGCGTTGAATTAGGAATCTACAGTATCCTTAAGATACATACAGCATGCATAAAGAAACCACAGCTTCCGACAAAACTACTCACTGTTTGGTAACACCAAAAGCATTAAATTTAGACTTTTGATTGCAGTTTATAATGCTTACGATCATGTGAAAAATCTTTAAAATCTTTTATTATCGTTTAGATGCTCAGTGTGAGCAGAGTGTATCTTCCTAACAATCAAAGTACTGAAAGCATTAAAAGATAGAATTATATAAATAATCATAATTTTTAACAAGATAACATTTCATTTATTGGTTTCATTTTCAGAGCCTTTTTAGGTTCTTATCATATAAAAGTCCTTGGTAGAAACCTTGATCCCCTTCCTCCCTTGTTAATGTCATTTTATAAAAAACATTAAATCGGATGCTATCACAGATATGCCGAGGAATATAAACGTAATTTGTGATATCCAATTATTTTACAATGCCTGGTAGAATTTCAGAGAATGAATTTAACAATGCGATAAACATGAATTCTTTTAAAGCATGTTGGCCCTAATAGTGTTTCATTGTACTGAAGAATTAATCACTCACCATAATAATTTATTTATCGTAATAATCAAACAGACTATTACTTAGCCTCAAACATCATTTCAACCTCTTTCTTATTTCAATGATTTTTGTTGTGTTGAAAAACAATGTGATAGAGAACCCGGCTGAATAAAATTCAATCCGCTTTCTTTCTCTGAGCTATAATTCATGGCCTGGCCCCCGTTGCTTATTCATTTAAAAGCCAATACCAACTAGTATAAATCAATTTTCATCGTTTTACATACATTAAGAGATTTGAGTCTTTACAATTATGAAAAATTATTTACACCAAATGATTTTCAATACTCACTTGCTGTAGAGCAATGAGACAAACAAACACAAATCACCCACACAAGTATCGGCTTTTCTAAAAAAAATTCTGATGATGTATATTCCTATGAAAAATTCTAACCCCCCCCCCTCCCCCCACTGTTGCTTGACCCTACCCCTGGTCAAGTTTGAACAAAATTGAATCTATATATACTACCTGCAGATGCTTCCACACAGGTTACAGCTTTTCTAGGCGAATAATATTTGAGAAGTAGATTTTTTCTCTATATATGTGTATATATATATATATATATATAAATATATGTAAAATATTGTCACTGCTCAAATGGGAATTCTAAGCAACATTAGTTTCCTAACTCCCAAAGCTTTCATCCAATGAAAAATTAACAAGACAACCTTGAACAGGCCCCACTGATGAAAAAGCCATGTAAAGATTACATTTATACCACAACCTTCCAAAAGTATATACCCTGGATGCATACATGGCAGTGGATGCTAGTTTGATTTGACTCCCTCTTCTCTTAATTGGCATGAGCACCAATACCAATTAAAACATCTGATGTGTCATCTTTATTAAACACTAATTATGAGGAGGCCAGAAAATGTCTTTAACCTGCACCTTAAAAGACAATGACTTTTTGGAAAACATAACAACAGGTTATACACAAGTGCACAAAGGTATGATTTTCAGACTTATGAGAAATTGGCTTTTATGCACAAAACATTTTCCATTTTTGGGGTGCGTTTTACAAATTTTATTACATAAATCAAAGTTGTAAATCTTTTCAGTCTCACAAAATGAACATTGGAGTAAAATTAATACATTAACAATTTATATCAAAATGTATTAATGCTTATAAGTAAATTTAACTGTTGTCTTGATAGTTACACCATATTTGCCAATTTATGAAATCGATATACATACATTAAGAGATTTGAGTCTTTACAATTATGAAAAATTATTTGCACCAAATGATTTTCAATACTCACTCTACTGTAGAGCAATGAGACAAACAAACACAAATCACCCACACAAGTTTTGGCTTTTCTAAAAAAAAATTCCGATGATGTATATTCCTATGTAAAATTCTAGCCCCCCCCCCCCCCCCCCCTTCTCCCACTGTTGCTTAACCCTACCCTTGGTCAAGTTTGAACAAACTTGAATCTATCATACCTGCAGATGCTTCCACACAATTAAGTTACAGCTTTTCTGGATGAATAATATTTGATAAGTAGATTTTTTCTCTATATATGTGTATATATATTAATATATGTAAAATATTGTCACTGCTCACATGGGAATTCTAAGCAACATAAGTTTCCTAACTCCCAAAGCTTGCATCCAATAAAAAATTAACAAGATAACCTTGAACAGGTCCCGGCCGCTGATGAACAAGCCATATGTATAGTTTATATTTACACCACAACCATCCAATAGTATATACGCTGGATGCATACATGGATGATAGTTTGATTTGACTCCCTCTTCTCTTGATTGGCATGAGCACCAATATCAATTAAAACATCTGATGTGTCATCTTTATTAAACACTAATTATGAGGAGGCCAGAAAATGTCTTTAACCTGCACCTTAAAAGACAATGACTTTTTGGAAAACATAACAACAGGTTTTACTCAAGTGCACAAAGGTATGATTTTCAGACTTATGAGAAATTGGCTTTTATGCACAAAATTCTGAACAAAAACATAATTTTCCATTTTTTGGGTGCGTTTTACAAATTTTATTACATAAATCAAAGTTGTAAATCTTTTCAGTCTCACAAAATGAACATTGGAGTAAAATTAATACATTAACAATTTATATCAAAATGTATTAATGCTTATAAGTAAATTTAAATGTTGTCTTGATAGTTACACCATATTTGCCAATTTATGAACAAGCATTCATAAATCTGCATGGTCATAATCTATTGGTCCTATACCCACTTCTTTCAGTAAATTGCAGCCCTGGACTTATATATATATATATATACATTCCTCCTTTCATCAGTGGTAAAATGTGTCGGTCACTGCATCAAACTTTTTGAAATGCTTTGCAATCAAATTGCATCTTCATTGCATGCAATCAAAGTTTGCATTTTCAAGTGATGCGTAAATGATGGGAGGCAGGATGGTCTACAAATTGCCCATCGGACTAGCATATACCACCTTATATTTACATTATCCAGTGTCTTTGCCTGTGATAACACTACGTATCGATTTTGTACTATATAACTCATAATACAAACGACGCCAAATCGAGGCGCCAGCGGGGTTTGTTTATTTATATTTAAATATTTAATCGTACGATGGCCTAAGATTATATAAATATAAGTAATAAGGAATCATTCTTTGAATATTATGAGGTGATAATTTCGGTCGGGGCGTGATCAAATCTATCATAAAGCCCTTCGGGCTTTAATGGATTTGATCACGCCCCGACCAAAATTATCACCTCATAATACTCAAAGAATGATTCCTTATTCCTTATTTAAACCCGATATCATTAGCCATTTACTATTACTTGGTAGATATAAAATACAAATATATTGGATTAAACAATTTTTCTAGCATTTTTCTGTACATTAAATGTGTTTATCAGCTTTTTGTTAAAGGAAGGTAAAATATCGCCTAAAATTGGCCACACCCATCCATGTTGTGGTTAATCTGTATTCACAGTACATCTGCCTTAATGTGTTAGCATAAAAATCGAACCATTTAGTGATTAAATAAAGCTGTTTTCCAACATAACTGATTCTAAATTACATTTAACACTCTAAAAACACGATTGAAATTCTCAAGCACAAAATTCTTATGATCGCATCAGAGAGCCACATTTTGATTCTCTTTCCCGCTTGACACTCTTGGGCAGCTGTTCAACCCCAGAATGTGATAAACACACTCTGACTAATAAAGGCGAACGACCTGTCAGTTTTTCTGATATGTACATTCATATATATACATGTGACTTGCATTATAATAACCTATGGTGTTTGTATAAGAACTCAACAAAAAGACACCCACAAGAAAAGGCAAAGAAGGAAAAAATACACCAATCCCGGTACTACCGCCGGTTAACGACCCACACCACCGGATTAGTCTTATTTTAATCCCTTCATTATACTACGATACAGTGGCCACTTTCTGCTTCATACTTCAACACACAATGTATCATCACGGGCTGTTTGCTACCCATTAATCCTATTTACTTTTCACTTTCGAGTCCCCGCTAAGCCAACTACGACATTCCAGTAAATGCCGGATCTATCACAGCACACACAAAGTCTCAGCAAGGCCTCAATCTTTTCAAAATGACTCCCTACTTCAGATATTTTTCCTCCTCCTCCGAAAAATATACTTAAAATACAATGTGATTCCCCTAGAGGCAAATTATTCTTCAATTTGCAACATCCCTAATATATTCATTATGTATTTCTTAGGTCGAAAATATCGGGCTTTCATAAAAATGAAAAAATTCAATTTTTCTGTTGGATCGTTACACCCTTTGCTGCCTTAATTGGATATCAAATTGACAAACATGTCTGTGTATGTCAAGTCCAAATGACTAAAGCATGACATCACTAACCAGCAAAATACACTCATATTTTCCACTCCTTATACCATTTTTAATTCAAGGGTAGAGGATCACTGGACCTACACAGTTGAGGTCCAGCAACTATAAGGGGGTGGAGTATTTACCATTCCGACTCCAATATCATATGTGCATGTTGATCTGTTCCTGAGTACTTGTAGATTAGTGGCATTTTTTCTTCATTTTTTTTATTTTTTGGAGGGGGGGACTTGTAGGCAGGAGGGATATACATGTAATATCTTTAACCATTTTTATATTTTGAAGCAATAGTAATCACTGTTAGAATTGCTGTTATACCAAAACCTCCGACCATTTCATGCCCAGATTTGTTCATGCTCTAGAAGATTTAATGATTTGTATTGGCAGGTCATTCCTAATCAACCATTAGTGTATCTCCATGATTTGTAGATTTCAAAATTTAACCATTAAGGTACACAGAGACTAATTTACACACAGACTAATGTACACACAGAGACTAATTTACACACAGACTAATGTACACACAGAGACTAATGTACACACAGAGACTAATGTACACACAGAGACTAATGTACACACAGAGACTAATGTACACACAGACTAATGTACACACAGAGACTAATATACATAGACAATTGTGTGACTAATGTACACACATACTAATGTACACACAGAGACTAATATACATAGACTAATGTGTGACTAATGTACACACAGACTAATGTACACACAGAAACTTATGTACACACAGACTAGTGTACACACAGACTAATGTACACAGACTAATGTAAACAGAGACTAATGTACACACATACTATACACAGAGACTTAAATGTACACAGAGACTAGTGTACACACAGACTTATGTACACACAAACTAATGTACACAGAGACTAATGTACACACAGACTAGTGTACACAGCAACTTAAATGTACACAGAGACTATTGTACACACCATACTTACCAACTGACCCGATTTCGTCGGGTCACACCCGATTTTTCAACCCTTCACCCGATTATTTTTTATGACCCGGCGGGTCATGCTTTTCACCCGATTTTTGTCGAACAACCCGAAAATCTCCCGATTTCCGGATTTGGTTCGTAAATTACGTTGCGCGTTTGACTTCCAGTTATGAACCCAAGCTGAGCTTGGATTTACGTAACACGTAAACAATGCCGATGGCTATAACAGACACATTATGTGTAATTATTATCGTGAGTTGTTTTGACTAAGCGAAGGTTTAAATCATTAAGTGTGATGGCTTCCAATAAGAAAAGGTCTTCATCGGGGCCAGCGGAATCAAAACCAACAAAAAGAAAACGATATTTTTGTACCTATCAACATATCTGGGAAAATGAATTCCCAGAAGTAAAACAAAGTAATCGAGTACAAAACGAGGCTTTTATGTTCTATATAACGCACATTTGAATATCGGATTTTGTGCCCAAAATGATCTGACTAAACATTCAAAAACGCTAAGTCATGTATAGGATGCTTTTTAATACACATAACTCTTCCAAGTCACTTACAACTTTCATGCCATCATTTACAGAGTTCATAAGCAAGGTTAATGTAGCAGAAACTCTTTTTGCATTTTTTTTAGCTGAACACAACCTACCATTTTCTGTGTCAGATCACTTTGCAAAATTCAAAATCAGCAACTGTTAGTTAAAATGCTTCTTTGCAATAAAGCATTACACATAAGTTTTTAACACATATTTCTATTGTATATACCTATGAAATGCATGGTAAATATGTCGTGAATGTCGTTACGCGCTATGACCAGATTTTTTACTTTCCAAATCTGGTCATGACCAGATTTTCACATGTTGGAGGTTGGCAAGTATGGTACACACAGAATAATGTACATGGGCACAGGCTATAGTTCAAAAGTGTTCTTAATCTAACTCAGATCAGTCACAAAAAATCAATCCCCTTAGCAACAAGTAGGTATATACAGGCAACTGCCAGTATATAAATGTGTACTTGTTGAGAGAAAAATAACTGAACTCGTAGAACGTGTCAAATTAAATCTACAAATAGATATGAATTACTGTCATACATTGCACTTAACTATTTTTTTTTAACTCAATTTTTGTTATTCTCACTTAATTGTGTTTTAAGTCAGTTGCTGATTGACATTCTAACCTGAGTCCAGTGTTAAGTACGTTGCCATCTTGTCTCAATGTGGATCAAGAATGGATGGAAAAATTAAAAAAGCCTGGGCAAAAATTTTCCCTCAGAGAAGTATTTCGTAATGAATCCACTGAAATCTTCATTATTGACAGTTTTTTAAATGAAAGGAAAGGCAATAGTTGAAATTCGCAGATTAAATTCCAAAACAGGGCACTTACACATGACATATTCTGTAAACATAATATATTTGGCATGTACAATATTTGGCAGAAATAGATTTTTCAACAATTGTTCATGGATTAAATTTGTATTAACGAATTTCTGGATGCAATTATTCTTATATGTACATATAAAACTTTAATGATGTACGTACTAGATCAAGCAAAAGTAGCTTTCCTCCAAAAAGGCTTAAAAGGATACATAGCCAAATGTAATATGATAACATATGAAGCTATATGAAATACCATACAGATGTCCCAGTGTAGAAAAAACTCTGAATAATGCATTAAGATGGTATGGGACACGTCCATGTTTCTTTCCCAAAGTGTCACCTAACAGAGTAGCACAGTGGGTAGAGGGTTTCCTATGTAAATCATGAGTTCGAATCCCACGGGGGATTTTTATTTTTTTTTTACATTTTCCAAAATTTTTTAAACACAATTTTTGGTTAAATATTGTAAAATTTGAAAATTTTAAACTGGTGAGATTATTTCAATTATAATGTACTTAAATCCACATTGATATTGACAGATGTCCCATACCACATTAAATAGCTCCCCCCCCCCCCCCCAATTGTTTTTAGAGCATAGAAATTACAACTCCAATATAAAATGTATAGTTTCAACTGGTTGAAAATACTTGTGCATTAATGCCAGAAATGCCAGAATAAGTTTAAAATAGATTCAAAATCAAAGGATATTTAGATGATAACAGAATTAAAGGGTTAAAGCAAGACTTACTCATTTCCACCAAAAAAATTAATCCACAATATAAAAAAAAATTCCAGATCTGTACTTGCATGGACTTAATCAAATCTTAATCAAAAAAGGGACATTAAAATGATAAAATATATAAATTTAAAAATATATGAAAGTCTGAAACTTAAGAGTACTTCCTACAACCTAAGAACTGGCCGCAATTGCAGACAGTCACAAATCTTCAATGTCAGCAGCCATAACTTAACTATCGAGGGACTACTTCAGGTTTTTCTAGAATCTCAAACCTCTCTTAAATGCATTTGAAATCCGTAAAAAGCAATAGATTTGGCATTAACCTACAAGTGAATTAGTCTCATCAAACAACTCCCTAAAGTCGTCCTCAGTCGTATTCCATTTTGATTAATCATAAAAAAAACTTTTCACATCCTTTGCGTTTTATTAGGTAACCAGTATCTGCACCTAGTGCTCGTATTTTCATGTACGTTTTTTTATGTACTAAAAAAAATACAGCAGTTGGGAGAATTCATGGATTAAAAGCTATAGTATATTTTTAGACTTTAAAAATCTCCTTGAGAAAAAGATATATAGAAATCGATATACAAAAAAGTATTCAAATTTTAAAGCTAGGATATATTGAATAATAATAATAAATATAATAATAAAAAATCATGATTTTTCTAGCTGTAAAATATAAGTACCTACTCCAAAAAGAAAATATATAAAAATTTTTGCTTTTAAATTCGATCTTATTTTTTATATAGTCAAAAAATTGTAATGACTATTCAACATATTTAGCAGAGATATATGATTCAAATATTTAAAAATACTTGCTTTCAAATTCAATCTCATTTTTTAAATGGTCTAAAATTTGTCTTGACTATATACCACATAAGCTTCCTTATAAAATGTTTCATTTATTAAAATGAACAGAAGTACATCTTCATGAGCGAAAAATATCACAGCATATGAACATCAAAGGGTACCTATTTGAGACTTTAGGAAGAACATGTAAAAATGGACATTTTTTCCAAATTTCCAGATTTTAAGTTTATTAAAATCTTCTTTGATTGGGATAACCTGTTTCTACAATTGTGGATAGATCTAAGGTATTTCTCATTTATTTATTTCAGCTGATAAAGCGCACTAAGAGCCTTGCCCATAAACTCTGGAGATTGACCTATCATGCGAATACCACGACTTATTTGACAGTGGTGATTTTTTTTTTTTTTTGTTCATGAAAAATTGTAATTTTTCACAATAGTTGCTGATCGACCACCATTTCAAATCAAAAAGGTCAAAGTTCATCTACTTGGACAGTGTATCACTTTCTAAATTAGAACTTACTTAATAACTGCATGAATTTGAAAATAAATGTTTCAGTTTTTTCCACTGATAGTCTTAGTTGGAACAAAAATCGGACCTGAAGCAGCTTAAAAAAGTCTTCAGCTTTAGCTCAAATCATTGTTGCAAAAGTCTTTACAATTTTTTTGTACACAATGATAATATATATTTACATCCATTTAGTATTCCTCTACTTCCCATGGAAATGAATTGTAGTTCATAGCTCCACAGAATAGAAACTGGCAGGACTGAAATCTACATGATCCAGTTCTAACCAGTTTATAAATTGGTCCAAATCTTCAGCAACTTAAGCAAAATCATGGATTACACTAAAATAATCATTATGACATAAAAAGTAAGTCCAATGCTCAAACAACTTTTACCTATAGCACTTTCACCCTACCGGACTCTTCAGTAGATTAAACGAAGTAAACATATATATGTATCTTAAACCTAGAAATTTACAAATCACAATATTTAAATGCATGGTTATTTCCTTGCTTTTTAACATTGATTTCAGACAATACTTTCTGATAATAACTATAATATCCCTATATATAGACAGACAGACAAAGACGCCATATTCAAAACTTTTCTTATTTTTCAAACAAATAAACACATAAAATTGATTTTATCGCCATGAAGAGAAAATAAAACATCTATTCTGGAGACATAAATGTTCACCCTCAAATCGCGTCTTTTCATGAATGCCATTTGGAATTAATATCCCCCCACAGCAATAGAACCCTTATTGCCTTTGAACCTAACTGACCCCTATACGGCACTAAGCCATCAGCGGTCATGTCCAGACCACTATTTCATACACACTTACCTCTTTATCTTCAATCATATACTTTAATTTACTATCCATTGTCCGCGCAGGCTTTTCTCATTTCTCCAGCAGTATGCATTTGACCGTCTGACCAAAGAAGAAATGTATAAACTGATGGTGCCTTAGATCAATACATCGGATTGGCCAAAGGACATCCTAGCATCCTCCGTGCAACCATCGGTGCTGAAATTGGCTTTTTCCTCAGGTCATATCGAGGTCATTCCTGGGTCAACTCAAGGTCATGCTGAAACAGAGACCAGGGTCATATCAATAGATCAATAGATCAGCTTGTCCACAAAAAATGATTTAGACGCTTAAAAAAAAAAATACAAAAGAAAAAATGTTCTCAGCCCAGAGTTTGTGCCAGTTTTATTATTGATTAGGTCTCCAGCCTCTCACTCTCACTCTCTCTGTGTGTGACTGTCTTTAATCTTTTTTAAAATGTCAATGGAAAAAACAGACATAAATCTAGTTGCGGCAATTTCAAGTACATTTTGTGTATTACTTACATGTGTAATCTACTATTTCTTTGATAAATTGAGATAATACATGCGAGAGATTTCTAATACACTGATGTATACATATAAAAGATTTTGTCATTCTTTTTTTGGAAAATAGTGATTGTACAGGTACATGTGAAATACAATTTTTTTTCCAGCTTAATGTGTATTGATCAAAATGTTCTCAAAAATTGTAAAAATTAAAAAGAAAAAAAAAAACAACAATATTTTTCATGAAAAAATTGATGCAGTCATTGAAAAAAATTCACTTGAATTGCAATTTGTCATCCATATTTTTTGCTTTTCCGATATGGCCTATAATTAATCAGAATTTGATTGGCCGATGTGTGTTGTATCATTTGAGAACACTGTGGCTTCAGCCGATTATCTCCAAGCTCGCATCTGATTCCACATCTTTCTCGAGGCAATAGCTCTGGTACAGCTGTTCTAAAAAAATTCTAACTCCAGTTTCAACTCATCCCTCAATTCTTTTTGTGATCTTCATAGCAAAAACCTTATCATCTATTAAAATTATGTCAAGAGCTAAATATCAGATTGGGAGTACTTATGAATATTGATTGACTGTTGTCATTTTTCATGTAAATTGTCAACTTGCTATTAATCAATTCTTCAGTTTCAATAAATTTTTTTCTGCAATTTCTGCCTGTATGTATCAATGAAACATATAACTATGACTCACTGTAAACATATTATATTTGGCGTGTACAATATTTGGCGGTATCTAGTTTGTAAACAAGTTGGCGTGGATTTGAATTAGGGTATTCCTGAATGTGACTATTCTTATACATAAACGATGTACTTGATTTAGCGGACGCCGCATTCCGCCAAAAGCGCTAAATAGAATACACAGCCAAATGTAGTACATTTACAGTATTTATCTGTGAATTTTAAATCTGTAGACATGATCATATCTCAAAGGTCATATCTTGCTATCTAGCTAGGTATGTATAATATTTCATTCCCCCTTTTTTTCGGGGGGGGGGGGGGGGGGGGGGGGTGTTAGGGGAATTTTTTTCCTACCTCAGGTACCACCAACCTTTTACAATAAATTCTATATATTGTGGCTATATAATGGATTTAAAACACATCTTTGCTTGTGATACAACCATTAAACTATCCTCTCTGATTTTATTGCCTTTCGCGCATATTAAATGTTTGTAGATGAGTTTCCACCAAATCAGTCCAAATGCATAAATGTTTAATAAATACTTATTGATTGAATACATGTGCCAAAACATTCATGCACCATGTACAGGTACTGCAATAAATTGGACGCGATAGCGATATACCTCCCAAATGCAAATGGAGATCCGATTTGCGGTGGGTACCAGCTCAATAAGTGGTTCTATTTTGATGGATGACACTTTGGACTGTCCGTCAAAACATCAAAGATTATTAGGGCTGTTGGATAACTTGGCCGCCGATTCACCTCAGACATCACTATACCTATTCTCCCTTTACGATGGCCATTACATTCCACGTTTCCGCCGGGACCTTGCAGATAAATAAAAAAAATATACAGTCAGGTAAATAGTAATTTTAGCACCTGGGACAGCAAAAAAAGGACAAGTATTCGTCAGCTGTCAAAACAAATCAGAGGGCTGGATGGCATTTCCAATTTTTAGGCTATATACTGTAAATTCCTAATTAAACATAAGGAATAAATATCTGCGTAAAATCTCAAGAAGCCTCCTTCACAGATTTTAAAATCTCGCCATTGTTTTCTGAGAGTTGAAAACTATAAGAAATATGGAGAAAAGTTCAACATTCACGATTTTATATTATCACGATTTGATACAAACCAGCAGGATCGCGTAATTAAGTACTCGCGTAATATAAAGAATTTACAGTATTTTACATCCTTTATGCCTAAGAGTGCTGTATCCTCATTCAGAAAAATGTTGTCAAAAAAAATAATTAAAAAAAAGAAATAATTTATGGCCAAATATATCCTATCTAAAACTTTAAAGCAAATCTTAATTTGCTGACCATCCAACCTCCTTTGATCACTTTTTTTTTTCTAATTAATTAACCCCTAATGAAGATCTTGCTGCTTAGAAAAAGAGAGATAGAGAATGCAATATTTATCTAAGAAAAAATATTTTTTGAAGTATGCAAGTCTTTACATTGTTTTCTTTTAGAACCATTTTAACCGGCCTTTGACTTTCAGTTATAATATATAATTTTCTATTTTTGCGTCAAAACAAGTTACAATGACGCTGGTTTCAAGCGAAATACACACCGATTGCGTAGTCTTCGCTCAAAAGCCAGACACATCTTGTTGATTTCAAAGAGCCATGACTGAGTGGCCAGCAATGAAATAAACAGGCCTACGTCATATGGCCGATTGACACAACTACCCAAAGTCCAAGCTCTTGTTAAAATGGTTCTATGTGCGTATATACGTATATATGTAATGAACTACATTAGTACAGATGCTCAAGTGTTTTCCCCTAAAAGTGTCCAAAGATTGTCACTTAAAGGGATAAAATAAAGAGGTATTAAGCATGATAATACAATATTAAAACAAGCATTCCTTTTACATCTCATTGAAATCACAAACATCTTTTTGGAGTACATGTTTCAAGGTCTGTAATGTTTAATTAACTCGCCGAATGGGTTCATCGATCACATGAGTACAATTAATTCTAGAGAGAAAGAGTGTGTGTGTGTGTGTTAAGTCCAACAACTGCTTTGAACAGAAGTGGAACTCTGTCATTAATAACAGTTCACTTATAAACACATCCAAGTCTGCAATGTGTAAAACATACAAACAAGCTGGATACAGTAAAATTTTGAAATACAGGATGTCTTATCAAGCAGCTCATTTCATTACTGTAGGAATAGCCATCTCTTCTGATGACCTTAGATAACGCTATCACTTATAAACAAGGTCAAAAGGTCATGGTCAAAAAATGGCCATGACCTTTAATATAACTTACTCAGGTCCTAATCAACACTCTTCCACTGTTTGAATGAATGACAATAATGTTCAATTTTACATGTTTAATTAGGTTTATATTATGATATTTAACTATAAATACACATGTGATCTTCTTCATCTGTGATATAAAAAATATAAAAAATAAAATATAAAAAAATATAATTGAAGATGAGAATTGAACTTTGCATAATGAGGATAATTAACATAAATTTCACAAAGCAGTGAGATTATACGAGGGTTCTGTTAATCTGACAAAAAATATGGAATATGGGAAATGTGTTTTGCATATTGGCAAGTTGTGATTCTGCAGACAAAGTATGTTCGGCAATTTGTTTCAGGGATAATCTCACAGATAATCTTAAAGGAAATCTATGTAAAACTCTATTAAAAATAAAATCATAATTCATTCTCTTGTTCCGTTCAAGGCAGATTGTCTTCTTCAAATTAAATGAAAAAACAACTGAACCGAATAGGACCTACATCACCAAATAATATTCAAAAGGAGTAAGACAAAAAAAAATAGCCATATATCAACCCCCCTTTACAGACATAACAAAACTTTAAATAAAGAAGAGGATTGTTTCAAAACAACCTTGAAACTTGGGGGTCAGGATGATAAGTTTGTTTTGACAAAGCGTCAAATATGTTTATCTTTTCCTTGAATCGCTATTTTCTAAGTAGTACCTGTTGGAATACACCTGGTAGAGAGAGAGAGAGAGAGAGAGAGAGAGAGAGAGAGAGAGAGAGAGAGAGAGAGAGAGAGAGAGAGAGAGAGAGAGAGAGAGAGAAACAGAAAGGGAAAGACAGAAAGGGAAAGACAGAAAGGGAAAGATAGAAAGAGACAGGGACAGAGACAGAAAGAGAGAGAGAGATGAACAGAAAGAGAGAAAAAGACAAAGAGAAAGACTGAAAGAGAGAGCAAAAAGAAGAGAGAGAGTTTATAAAGGGGTCGTTTGTATGGCTACTATAATTAAATATGGCATGTGAGAAATTTAACCTGGATTTACATTGCCAGACTCTTTGCATAAAGAAGACAGCTCATTGTCTCAAAGAATCTCAAAGTCAATGGGAAAAGAAACACCTGTTGGACGCTCAAAAACACCTGTATACAAATTTCCAATTCATACTCGCCGATTTCTATTTCTTATTCAAGAAGAAACAACATTACAAGATGTATCAGAGAACATGCGTCACCGAGAAACATTAAAAAAGTCTCACTGCCCCTATTTTTTTTTCATCTCATTTGAATTCCATTTTCCTCACGTATTTAATTTCAATGCTAGCTCATTGGAAACACTGTCTAAATTCTACAATTGCCTTTCGTTTTTTCTCCCCCTGAGCAAATATGTGTCTATTTCTTTAAATTCTTTCACTTCTGCTGATACTCCAAGTTAACAATTCTAATTTTTTTCTTTTTCTCAATACATGATGCTTTTATTTATGACAATTAAATAACTTAGTTACATAAGGGTGAGATATTACATGTAACCCATTAAGTTGTAAAACTTGTATGTGTTCAAACATATTGTATAATTATGCATACATTTAAATATGTTCAAACAATTCATCTCTCTCTCTCTTTTTCTCTCTCTCTCCTCTCTCTTTCTCTCTCTCTCTCCTCTCTCTTTCTCTCTCTCTCTCTCCTCTCTCTTTCTCTCTCTCTCTCTCTCTCTCTCTCTCTCTCTCTCTCTCTCTCTCTCTCAGTAGCCGTAGACAGTAGCACTCTGTCAAAATAGCCGACATGCAGGGCAACCTGGGTTCACTTCAGGTGAAGGTTTTAGAGGCCTCAGAAGATTATGAGGCCATCAAAAGGGAATAAATTCCTGAAGAGGCCCATATCAAAATATTGGGAGGAGCTGCATTTTCTTGAATGACTTCTGTCAAAGTTAAAAACTAAATTATTTAAACAAATATTAATTACTCTACAAGAATGTCAGTCACTAAATAATAGATTTTGAATCATGTTGTAGTAAATTTTAAATCCATAGTCAATATGGTTGGGCAATTCTTGTTTATACAGAAATATTATTTCATGTGACCCCATCCTGCTCAATACAGGGCATGCTAAATGCATCACCCTCCATACTTAAGGTTATAAGCTCACTACATCTTGAAATAGTTTCTCCAATCAGCTGAAAATTACATGGTTATGAAAGATACCATGATGCCTAAGACATATATGTCAAATAGGCAAAAAATATGCAATTTTGGATTATAAAAAAAACCCTGATTTTTAAGAAATGAAAAAGAAAATATGAACAAAAGCCCCAAGCTGATTTAAACTCATGATCGGCAGTTTACAAACCCAAAAACTTAACCACTGGGCTAATATGGTGATATTCAACCAAAGTAATTGTTTCTAACAATTTAGCAAAACACAGAAATTGCCATCTTGTGATGTAGTGTCATAAAAAGGATAAACCTTGAATGTAGAGAGGTACCTTAAACTTAACTGAATACTTGAGATTTGCACTAATTATCCAATAGGTCTAACTTCGAACATGACCATTAAGTTTGCAAATTTAAATTTCTATTAATTTCACATCACTAGATCAGTTTAAGAAGGCTTGAATGGTTGTGGCCATTTTTGGGACTATATTAATCTCCATTTAAATAAGAACAAAAATACAGGAAAGTTCTCAAAATTGAAAGCCAAAATATTACTAGGAATTTCTCTTTACTTAACAAAATTAAATGCTTTAAAAAAATGTCTAAAATTTCAAAGAGGATCAGTAGGTCTGATGGCTAGTTGGTTGACCAGTCCCAGTCTCCTTAACTCTTAATTTAACTAACAATTCAACTGTAACTCAAGTAGATTGGTGTGGTATGCTGTGGAAATGCAAGGCGTGGAACAAAAGTGAGCATAAATCTATAATTTAATGCCCAATTAACCTGGTTGAATTTGTTTTAACAATAGTATCTTCTTTACTGTCTGGTAAAAATCATCTTTGCAGACAACCCATCAAAGTTCTCATCAAAATTTCCTTCATTTAAACTTCTCAAACAATTTTGCTTCTCTTCATATTAAATCTGCTTGGTTCAAATACTGACTTCCATAATCAAAATAAATAACACTAGAGGGCAGATTTTTTTTTAAAATCTTCGTTCAATTTTCCTTCAATTCCTTTTAAATTAAAGCTTTTGAGATACTCTGATAAAATACATGTATCACCCCCAAAATGTTCGATATATCATATTTCAATGATAGCGTCACATCGCTGTTTAAATAAATAATTACACATGCAGTATGATCCGTTACCATTAGCAACAAGAAACATTGACCTTCAGTAGGCGTGTAGTGTTAATATGGTTACTTCTATCGACGTAAATAAAAATGTACTTTCCTTCAGAAAACAAAAGATTACATAGAAATACTTATTAACACCTTATTCTCACAACAATAAAACGCTTAGCAAATGTTATCTTTGTCAACCAAAATCTAACCTACTTAAAGTTCAAAGACATGCAATTATTGCTACTTGTAATTGATTAAACCCACATTTTTTACCCCCCCCCCCCCCACTGACTTCCCTTTCATTCTTTGTCAACCAAAATCTAACCTACTTGAAGTTCAAAAACATGCAATTATTACTACTTGTAATTGATTAAACCCACATTTTTTAACCCACCCCTCCCCCCACCGACTTCCCTTTCATATGTATCTTTTCTTGCCCTTTTAAAAATGCAGGGATGAATTTTCATCATAGTTATCATTATCAATGTATCTGTTTAAAGGGGGGGGGGATTAGTGCAAGTGAACTTTGACGGACTGTGCATGAAGTTCTAAATGGCTATACCATTAGTTTCGTAGCTGTAGCAGCTAGGCTTGCATTATGGCTTTGGAGTGGAGGAAGAGGGGGTTGATAGTGTAGGGTGTTAATTTTAAAGAACCAAGGCAGCATGGGATGAATAATTTTCAATCAATAATAAACATCATTGAAAACATTTCTTTAATAATAAAAGGGGGGGGAGCTAGTTTCAAGGTGAATTTTAAAAAATCTGTGCATGGTATAGTTTTTCGTATAACCACAAATATCAAAGAAAAATTTTTTTTTTAAAAGGGGGGGGGGGGGGGGAAGGAGAGGGTGCTTAGCATATTCTACCTTGAAAATCGTTGTTGCCATGAAATAACAGCCATCATTGAAAAGGAAGAGGAGGAGGGGGCTTAGCATTTAGCATGTGTGAACTTTAAAGAGCCGTGCATGGAGCTCTACCTTGAGATTCGTACCTGAGGCAGGTTGACGGGATCAATAGTCTGTACAAAACCTGCTGCCAATGACCGCTGGATGACCCCAGCGTGCCGACAACGGCATACCTACACTGTCAATTCACCAGAGGTTGGCTGTACGAGTTTTTTTCTAGCTGGCGTGTGCTAGTTAACTCCAGGGTCTTACCTGGCCGACCTGTTAGAGGTTAAATCTGTCAACACAGTGTATGAATATAACAATCAATTCATTTTATTTTATTTTTTTCATGCAATGTGTTATTTACAATTTGCTAAAGATTTCATAAATTGAATATTCTTAAATGTTTATGTCATTACACAGAACAAGAAGATTTTGTACTGCCACAATTCTAGATCTTTGGGGGTTTTTTTTGGGGGGGGGGGGGGGGGGGGTTGTTGCAATGTTTAGAATGTTTTGTAGATTAAATTTTGAATAATTTATAAAACATGTATAATTTAGTGGTTATAAACCTGTTGTCACAGAACAAGATAATCAGTTTTTCTTTTCAGGCAATGATTGAAGGATTTCATCATAAAAAGTTTTTCTAGCATGCCAAGCTTTGGTAAAAAAAAAAATCAAAAAATCAAAAAGGCGATATATAATTATATTGGTTTTCACAAATTACTTAGCATGATCTAGATTGAAAATAAATCTGTGATAGAGATTGGGTCTCAGGTGCAAGCAAGCTATAAGATTTCTTAACCACTGCCAATTTCTCAGTCAATATAATCATCGCCAACAATGCCAGAGAAAATACACTCATTGTCGACAGCGCAATATGGAATATCTTAGTGTGATGTTTTCATCACTTAGTACAAACATGTGTATCAATCTTTTCTCTTTTTTTAAACATGTATCCTCATAAAAAATTTCAAAACTTTTTCATTATAATTTCTTTATGCAACTTGACACTGTAGGTCTTACATGTATAATGCATGTATCAATGTCAGATATCATATTTGAGACTGATAAGAGGAAATATAATTAATAATTGATATAATTGATAGGCCCAAAATAGTTATTTATTGCCTCGACCATAATATTCAGCAAAAATCCTTACCAAGTCTACATTTCAAAACCTTTATAACAAACAAATTATCCTTATGGCTAACACAATCTCTCTCTCTCTCTCTCTCTCTCTCTCTCTCAAATAATAAATTAAAAAGCATTTGAATTTAAGAAGAAAACAATTGTATAAAAGATGATGTCTATGCAAATATTTATTTTTTTTGAGTAAGAAAAAAACTGTCTAGTTCTTTAAGTTCCAAAGAAGAGGAGCAACTCTAACCTACTGCACGGCTTTTAAAGGAAACTTTTTTTTCACAGGAACTTATAAAATTAAATAATATAAATCTTTAACAGTTTTCATACAAAACATCTTCAAAAAATATATATATTGACAAGTGATATTGAAGTTGTATCTTCTGATTATTTGACAATTTTTGAGGTTTTGTTGTAGAGTCGATCTAATATACATAAAATTAAATCTTCACGCATTGAAGCCATTAAATTAAGATTCATACTAGCTATTATATAATTGATAAGACAGCTAGCTAGGTCCATAAAAATACATTGATCTCTTTATTGAATATGTTTTTTTTAAATCAATGAAAATTTCACATGCCAATTATTATTAAAAATTATTAAAAAATCAAGTACAGTACTCTTTCTCTCTCTCTCTCTCTCTCTATATATATAATGACACAGTGATTAAGGGATGGGTGGCAGAGGAGGGGGGTAGATAATGGGAAATAGAGATACTATGCCTTACTCAGGGTTAAGGATGTGAAAACGAAAACCGCAGGTAAATATTGAAACAATGTAACATATCCCCCCAGGTCACTGACATCTCCTCTCCTATTGACGTTACAATATTTAGTTTGGCCAGGTGTCCGACGGAGATGACTGACACCCGATATTAATCCACCATTACTTAACACACCTTCTTATTACGTTTTCACGGCGGTGTATTATTTTTGTCTCTAATCTCCATTCCTAGACCCTATATCTCATTCGTGAATCATCTAATTCCTCGTTGCGTTGGGGGTTTTTTTTGCGTCAAAAGTCAGAGAGCTGCTGATATTTCCTGTCAATTTGATTAAGGGATTGTTTCATAATATATTACATATTGAGCTGTGTTCATAAAGCACTTTACATACAGCAAAATGTTATTTGTACAAAATAAAGTTCCTGAAATGTTCTACCTTAAGTTTCCGTTTTTCCGTGTTTTCACTGTGCACTCACATTGCATTCACTGTGCGTTCTTGCAGTCTCAGTTCCGCTCATTTGCACTCACCGTTCACAAAGCGCTCATTGTGCACCCACAAAGTGTTCACCCTGCGCTCACCGTTCGTTCAGCATCCACTTGTTGTTCAGTCAGATAATATTATATTTAGGCTGATAACAATACATACATGTAGTTTTTTTGGTTTTTTAACTTATTACCGATGAAACATAATGTTAAAGATTATAACTCCCAAGGCACTCTGTATATTAAATCGTACATCTTGCCGTCACATATCGCTCACCATGCTTTCACCGTTCACTTCGCGCTCACGTTTGGCTCGATCTGCATTTGCTTACCGTTCCCCTTTCATAGGCGCTCACAAATACCGTTCAGAGAGAGCTCACCAATTACTACTATTTGCTCACCTTTCACTTACTATTCAAGTGGGAAAGTAAAACGTTTCAGGGACTGTTAAACATATTCAATAATTTAGCACATTCATCCTCTTCAACAGAGTATATAATGATTTTTATCATAACGAAAGGTATTAAGATTCTGCAACAAATCAGACCAAATATTTTGGTAATTATTTTTAACTGGATAGCCACTTTATAACATAACATTATGTTTAACATTATGTTTAATGAAGTGTTTTGAAATTAACAAGTGACTTGAGTCTGGATCACAAAAAATTGTTCCACAGTATATTTTGATCAAGAAAATTAGTTGCTGAGAACCAGTTTATCTCCTATAAATTGCAAAATAAAGTTGTCAAGAAATAAAGTTGGTTTACAGTATTTGAATGAAAAATCTTTCAATTGACACTCCAAGAAAACCATTGTCAACCGACGCGAAGGAGAGGTTCACGATGGTTTTCAATGGGGTGTCTATTTCAACTGGTATCCTCCCAAACAGACACTATTTATTTCATTATACTGAAAGTCATAATTCTAAAGAAAACTGTTTTCTATAGCAATGACTTGAATTCTATAAAAATGTACACGCATCTATTACGCGCATGTAACAATATATAAATAGTGCCTGTTCGAGAAAACCATTGTCAACCGACGCAAAGCGGAGGTTGACAATGGTGTTCGAGGGTGTCAATTTCAACTGTTATCCTCCCAAACAGACACTATTTATTTTATTATACTGAATGTCAATTTTAAAGAAAACTTAACTGCTTTTCTATAGGAATGACTTGAATTCTACGACAAACCGTACTCGCATCATTTACGCACATGTAACAATTCATTATGTCATCCATTGCCAAGTGAGTTGCTAACGCTGAGGGTAATAGAACGGATTATCAACTGAACCAATCAGATTTCAGTATTTAACATGAAAGTATAATTATGACAGATATGTCCCATACCACCTTAATATCTATAGTTGAAATACACATGATCTCCATCATGTCACTTACAATCCATAGCTAATGTATTAACTACCGATCCTCAACCATTCAATTAAGGTGGAATGCTACACCAAATTTGTTTTCTAAGGAGAGTTAGAGTATCATTTCTGAAGCAAGATTGCATTGTTCAAAGAAGGATATATGCCTATATATACAAAATAATTTGTATAAAAAAAATTAAGGGCATATATAATATCCTTCTTGAACAACGCAATCTTGCTTAAGAAATGATACTCTATATAACGATCCATAGAATAAAATTTTGGTGTAGCATTCCACCTTAAAGACCCAAATGACCAAACATTGTAAGGGTGAAAAGGAGAATTTAAGTACAGGTTTCTGTGAAAACAGAATGGATTGCAATAAAGTGAAAATAACAATCAATGATATATATCTTGGCTAGGAATACATGTCCAATAATAATTATGATTCATATACCACAGCAATGAGTGTGGGCCGGCCAGGACAGTAGCCCCTGTAGTAAATGAGATTCGTTCATAATTACGATATAGTTATTGCGTCTAGTGGCCTTACATGCTTTATAAATTTGATCATGTTGTTGCAATATAATTCTATTTTTGCTTGGGGGAGGGCTAGTCATTATGTACATACACTGACCGAGAGTGAAGTACCTACCGGCCAATCACATCACACAGCACTGACCCTTCACTGACCAGGATTTCACCTTGAGCGCCGGGTTCACACAACGGACACTGTTACATAATGGCCAGTACTATAATTGTTGTCCGCCACAGTGGGATTGTAATTGATTTTTCATACGTAATAAGCAATTCAACACTTTACAGATTATATCCAAAAGTACTATACTTAAATGTAACGGTCACTGCTTGAATAGGTTTCCACCTTAAAGTACAGTAATATTCAGAATTATTTACAAGTTAAATTTGAAAGTGTATGAAAGAAGGACATTTCACAAATATATTATGAATATCATATTCTTTTAAAATATTATGCTTCAAACAACCTAAAGAGCCATCTTCAATTAAAAAAACCATCCTCAACCTCGGGCCTCGATCAGTCCCTACCTTATTCCTCAACAAGTTTTAATGCTTTGCAGACAACCTCGGTCAAAAGTTCACATAATTAGTTGAAACAAAATGTCTGTCTAAATGTTTTTGAAACATTTGCCATCATGTTCCTTTATTTTTCTTGCATTTTTTTTTGGCAATTTGTATAAGCTTCAAAGAATATATAGAATATAGATAAATTGCAAAATTTAACAGCATGAAAAAAAAGTTGGTTTATCGGCAGTGGTAAGATGCAGGAGATTTTGAATTTCTAGGCTATTTTTGCAAGTGTACCACAAAATGCCAGCATCTGGTAACATGGTATTAGTATTTTATTCATAGTGACATGCATATAATGTATAATTGTGCCGTATATTACAAGTTTGTACATTTAACATTCAGCCACCCCGCCCATTGGACCTATAGGTCACTTTTGATAAAATTAATAATTATAGTTCATTTTACTCCAACATTATTTTGCTTGATTCAGGTTTATGTATTACAGCTGTTGAGCAAAATTTCCAATAATTAGCTGTCAAATCAATTAACACTAAAATTGTGTGAGTGTAAAACTGGAAAAAGTCAAAAAAATCCTCATGATTTTCAACAACTAAAACTTAAGAAAGAATAAAATACAGATAATATTGGGGCTGTAATACCTATTAAAAATGCAGTATCATAATCAAGGTTAGTACAATACCTTTGTATAGCTGTTAGTCAATGATTAAGGCTGGATGATCATGAATACCCATTCTTACACAATTTAGGGTGGCTCAATACACCTTGAAATAGTTTTTCCATAGTGTCTTAAAAAGTTTAGGTCTAGGTGTAGTGGGGCACTTTAAAACACCTTTAAAAAAGACAAGCTCTGCATGAAAATAATTTTAAAAACATTCTTTGAATTTTAAAGCTAGAATTTTTTGTTTAACTGTATCACTGTATCATTTTTTATTTAATAATTTCTATGTGATTCTGATGGGTAATACACTGACCATCGATCCTCCTTATATCTAAATTTATATCTGAATAATTTAATTCTGGTTGTAACATGCTTTCTGATTGGCTAAAATATTATTTTATATCGTATAAAGAATGTTGCCTATGTCATAGTAAGACAATCGTCAAAAACGTATCAATACGCCCGACGATACATTTGAATTTTGTACAATTTTATGTTGACTTATTTTAAAGGTCAAATGACCGTTTTTATCTACAATGAAGATTGAAAAAATTAAATTATAAGCAATGAATTTAATATTTACTAGTTTGATACTGGGCTATTGATTGTCTTGTTATAGGGCCGTCAAAAGGCCCCAGTCACAATTCAAAAAGGTACTACCTTTTCCCTAAATAAATGATTAAGCTTTCTTAATTATCCTTAATCCCTCAAAATTAAGAACATAAATATGAGTATTTTACAACTTGGTTACTTGTATATCTGTTTACCAAAAAAAATTAAGAGATAAATTACATAACCCAAAACATGACAATGTTAGATATATCATGAATTTCTCAATATTCTCCAAAATGTCCGTAAAGAATTTTTCCACCTTTGATGTCCCCAGTACCAAAATATGAGCAACAGCACCAAATTGTAGCCTATATTCCCATCATTTTTATTGCCTCAGTCCAAAAACGTGGGGAAAGAGCCTCAAAGTCAAACCATGCACCTACCTAAAAGGCAACCAAGCAGAAAGATACCAGCGGCATGCAGGATGCAAATCCTTCCGTAGTTCTTTCATGATTCCACACCTGATGAAGGATAGTGATAGCGTTTTAATACATAAACAATTTATTATATTGTCTTAAACATACTTTAATATATATAGAGAGAGAAATTCATTCTACTCATTATATACCCGTGAAATATTTTGCTTGCACCAACCTCAAAGGTAGCCGTGCAGTAAGATACAGAATCAGTAGAGTGCAGGATTCTATCTCTTCCCTAGCACACTCATGACTCCATGCATACATAATGAATAAGGATAGTGTTATAATATTATTTGAGGAATACCTGTCATTTCCTGGGTTTTTCCTATCAATAATTATAAAACATTTGTAACCACATGGTAATTAACAAGAATATTTTTTATGTTAATTAAATTATATATATTATAATATATATCTTAAATTTTACCTGATTGATACTTTCCAGTCTTTGTATGACTAAAAATACTGCTCACCTGGTTTTTTTTCCTTGAGTATACAGTATATACCGGTATGTATTAATCCAAGCCAGCTAGAAATCCCCAACCAGGTGATTTTCTTTTGTTATTCCGACAACCCCATTTCATGTAATGCACCAAATACCCACCTATAAGAAAAAAAACACAAAACTGAAATATATAGTACATTGTAGTGTTTTTCTGCACAAAAAAGTATGTGTTTTTTGTATTTTAATTGTTATGGGTAAAGTTACACAAGAAATTCACATCATGGAGAATTCTGATGATGCCACAGTATATAAATGTACAGCCCCCATAAGCAAACCCCCCCAAAAAACTTTCTTTAATTACCTTTTGCCATCATTCATGAAGTTCCAGCATGTTTTCCTCAGTTGAAGGTTGCTAGTTCAAATCTCCCTATTGAAAGGTGCGTCGATCATAATAAGTCGGATCAGGTATTGGCTATTTATCTACCAAAGGTTTATCATCAGCATCTATACACTTATTGTTTAGGTCAGCCTAAACAGAAACAGAAATTCCAACATTTATTTTAATTTGTCAATTTATTGAGAGCCATATTTCACATGAATATATCATTTCCTTTGCAGTGGTTTAAATCTTATAGATTTCATAGGTTCCTTTTGAACCCTAAACAAATTGCAACAGTATACAATTTTAAAAAGTACATCATCGAGGAAATCAGCAAGATGCCAGTTTCAGAAAAGCGCTAGCAACTAGGGCTGGGACGATACTGTACTGAGCCGATTCGGACCATATCACGATACATGAGATGCGATACGATACATATCACGATACATTGCAATTAAATGAAAACATGAATAAAAGTTTAAAATTTATTCAACCTGCCGATGTATTACCGCATGTCCAAAGTTTTGTTATATTCATAATGAGCGTTGCACAATTTACAAATTACTTTAGTCTCGTGTACATTAGTTTATCATAAACACTTAAGTACTCCAAAAGTTTTCCACACTCCATATATAGCTTCCTAACAGTTTTGACAACTTTACGAGGTTTTCCACCATCTTTGTACTTTCATATTAGGCGCGCGGACTAAAAATAGCCGATATATGAAGCTCGGATATCTTTGAAAAATAAAAAAAGTTCGGTAAGGTATCGTTGTATTAATGGTAAATGTATCGATCCAAATATCATCAAAATAAATACCGCGATGCACCGGTGCATCGGTGGATCGTCCCATCCCTACTAACAACCCTATATCGCAGGGTTGGAAATTCACTAAAAATAGCAGCCAGCCACAGGGCTGGCTACTTTTAAAAGTTACCAGCCCTGCCGAAAATCTGCCAGCCCTGATAAAAACGTTCACTTTTATGAATGAACTACACACAAAGCGTAATATGTAAATCGTCACCTTTTACACAGTATTTGAAACTACATCTAAGCATAACCCAAAGAATGCTTATTATTAAGGTTTACATGCGTACAAAATAAAACTATTCATCTACTTGTTTATAGTTACAAACATTTTTTTGGTAGGCAGCTAACAATGTCATTATCATGAACTTTCACAACAATTTCGACAATAAATAGATCCAAAACATTGAAAGGTAATAAAAAACCAACAGTTTTTGTTTAAGGGATTTTCCGCCGATGACCGGGGCTGTATTTTTTTATGTGATGAAAAACAACATGTAAAATGCCTGAGTTTCCCACTTTTGTAAAAATACGAGGTCACTTGATTTTTTATGCCCACTGTTTCGACAGGGGATGGAAATACTCGTACTTCAATTTAAAACGTGTAGTTTTGTTGTAAACAAACTTTCATGCCTTTGTCAGTTTGTGGATGGCTCTGTGTTTGTTACTAAATTGTTTTTGTTTTAAAAGTTGTAACGAGGGGTTTCCAAAGAAGTTTGTTTAAAATCAATCACCCACATCTTAATTTGCGTAATTTTGGTAAGAATAAATAGTAAAATTAATAGTGGTCACCCGACATTGTTTACAATACAGCTTCCCATGTGTTTCGCCACTTGTCAGCCATTCAAATTCTACTTTCCATCCCGGAACTATCGGTCGGCGTGTTTTGTTTTTGTCGTAGACTGGTTTTTTTTCTCTCGTATATACACATCCTGCGTCAATCAAGTAACGCTTTTTGGGAGTGACAACCTCAGAAACTTGCGCATCATCTAACAAGTTGCTTCACTTTGTAATATTGCCGAACAAAATTGTATTGCAAACGCTGGTTGGCTATAACAATCATTCAGACCAATGCGCGAATAGATTACAATTTCTAGATTTTACCTAATTCTCAACGATACCTAACAACCTGACGGCGCCTGTACTTTTTGTGAATGAGGTAATTAACTGTCGGTTTAAAAATAGAAACTGGATATTAAAAATAGCCCGACCGCCGGGCTGTCTTTTAAAGTTTTGCCCCCGCCCGCCTTAAAAACAGGCCGCCTCGGGCGGTCGGGCGGGCTATTATTTCCAACCCTGTATATCGCATGGCAAAGTCAAGGAAAATAGAATGAAACTGGAATCTTGCTAACTGTCAGTGACTGATCCCTCAAATTTTTAGTTAGATTACAGTTTTCCTGAAAAACCAGTGGATGTAAATTAGTTGTGAATGAGGGTCCCAATTAAGATCCACAAAAAATGACCTACTTCAAATTTTAATCATCCACAATAATTAATAATCAAATGTCTATGCAAATAGAGGTACACTTGTATTTGAGTGGTTAATTTTAGCCATAATCATTGCCTAAGCAAAGGCCAAGCTCTAGCTAAGTTGCAGGGTACCGGATGTTGACTGAACAATTGTTGAAATCGTTCTCCGAACAAAAATGTCCCTAGTTCCAACTTAGGGTGGTATGGGACAACTGTCTATATTAATGTGGATTAAAGTACATTATAATTGAAATACTTTCACTGGTTTAGAATTTTCAAATTTTAAAATATCTAACTAAAAAATAGCTTTTAAAAATATTTGGAGCGGTAAAAATTGTAAAAATCCACAGCAGGATTCGAACTCATGACTTACAGATTCGTAGTCCCTTCAACCCTGTGCGCTACGCTGTTAGGTGACAATATTGGGAAAGAAACTAATTATATTATTAATAGGGATGTCAATTTTACTCAGTTGGCTTATATAGTTAATTAATCAGGGGCTTTAGTTGAGCGATAGTCGAGTACTCGTTCAATTATTTGAAACTGCGTGACCTTTTCAAATCAAAAAATGCTACTTTCACATACATCTTATCTTAAACTAAAAAGTATTTAAAAACTTACGATAATATGTACTAAATGTATTTGATTTAAAATGAATTGAAATTTTTTATCTTAATATCAATTATCAAATGTCCATGCTTTCCTTTTTTCTTGTGACGCTTACATAATTGATCTCCGTATCATCTCAGGCAAATCAAATGTAAACTGTTCCATGTTTAGTAATTGTTTGTGCCTTATCCAACAATTCAAAGATTAATGATTATAAAAACAAACACATTGATATAATCATCAACATTATTAAATTTATTTAGTATATGAACATCTACACCAATAGGTAACTGATTAGAAGAAACAAAAATTGTTCTCCTCAAGTACATGTTTGCCTATTAAGTAAATCAAAAGAGATCAATTATTTGCCGCTTAAAAAAATACACCAGGGACACCAATAGAAATAGTATTCTACAGATCAAACATGCAGAGAAAAGAAAACTGTTGTTTTCATTCATAGCTCAAAACCTGCAACAGAAATTTATTCACTTTATTACGGGTAATCGACAAAGAAAATTTTAGTCGATGATCGGTGTGACCGAGGGATAGTCGAGTACTCATTGACATCCCTAATAATTACACTTGGTTATATGTAATTCTGCTACCCAAAGGCAGTCTGTGGGTGAAGTATAATTCATATTGGGCCAAGGGGAGAGAAGATATGCTCCGGACAAGCGATCTCACATGGACAGACTGATGGAAGGATGGAAAGATGGACAGAGGGACAGACAGACCAACTGATCACTATAAGGCGCTCGCAGAGCGAGGCCCTAATAATGCCAAGTTATGAAAATATTTTCAGTTCATATTAAATGAGCCCGCATATACATGTATACACTGCGAGTATTTTGATTACTCATTTACTTCAAAAACATGATTTAGTTAAAGGAGATATTCTGTAATACTGTAGTTCATCAGTACCCATGTTTCTTATATCAATAATTTAATTCTGGTTGTAACGCGATTTCTGATTGGCTAAAAAATTATTTTATTTTGTATAAAGAATGTTGCCTACGTCATAGTAAGACTAACGTCAAAAACGTATCACTACGCCTGACGTTACGTTTGAATTTTGTACAATTTTACGTCATTTTAAAGGTCAAATGACCGTTTTTATCTTCAAAGAAAAGTAAAAAAAATTAAATTATAAGCAATGAATTCAATATTTTTTAGTTTTATACGATATAAAATGGTTTGAAACAGTTTACGCTTTTTTATAAACCGCTTCGCGGTTTATAAAGCGTAAACTGCCCCAAACCATTTCATATCGTATAAAACAAATAAATATTGAATTCATTCCTTAAATATGCAAGGAAATATATGTAGATGTTTACTTCACTTCCGCAACAAAATATTATATCTCATATTTATTACAAAGGACATTGGCCACCTTTAATGATGCAATAATTTAATATCATAGACTTTTATTATCACTACTTCAGTTGACGAGACTTTAATAACTTGATTTATAATACATCTAGCTCACGCATTCTTTTATTTCCGCCTTGAATCAAGAAATGATATGACATCGAGGGTATTTTGTGCACTTTTGTGTAACTTTCACAGTTGAAACAAATGAGAGCATTAATTTTCATGCCATTTAAGGAGATTTAGACCTTCAAATTGTGACGTGCTTTCTTTCGAAACAAACAACAATCTTCAATTCTAAAACGTCATTCACGTTTCTTTAGCAACCTTGATGACTAAGAGTTTAGTTGATTTGCAGGTCATGGGTTTGAAAGTTACCAGGGATTTTACAGTTTTTACCTTTTCAAGAATTTTTAAACAAGATATTTGAGAGCCAGTGCTCACTAGTGATATATCCCCATTCTGATGTGAAAATTCAAAATAAGCAAAATTGACATTGAACAAGAAGTTGACAATGAATTTGTTAATAAAAAACCCAATAGATTTATCAATTTCCCCATTCCGGAAGGAGACTGTGATTATGACGTAAGCTCAATTATACATTAGTTATTTGTCAAGAAATTTTTGTTTTGGGCATGTTTGTTTCTAACAATTGACGTAGTTTGCTTATGTCATTTTAATCATACAATATTAATATTAATCCCACACACACCTTTCAGAAAGATTTCACATACAAGCTCAAACTTCAATATTGAATTCCTAGGAGATATGAAATTCCAGAAATTAAGTGCTAGTCTTGAAAAATTTAAATTTTGGAGAAAAAAAATATCAATTTTTTTAAAAAATATCATTATTCAGAAAAACAAAAGTCCCTGCTCTATTTAAACATGGGACTTGCATGTCAGCAAACCAAAGTATACCAACTGGGCTACAGGGATTACAAAATTTGGCGCTATAAACATAGTGTCGTAGTGAGTTGATATCGCCATGTTTCACTGTGAAGTCATACATGGCGATATCAACACCGACGATAAATTTCCGGAGTGGAGGGAATGATCTATTGGTCGTTGGTTCAAATCCAAGCAATGAAAAATAGGAAAGCTCAATGGCTCTGAAAGTTTGGATCAAACCAATCAAATTCTGCAGCAAAAATTAAATTTACAGTCCTATAAAAACAGGAGTTAAATCTGTATTGGCAGTTTCGGCAAACAAAACCTTTAAATACCAGGAAAGGAAAGGAAGATAGTTCATTGTCTTTAAAATCAATTAGACCATTGTCCAATCAAACTTCAAAGCAGAAAACTAAGTTTACTGCCTTACTTATACTTACTGAAGGTGATAAAAATATAAATACTTGAAGGTCAACATTAGAATCCTCAAAGGTCTCTTACCCTTGGTGAATGGTTACCAAAAATTACTTATTTTCTGGGTGACTCTATTAAGAATATAAATAAATGAAAAATATCATTCTTTTTTTATTTCATAAATAATCTTATGTAAAACAAGGTGTTGGCCTGAAATTCTCTAAATGAGGAAAAAACTTAAAAGTTATTTACTGTTATTGCATCAGACAAGTATATTAATTATATCGTTTCCAATATGTCAATGATGATTTCTCAAGCAAAACTTCAAATTTCAATGCGTTGCTTTATCTTATTTACTACAAAAATTCAATTTCTAACTTGTCTTTTAGGCCAGGCGACATTAAAAATCTCCTAGCTGACATATTGAATGTGATTAAAACTTTTACATATTATCTACAATTTCAGTTTATATATTTAAGGCACTTATCCAGTGTGCTCTGTTTTCAGAGTTACAGTGTATATAACTTTTTTTTAAAAAAATATTCAGAGTTCCAAATAGACTGATAATAGCACCTTTGAATTAAATATTAGATAAATTTGAACGAATGTGAGTTCAGTGATTATTTTCATCAATTTGAGACTGAGGCCCTTTTGATTGGGAAAAATAGCGATAAAACTGAAAAATTCGAAAAATCTTATGATTATAATGAAATTCAATAATTTCTATCATTTATTCAAATACTTATTAAAGCACAATGTTTTTTTCCTAGAGTTCTTGTAATATATTATTCTGTTCTATCTTTCTTAAAAATTTTTACAACTCTAAAAGTTTTCCTTTTAAAATTACAATTGACAAATTTGGGTATGAAATTGCGAAAATATTAGGAAATTTCCGATTTGGACTGGGGTCAAATCCTGGACCCAAATCAGCCCCCCCCCCCACACTGGAATTACAGAGTGATATCAAGAGGTATATTGAAAGTTTTTTATGTAATTTTTTCTGTATAAATTTGAATTTAAGTGGGTCTTTCCAGAATTTAGGTCATTATGGTTTTAGCAAATTTGCAGTTACCTTTGGAATGATGTACGCATCAGTCTCAGGGGTCAGAACTGCACTATATCAAACTAGTAATAAAGTTTATCTGTTGATTGTAGTTGATTAAAATGTTATTTTCAAAAAAAAATTATTAAAATCACAGACATATATGAAAAATGCAAAATTCTTTGTAGATGACATATAAGAATATTTGAACACAAAAAGAATAGCCGTCACGAATATTCAAATACTATTGATTTTACCGTTTATGGTATTTGTTTCAGCGATAATAAATCTGTGGTCAAAGAATCGGACTACCCAACAAAGGGAAACAATTTTTGCAGAGAGTGGATTGGACTATTGAAAACGAAAAAGTTGTATACATTCATGTCTGTTTGTTCAAAATGAGAAACGTTTTGTGTGTAAAAAAAAAAAAGAAAAAAAAAAAAAAAAAAGATGTGATGTGACATGTGCAATTCAAGTCTAACCATCTCTCGGGTCGAACGATCGCAGGTCCAATCGTCCAATCGAGTTAACCCCCACTACGAATACACTACAAATCAAGTTTTCAAAACAAAAAAAAGCAGAAAGGTATTTTTGAACATTGGTGCTATCTGAAATAAAAGCATTAATTCTGATAACAATACGTGTCCTAGTGAGCACTACGACTGATGCTGGATAAACAAACCTTGCTGTGGCGACCATCATCATTTTCCCGCCACCGCGTAAGCATCCGGAATACCTCTTTCTGTACAGGG
Source organism: Magallana angulata (assembly GCF_025612915.1). Lineage (NCBI taxonomy): Eukaryota > Metazoa > Mollusca > Bivalvia > Ostreida > Ostreidae > Magallana > Magallana angulata. The sequence continues at coordinate 30,913,126 of NC_069119.1, read as the reverse complement.
CCCGAGGTGTTCCAGATGCATACAGAAGAAGGAGTTGTCGTTCGCGAAACGAAGAATTAGAGAGAAATATCATATGGCATATTTTTAAATTTTGATTTGCGAATTTTACAATTAAACATGAACATGATGATTATATATCTCTTTAAAAAATCTCATACAATTCATATCTATAACTTTCATGTCATTTTTTTATTGGGGGGGGGGGGGGGGGGGGTATCCAAAAGATTGTACTAGCACATAACATTACACTGATTATCATAAAATGTTACTTTAAAGATATTACAAATGTTTTACTGCTATTTTTAGGAATTTTAATTTGTAACTTACAGTAAATTCTGATGTAACATAATGTAAGCATGGTAAAAATCGCGCATGTGAATAACCTTTTAAGACGAAAATTTGAAACACTATAAAAGCTATAGGTCTTCAAAAGGAATTGTATAACTAAATTTTCAAGAAAATTAAACAGCATATGCACGATATTTGTCCCCGCTACTAATATGTAAAATTACAAAGATTAAAATTTTGACCGTGACCAAATATTTTTGATTAATTAAGATTTGAATACGATGTATATATGTGTGACCTTTCACCTTTTGATGTGATCATGGCTGAAATTCAATTTGCAGAAAGTCTGAACACTAGCGCAAATTATGTCTAAAAGACACTAAGTAAAATTGCACAAAGATCAAGTAATCGCCATTGCATGAAATGGTCAAAATATGCCTCAAGTGAATGGAATGTTCGATTTTCATGTATATATTTTCCACGTGGATAAAGGATGGAAAATAAGTTTTAAAAAGCATAATATCATTTCTTTGTGTATGTGATAAAATATTTCAAAAAATAATTAATTCAAAGATCAAATTTTATTTGTTAATATATTAAAAACAGATACGTGTATCTGGCGCTTCATACATTTTTTAAATGCAATTACATGTATATGGATCCAAACTACCAAGTAGGGTCGGGAGGGGGTTCTTTCAGAAAACTATAATTCATTTTATTTGGCAATTAATTTGGCTATTATTAATACACAGGAGTTGCTACATCTAAAATACATACATGTATTCGTATATGTTATCTCAATTAGTCATTGATCAGTCAAGCACTGATCCAGAGTCCAAGAAATTTTTCCGCGGGGGGAGGGAGGTTTCAGTGAATGATTTTGTTTGCAGGGGAGGGGATCTAAGGCCTACTATTGGCATTTTTCTTAGATTTGTGAATACATGTTATATAAAATAAATTTTATAAAATCAAAAAATAAATTTGATTTTTTTATAGGGTGGGGGTCGATCCTCTTCCGACCCTCTCGAGATCCACGCACGTGTTAAGATGGTGCATGCAGTACTCGTCAAAGATAATTGACACCACAAATCATATTGAAAACTTATAGAAATGGAATGCAGCTTTATAAATGTCTTGTTTGTTGTTGTTGTTTTTTTTTTTACATAATATGTTTTACGGTGCTACCGTTCTGGCGAGCGCAGCAAGAATTACACATACCTTGCATCATTGTCAGCTTATAGTTTTATTTAGGTATCAACGAACGTCAAAGAATTTTTGAGATAGTATTGCTCTACAATAAGTATGCCAAAGGTACTTATTTTAATGGTTATGATACATACAGCGCAACCCCCTACCCAGAGAGAGAGAGAGAGAGAGAGAGAGAGAGAGAGAGAGAGAGAGAGAGAGAGAGAGAGAGAGAGAGAGAGAGAGAGAGAGAGAGAGAGAGAGAGAGACCGGTTTGTTTGTAGGTGTGTAATTTCCCACTTTTAAATTTGATGGTCTGACTATATGCAATATCTACATAATTTGTTTAAATGTTTATTTTTTCATTTCATTCCCTTTTATTTAGTTCAAAATAATATCCTATTGTTTATTTCCTCACTACTCATATACCTGCCTACTGTACATGCATGCACAATTGGCTTAAAAATGGATCGATATGACAGCAAAGTATGGCTCTTGCTTAGTATATATACATAAAATCTCTATATTAAAAAAAAATAAAAACAAATCATATGTCAATGAGGCAGGTATCGCAGACTATACTGAAATAGCCAGTACACTCATTACAGATGTTTGATCCACCTCTAAATTTATCGCGGGAAATATAGCGCGAGTGCACTGTGACGTCATCCATGACTATGTTCTTCTTTGTTTACGTTTCTCGACTCAATACGGAGGTATGGAAGCATGTAACAAATCTTTTGAGTCTCGCCAAAGCATATGCGGTACTCAAAACGTGTCTTCAAACTTTAAGTCACGGTAAATTACGAATTAAAAGTCGGCCATTTTTGGCATAGCACCACGGGTGAAAACATTAGAGAGCATTATGGGACGTAGACAAAAAATTTTGTTTGATGAACTGCAGGTTTAGCTCGTTCTTTTTCCCGCGCACACTGGTTCTTAGAGCTCGCTATTATGAAAATTTGCGCTAGGAGAAATACAAACAGATATATTGTGTAGCTGCATGTGTTGACTTAATGTGCAATAGCCAGAAATCTAATTGCATGTTGGAATAATTGTCATGCATGTAATTTTTTTCAATTTACGGTTATGAGTAAATAATACTGGTACACAAATTGCTGTATTGTATATATCCATAGCGTCCTAAAGTAAATATATATAGGTCCAATTGGCTGGGTGTAATGTACGTGTATATATGGAATGCCATAGCTGCCTTAAGGTCAATTTCATATTATATGAATTGGTATATTTTTTATATGCAATAGTAATATCATTATGCAGTGCTAACATCATTATATACTATTATTTCACCATTATATTCAGGGGTACAATCTTTATATGAAGAGGTAACATTATTACGATGTATCAAGAACAGAGTATCTCTCTCTCTCTCTCTCTCTCTCTCTCTCCTCTCTCTCTCTCTCTCTCTCTCTCTCTCTCTCTCTCTCTCTCTCTCTCTCTCTCTCTCTCTCTTTTCAAAACAAACGACAAGTTGACCAGGAAATGTGCATCGTCACAACGAACGCGGCATCTTTTAAAAAATAAAACTGGACCTCTTCTCCATTAAAACTTTTCAGCGAGAACCAGTTTACAACCTCATCATAAAGAGTTACGACTGCATATAAAGAAGTTACCACTCAATATAATGAAATGATCACATCATGTAAAGAACTGACCTCATAATATAATGACTCAACAACGGCATATTATAAAATTGTCACATCATATAAAGGATTTACAATTGCATGTAAAGTTTTCACCACAATACATAAAGGTTTTACCACCATACATAATGGTTTTAATACACCATAACATGATGTTAGTACTGCATATAATGAACTTATCACCTAATGTCAAGAAGTTGCACTGCATAAAAGGATTTTGCAACTGCACATGAAGAGTGTATCATATAACAACGATTGAACAATAGTTCATTATGAGTTTAGCTCTGTATGAAATGAGTTTATCATATCATATAAAGATTTATTCATAGCATATAATGAATAAACTACTGCACATTATGATCTTACGACATAACGTAATAATGTTACCACTTCATATAAAGATTTTACCCCTGAATATAATGGTGAAATAAAAGTATATAATGATGTTAGCACTGCATATCATGATGTTACCACTGCATATAATGATGTTACCACTGCATATAATGATATTACTATTGCATATGAATGAAATACCAGTTCATATAATATGAAATTGACCTTAAGGCAGCTATGGCGTTCCATATGTATACATGTTTATAAAATACGTTGTTACATTATTTTGTATTTTAAGTACACGTCACTATATAATAAAAATACAGTTTACTCTGTTATCCTATCAAATATTCATTGCCATGGTGACCATACTGAATTTTGAAGATCATGCAAATTTATAAATGATATATGGTGAATACAATTTGCAGACATATATGACTATATGTACATGCATAGTATACAACATCAGTGCTCTGTTAATATCGTATATAAATGAATAGATAAGAAAAACATTGGTCATCAATTGTCGCTCGGATCGCTTGATTAATTTCATTATTTGTTTGTTTGGGTTTTTTTTTTATTTTATGAGTAAACTTTTATTATAAGTAAGCTATTTCTTAAAAATAAATAGGTATCAAATGGACAAATACAGTGAACAGCATAACTACATATTTGAAAATGCTTAGATGATTTATTACAAGTTTCCTTGAATGCACGTCGCTATGTTAGGTTGTTGTAATAATGCACCCAATTCAATTTCAAGTCATTTATTCTCTCAAAACCATACAGATGGTACAAGATATATATAATAAATACAAAAAGTCTGATGAGCAGAGCTACATTATTTGCTTAAGCTTGTTTTGAACATATCCCATAAATTTGAGTTATGAAAATACCGGTATATACGTATTTTTTTTTTAAATACAGAGTTTATGCTCGTCAAAAAATTACAAAACTTTAAAGTATTCGGTTGGACATAACACTTTCTTGCTAAAAATATTTTTGAATTGAAGATAATACATTACATTATACAGCACCTTAAAATCAAGAGCCCTTTGGAATTTCAGCGGTGTTTAATCAAATCAGGCATATTTTGCTAGAATCACAACTAAATACAGAAAGATGCTTTAATACATTTTAATGATAATGCAAATTATTGCATTGCATTTCTTGATACGAATATGTTAATATAACTGTATTTAATAAAAATATTGATTTGTGAACCTCTCCAGAAACCCCAGTATATATTAGTTTGGGGGTCAATGTCTGAACTATTTAAAATAATAAAGAGTATTCTTATATCAAACTTTGAACCCCCAACCCCCTTCATAGCTGGAGCTTCATTATCAAATGGTCTAAAGGCCACAAAGTAAAATATCGAAAACATATATTAAACTAGAGCAGAGCTCGTGGCAAAGCCACGAGTAGGTCTTCCGTTGTTGCTGCGAGTTGAAAATATATGTGATATGGTGTCAAACGATTATAATTATTAAGTTCAGTTCTGCTTTTGTTATAAAAACGTGTTGTGATTGAAAGCCTGCATATAAAACGTGTTTTGAAAAAGAAAACTAGAGGTACTGTGAGCAAGCTCACAATTGATACCCCCCGCTAAGAAAAAAAAATCATTACGCGTGTATTTTTGCTATTATAGAAAATATTGGATGAATCTATTTCATATTTTATAAATAACAACTGCTTTATTTTTGGAAACTGTTAATTTTTAGCTTCTATAATTCCATTAATAAGACATGACACAGACAGAATTTAGCTTTTTTGAAACAATGACCTTGAACTTTCTCAATTGACCTTGGGTCAAGGTCATGACACACCCTTTAATCATAAGCAATCTTTGTGTGAAGTAAGAACTTCCAATGTTTCCCCATAAGAAAGATATGGACCAGACACGAATTTTGCATTTTTTCTGCCAGTGACTTTGACCTTGCCCGAATGACCTTGGGTCAAGGCCATGACACACCCTAAGGTCATAAGCAATCTTTGTGTGAAGTAAGAACTTCCAATGTTTCCCTATAAGAAAGATATGGACCGGACACGAATTTTGCACTTTTTCTGCCCTTGACCTTGCCCGAATGACCTTGGGTCAAGGCCATGACACACCCTAAGGTCATAAGCAATCTTTGTGTGAAGTAAGAACTTCCAATGTTTCCCTATAAGAAAGATATGAACCGGACACGAATTTTGCATTTTTTTTTTGCCAGTGACCTTGACCTTGCCCGAATGACCTTGGGTCAAGGTCATGACACACCCTTAGGTCATAAGCAATCTTTGTGTGAAGTAAGAACTTCCAATGTATCTCCATAAGAAAGATATAGACCGGACACAATTGCACAGACAAGACGGACAGACAGACAGACAGACAGACAGACAGACAGACTAACTTTAGTAATTTAAGAGCTCACATTATTATGAGCTTTTTTTGACCCTCATTTTGTGGGTTATTTTTTGATTTCTAACTTTCAGCAGTTACGAGATTAGTTTCTGTCCATAGTTTATGATGTTTTTTTGTTTACTGATTAAGGGTTCATTTTATTTTTTATATACCTGAGTACTCTGCTTTGACGCTGGTGGCAAAAACTTCAAATGCCAAAGGACTATATATGATAAGTGCCTAAAATGGCCCCCTAAAATGAACAACATCATTTTACTATCATTCTTTGTTTTTTTAGTACAGATATGTATGTGATGTGTTTACATAATATTCATTTTGGTTCAAGTACCCACAATCTAGAAATATGACATTGTAAAGACAACCTTTTCCCCCCATTTTAGCATTTTTTGCGTAAAACAGCTTGTTTTCAAGCAGTTTTTCCTTTCGAAAACATAGAGCGCATTCTTGAACAAATAAAATATTTTAATCAGAGGTGTATCTAGCCAAGGCCTATAAGTGACAAAAAATTTATCATTGTTCTAGCATGCGCTCTATATTTTTCATTCGTAAATAGATAAGAAAAATGTCAATTTTTGGCTGATTTTGATTGAATTATAGAAATGGCGTCACTTCTGACGTCATATACTGACAGTGAGTGCGAATAAATCAAATAAATAGATGAAAATATATTCTATATCAACTCTTCTAAAAAATTAGTTAACATTTTATTGTACCCGAAACACTTAAAAAATGGCGAAATAAGGGGGCCAAATTTAACTCTTATCATATATAGTTCTTTAGAATAACATTGCTTTGATTACAGAAGAAGTTATAAATCCCTGAAAATTACTCATTTTCTTTCAAGTTCAAGAGACATAACTCTGTCAAAAATCATCGAACTGGAACCAAATTAGTTGACCTGTATTTTCTAATAAAATAACCTTATATGAAATATCAACTTTATATATGCATCATTTCAAAAGTTAGAGAGTGGAAACTTAGAATTTCCCATACTTTCCTATGTTGAAGAGGCAAAACTCAATCAACAGACCGACACCAAATTCAAACCCAACCTGTATTTTCTTGTAAATAACCTACATATGAAATATCAGCTTTATACATTCATCCCTTTAAATGTTGGAGAGCAGAAACTGAGAATTTCTCATTTTTTTTCTAAGTTCAAGAGGCATCATCAACTGCCTGTTGCCCAATCCTGTTGTTCAATCAATATGTTTCAACTCTGCACACTTGACAGGTCCGATTATAATCCATAATAAACAGGGACATTACGCATATATAACAAAAAAGAAATATAAAAAACAATCATTTTATTGCATGAACAAAACTAGTTCGAACATTACATCAAAGCATCTGCCCTGGGTGAAATAAAAGAGGTCAATCAAGAGGCAAAATTCTTTTCTGACTTGAGACATTCCTTGTTAAAATTGCAACAATTAACTTTAAAATAATAGTCAAAATCTGTTCCTCTTATCTGAGCATAATTAGAACCAGCAAGAGATACAGGTAGTGAAATGTGTCACGTTGCACAAACACAAGAATTATCTCACATGGCACTTTCTAAGTAATACTCTAAATGGTCATGACACATGAATAAAAAAATATGCAAGCATGAACAAGCATGAACTCTTACTAGTCAAGAATATATTTGTTAATTCCCGAAAAAATACCAATAATTCAATCCAGAATGCAATAAACAAATTAAGACAAAACAAAAAGAAAATTACATAAATTTTCTTGTGCCAACATTTGCATAAAAATAAACACGTTAACCATAGGTATGCAATTAATAAAATGTAATGTTTTCTTGTCTTTGATAGTTTAAAATATTAGCAAAGACCAATAAACCTTTGTCTCTTAAGATCAAGCAAAATGCAACTTGAAATTGTCAAGTAACAATGCTACTGTTACACAAACTTTCTTTTGAAACCTTCAACTAACAAATTGTACATATAAGTACTGTACCTTTCTTCCATTTAAGATTCATTCCTAACAATAGCTTTCAAAATATCAAAACTGAACATGTACATAACAAGTACCTTTTTGAAAATGTCCACACACTAAAACATTCTTTCTGAATGTATAACTATAGAGGATTCATTCTAACAACTTTTTTCTTAATTGTGTCCCACTTTCTGTACTGAATTTTTCCTCCATTTTTTTTACTTTGTTCAATAGCGTATTTACAGGCCTTCATTCCAGGGCATTTCTTTCCAATGTATTCTGAAAGATATTCCCGCAATTCCTGTTCTTCATCTTTTGACCACTGAACACGAGTAACTAAAAATAGAAATTTGAAAACAGTTTGATAATTTCTTCTACAAAACATTTTAAGTGAAGCAATATTTATTTACTAAGTAAAATATACAGCCCAGTTAAGGATCTATATATTCATCCTCTCATTATTTTTTTCCTGGAAAAACCCTTAATTACAAAAAATCATTATACCTTTATTCGTGGACCTTCGGCCAAAGTCATTGTCTAAAACTGAAACAATAGGATTTTCTGAAAGAGAAAAAAATCGATATATAAAATAAAAGGACATTGACAATAAAATCATACATCTTGACAATTTCAATTTGTTACCTGATGTTGCATCTAACGCATCTACATGATCATTGCTTTCATCATTGGTATCTACTAGATCATTGCTGTCATTAGTGGTGTCTGAATCACCAAGGATATCTAAAAAGAATTCATCAAAATTTACACCCTTTCTTACAAGAACTGCTATAAAAGAGAAAAAATAATTTCTCTGTTTCTTGTTTTCGTGCGTCATAAAATCATCATGATGCTGTAAACTTTGCAAGCAAGTTTGTAATTTGGAATGATCTTTTAACACAAATGGCTTCAATGATTTGGTCATGTGATCAATCAAGTCCTTTTATGAGAAAACACAAAGAAGAGACTTTAAGACCTAAAGCTGAACATGACTCATATATTACATATGCCATAGTTCTCGATGCGCGCCGCTCTCCCTTAACATTTATATGAGAAGTTGACTACTAAACACTTTAGTTTGCTGTGTAGGTCTCGCCTGCATTGACGTACTAATCTCTGTGGAGATTCGGCTTGGAATGATACACCGAATCTCGGGACAGTCCTTCAATATTTACATGTACGTCTGGAAATTCAGCCCTACCTTAGATCAATTGTCACAGTTAATTAAAATCAAGATTCTTTTGTGGTATTCCTGCAGTGATTACTGCTTCAGTGTTACATTTTGAACCTTATTCTATAAAATTTTTATTTCTATCCTAACAGTGATTTTTCCCTAATTTACACAGCTGGCTAATTTGTTTTGAATCTCTATTATGCTCTTCATCATCGGGAGGCTTGAAGCTGATGCTCAGTAGTACACATTGATGCAAGTTGTCAAATGACTTTAATTGAACTCTTTAGTTTGAAAAAGGTACAAAAATGATAGATTGAATGGAAGCAAATAAGCTGGATCGAGAAATTGTTGGAATAAACCTTTCAAATCAATTGATTTAGATATTTGAAAAGAAGAATGTTTTGTGTGCAAAACTGAAGCAGGCAAGCTGCATGAATATCTCGATTTTTACAGCGACACTAGACCTAAGGTATAGGCGAATTTCCATACATAAATTGGGTGATGGCGTCAGTCCAAATATCTAGCCGAGCCGAATCTCCACAGGGATTTTGGACATACATCTTGTATTGTTTACCATTGTTAATTAGATTTGATAAAATTATCAGATAAACGCAGGCACAGTACCGTCAACGCGGATCCCGTATTTACCCCCCCCCCCCCCCTGCGGTTAGTTAATCCTTTCCGTGTTACACCATCGCAGTTAATTCCTTGCGGTTCTCACTGCAGCCATTTCAAACCGCGGCGGTGTGACCTTCCGTTAAATAATTTTTACCTGTGTGCTGCAAGACAGTATAACAGCCTGCTGTTAGTAAAGATCGGTCCCGGTATTGTCAGTATTTTAATTAAAATGATAAAAGATAAAAAAATAAAATCACCCTGTTGCAATTTTCAATAGTTATAACTATTGATGTTTAAAAAAGAAAGTTATATCTGTTTATTTTTCTTTTTACACGAGTTATATCTTAACAAACTTGATACATGTATATAAAACTGTTTTAATAATAAGTACGTTCTTTTTTGATTACTTTATCAGAATGATTTGATTTGTAAGAATTAAAATTGTGTTATCAACTCGGGGCATGTTTTAGGCACAATTTCTCAATGCTCAAGTCAGCTTTAGCCTATCCCTCGACGGCACGTGCTACACGATTTTAATTTACCTTCGATCAACGGCCTGTACAACACTGTTCCTTTTGAGGGTCTTCCACTTTTTCTTACAATAAGCCAGAAGACGAAGATTTAAAGTGTATTATTGTAGACTGTCCAGTTTGGTATCTCATTCATCAAGTTCAAATTTGTTGGGGAAATTAGTTTTTAAGAAAAGCGATACTTTTCAAGTGTCCACAAAATTGAAACATTTTGAAGTTGTACGCATGGATGAGGTTTGTCAATCACAAAACACAAGAAATGATCGCGATTTATAATATACACAAAAGAGGAAATGTATACATCAATAAGTTTGCATTTGATTTTTTAAAATATAATTCGAGATGTATGCATTAAATTAAATGTACGGCAGTGTTGTTTCGATGAGCTACCTAACCGCGGGGGTATGCAGTTTTACCTGAGATACCTGCTTTAAACCACATTGAAATTTGGACCGCAGGGGTGCGCGGAAAATACGGGATCCGCGTTGACGGTACTGTATATGACTGTGCAATGGAAGATTAAAAACATCAGAAATAAAAGTCAATGCAATAAGTTTATAAAGAATATGCACGTTAAACCAAAAAGAATTGTGCAAACATTACAGCAACAAATGAATATAGCATGTCAGACATGAGGTTTAGGACTGCAGTCAGTTGTACTTAAATCAAAGGATTTATATACTGGGTTTTTCAAAGTCCTTTACAGCTTACTATGTAAAATACATTTTTATCTCCGTAACTGAATAGCAGGTTTACTATTAGATACTCACATTGTTTGGTGAGTAACTGCATGGTTAACCTAGTACACATTTAGTCATTTACAACACTACAATTTAACATATTAATGCACTTGATCATTCCTACAGCACATCTCAACAAAATAAAATTTACCTTCAAACTGTATGTCCCTTAAATTTTTTCCAGCAAATTTGGAAACACTGTTAGTCTCTTGCATCAGCATGAGTTTTGATATTTCAATTCTTTCTATCATTCCAGATGTGGCTCTGTAATGAATTGCATGGACTTTTTGCGTATGCCCTAAATGCTGACAAAGCCACTTCATTTCATGATCTTGAAGGCCAATCACCTATAAAGTAAAAAAATATAATCTTTACAAAAATAAGAGAGACTTGTTACTTAAAGTGGGCATGGTCAAAAACTGATTTTCAGATTGCTTTAAGACACATCTAATCATCATCCAAAATTTGAGTGTCAGTCATTGATATATAAGCAACACAGAGCTCACAATTCAATGTATATAAAAAAAAATTCAGCTCATTTGATTTAATTTGAGTGCTGAATAGATGAAAGATTGATCACTTTAAATGCCTTATGAAAGCATTGTAAACAATAAAATATTTTCAATAAAAATTATATTGAGTAAAACCTTTTAAATTGAATGTAAACTGGATGTTGCTCTAACCTCAAACTACAGATTTGAAAATCAAAGATATAATACCAAATAACAAGTAAATGTTATTTCACAAGACTTTGAGAAATGTTGAATCTTAAATTGAGGGAAGAACCACTCAGATATGCAAAAGTTTATATGCTATTCTGTATATATACAACACATTTTTTGTTTGCACTACAATGCACATTTACCTGAGCGATGGTCGCACAGTGTTTTCTCAAGTTAGTGCAGTAGATAAGATGTGGAGATCTCAAATTAGCTTTTTCTTTGATGTCATCTAGGGCCTCACCCGCCTTCACAACACCATTTGCTACAAAAAAGTTATTATTGAATAAAAGAGAACAAGAGCTCTGTAAACAGAGCATAAGCTTGTGAAGTGTTATCATTTAAAGTATAATTTCTACTTAGCCTTTGAGGTGTGGACATGCACAAGCGATGCTAATTCCCCTCTGTAACAAGCTAGTGAGCAGAAAGCAAGAGCACCACAAAGCGAAGCATCCCCTCGCAACATGAATTTTGTTTTTAGCTTAAGTTTGGACACACCAAAGAGTAGTGGTAATATATATCCTCTAGGAATAAGGAGTTAATGAAATTACTTTAACATAATATTACTTGCCTCTATAATCTTTAGGCTATTTGGAATGATATGCAGTGTAGTACACACCTTCTCCTCAAAATCAAAATATCTTTAGGTGTATCCTAAGTTACATCAGCAAAGGGCAGTGACACATGCAAAGTACGAGTGTGAATTTATATTGGCTTTTACCAATTTAACTATGGATACACGAAATAGATATTTAAAAACTGTTTTGTATCATAGTTTACTCAAAAAGTTTACATTTGGACACAATATTTTCTAATAATTATTCTTTATTAAATTAAACAACTGAACTCCAATGAGATAAAAGTTCAAGTCATACGATTAAAATATTTCCTGCTGTGCCATGCAAATTTTGCATTGTTTTGTTGGCAGTCAATAAAAGTGGACACTTAAAATGATATGAATCTAGAGTTTGAGAGTCAGACCCTAAACCTGGCTGATGTAAACTTTCTTTTAAAAACAATGTAGCAAGTTGACTCTCTGCCGCACCAGTGTGTAATGAAATTGATATAAATCAACTACAAATGAGAACAATTTAGCAGGGTGCGTGGTCTATCAATTTATCTTACTTTGTTAAACCCGAAAGGAGTAAGATTTGTTAACATTGTTAACAACATTGAAATCCAAGCCTTAATTAAAAGTTAGGAAGAATATGTTTAGGCCTTGACTAAGTGTTTGGATCAATGGATTCCTCCCCCTATCCAGCATGAATGTGGTTGTGAAGTTCCTAGCACTTTGAGTTATATTACCAATTCTTTGCTTCAATAACTGCTGCTTTATTTGTGAGAAAAACATTGTCTGCAACTAAGATGGATGCAGTTTGAATCTTTTTTATTTAAGGGGAATAACAAATATTCTGTAAAAATACTATATGAAGAAGAAACTTTCATATTTAAATTTGATGCAATGTTTTGCATCAATATTTAAGGGTCCTCCAGAATTCATGACCTGTAATTTTTATGGCAGTACATCACAATATGTCAAATTAAACATATTATTATCAAATTATTTGTCCAACTTCTTAGCTCTGTGGATTTTATTCACTGGAAGAACTTTAGATTGGTTACACGTAGTTTTGCTGTAGAATAAGCACTGCCCACTGCTGTTGCATCTTCACTTATTTATAGTCAATTTTAAAGAAAAACTACCACCTTGATACAAATGGTCATAAATGTTTGAAAAGATTTCATTGTGCCAATTGCCTGTCAATATCTCCAGCACTGAGCAATGATAACAACGTTTTAATAGCTGTATCAAACAATTTTTTACTATTGGTAATGCATGATTACATGCATTGACAATATTTAACTCTTAATAAAATAGAGCCATATACATGGGTAGTTCTTTGTATTGCAACATGTATGTTTTAATGTCGCTTACCAGTATTTGCAAACAAGTAAGGATTTCCTGGTTTAACTCCACCCTTTCTTCTGGCAGTAGGATTGGCCAAATATTGTAATATTGGCAGGACTTCTTTAGGGCAAATAACTGGCACTTGTTTTCCAGTCTACAGAAATTTTAATTAAATATAAACATGAAACACAGTTTTAATATATATGACCATTTTAGATTGCACAAACTACTGAATGATTTTAAAAAAGCACCACCATTTATAGTCTACATGTACCAGACGGTATACAAAGTTGAAATAATTTACAGTCTTCGGGTTGTGCACTTCTCCTCTGTGATTGGTAGAAAATACATGATGTGAAAATTTACATTTATTTCATTGGTCTAATGCTGTTCGGCACAAGGGAGATAATTTTCCGATACTCTAATTTATGTACAAATTAAGAATTTCATAGATTTTCAATCTTAAAAAGAGAGAAAACAAATAAAGTTATAAAATAGCTAAGAATGAAGTTCAGGCTTTCATTTTATTGAATTTTAAAGCAATATTCTATAATATTCATTGGATATTTGTTCTGTTCCTTTTTTATCTTCATGTAAATACCGTAAAATTTGATATGGTAAGGCTAATATCAGTAAAAACAAATTGCAGATTTGATACATGTATATTACAATGGACCACATGCCATGACACATAGAGGAAGGTGATATTTATGTAAAATAGAATTAATGTTCTTTGATAACTAATTGCTTTAGTTTGTGCTCAAGATGGTAAGCTTTTTTAAAAAGCTATACTTGTTCTTAAAATTATCAAAAAGAGAGATAAAGAGAGAAAATATCTTCCTCCAATGTTATCACTCAATTAAGACAAGTAAACTTAAATTGTAGAAAGTATATGTTGCATGTTCCTGCAAAGAAACCATCCAATCTCGTGCAATAGGGTATCTAATATTGTAAGTTGCAACAATTTGATAATTTAACAAATTTCTTTACAGCACACCCACCCACCCACAATTAACTTAAGTAAATTAAGGCAAGTATAAAGTCTACCATACAAAGAAGGGCCCACCTTAAGATTGGAATTCCCCACATGTAAGCCTTTCAACTGTCGCTAGAGTTTGCAGTTAAGAAAGGTATGTCTGTTGAACGTTATAGTTTAAACAGATCCTAATATAAATGATGCACAAAAAAGCACACAGAGAAAATTACGATGCAACATGTTTATTATTTAACAATTGTCAGACTTGAATATATAGCCTTCTTCACAATAGGCTATTGCTTTGGCCTTTTAAATCACAAGGGTCAGAATTTTATTAAAAACCAACTAAAAAAAGTTTTATGTCATACAACTCTTGAAATACTGCTACATTTGGTCATTATATTTATAAGGAAGTTATTTGTCCAAAATAAAAAACATTAATATTTATTTATTTGTTTGATGTACTCAGACCCACAATTTTCATGTAGTTCTTTTTTTTTCAATTGTATATAATAATCTTGCTATAAATCACAGAGTACATATACATGCATGTTTTATTTTTTTTTAAGACAGTTAAACACTTTCATTTATTAAAGATCATTTATCAATCTAAATGAGTTTTGAACATGACTTTGACAGTTTGTATTTCTTTGCAATCAAAAAAATAAAATAAAAATCAAATTCAAAAATGAATATGCTGAAAAAAATAATTAGGTAGAAGCAATTTTGATGGGTCAGTACCAGAACATTAAACAGATATATTTTTAGTTTAGCTCTAAATGCATTTTTAAGCATATGTGAAAATTGAAAAAGTAGTTGAAAGGCCTACCATTTGGGTCATGGTCTACATACATGAAAGAGATACCAGATTTGACATTTGAACAGTTTTGCATTGTAAGGAGGTGCCATATGATACCCTTACTAATAACTGATGCAACAAAAAAATCATACATCATGGTTTAGGTACAAGAAATCTCAAGACAGAAGAAAATCATACATGATAATTTTTATAGAAGCTTCCTTGCTTAACATAACCATATAGTTTGCATGCTAAATGTCTAATTTCCCAATTTATCTTCCCCTCCTGCTATATATGCAACACTATATAACGTCATGATACTCCAAGTAGTTTCAGAGTTCAAATGTTACTGCATGACGGACAAAAACAGATAGAAAAAGGTCACTTGAGTGGTTATCTTATACCAGGTAAATATAAACAATTGCAATACCTTTCCGCGAACTTCAATAACATGCTGGGTGTCCAACATTTGTTTTTCTAAATCCGTCAAATCCAGGCGTAAAGATTTGTCCACAGCAGACATTTCTTTTGATCTGTTTTCGTAGCATTTCAAACTGCAGTGAAACAATTTTTTTTAATAGATTCGCTGAACTCGGGTCTCTTAAAATCTATATCTCAAAAAACATTAAGAGAAGGAAGCAAAATAAATTTTTTTTGTCTATTAAGTCTTTAAATAAACAAAGCTTCACCCTTACTTTTTTTGTATCAAATTATAGTTAAAACTGTAACCATAAAAATTCATGTAAGTATACTATAGGGCCACTTTCAGATGTAGTGTAAAAATAATGTCCGCCACAAAACGGTGGCTGCTAAAAAGTATTAAACAAGTTATGAAGAAACTGATACCCATTAAATTGTTTGTTTCTTCATTTATACAGTAAAACTTATCTAATCCGACTTGGGTTGGTTCTGAAAAGTTTCGCTGAATTAGACAACATCCGGTTTGGAGGACATTGCAGAAATTTAATTCAATATTGACTAACATATATTTTTTTGATGTATTTGATACATCTAATTTTTTTCAGCCTGAAAGCGGAAACAAACCTATTTTTTTTTAGGCCCAAGTAGAATCGTGGGTCTCAGAACGACAGATAATCGATCGTCGGTGACAATCAATTCATCATTATAAATAATATGAAATACGTTCTTAACAAAAAGAGAAAAAATAGCCGACTTCCCTATGTTGATTGTCTATAATATGGACGTCACATAAGTGATATTTTTAAATCCAATTCAACTATTTATTACAGAGTTTTTAATTGATTTGTTAGAAAATAAAGGATTAACAAATATTTATGGACAATAACTGTCATTTAATATTTTGTATTAATAAAGAAAACAATTGCTCAAAATGAGCGTCATTTTGTTCTTCATTAAAATTTTGCTGTCATGTCATACTTTTCTTAAACTATATCTGAAACAAGCCATATAGGCAAAATTGTTATTACCTTAAAGCCTCAAGTTCCCCAGGTCTTCGACGGTTGTACAATAGAAGTCGACTTTCGGAGAGTATAACTCCTTTTCTATAATTATCTGGAGTCATATTTTCCACATCAAAATTGGTAAGTTCATTTGTGATGTGCTTTGCTAATTTTGCAATGTCTTCAGGATCTGGTAGACTCTTTTGAGCATTAAAATGACGCTCATTCAGGGTTGATTTTGCAATTTTTGTTACTTTAACAGTCCATTCTAACTTCATCAGGTTTAGAAAGTTTGAAGCATCTAAACGCCCTTGTTCCTCTCCAGATTTTATACTGTTTCCAAGTTTCACAGACGCTAAACGACAAAGGTCAAACCCAATTTTTAAAGCCGTGCTTGGGTGGTCCAAGTCATATTCATCAGATTCCTCCTTGTCAACACCATCACAAGCCTTAAGTGCACAAGACACAAAAACATCAAAATATTTTGGTACCAGAAAATCCGACATACTAAGAGATAGGTTTGTTGTTTCTCGAACAAGGAGAAGGAGGCGTCCAGCAAGTCGCATGTGGTAACTCGCATAATGTTTTCGTTTTCTTTTATTATCTATGTTTTTACTGAGCCATATATCTCCAAGCATCAGAATAATGTGGTCCTCCAAAACACAGTCTGTAATGCTGTCTCTTCTCATCGCTGGAAGAACTTCTTTTTGAAGAATTTTTGAACTTTCTGGAATGATTTTTCCTGCCATAACTTTAGCCTGAATGATAACAGACCCTTTGCTCTGGAAATATGAACCTGTCTTAAACGCTGGACAAGAGGTCCTATGAGTTGCAACTGATTTCTCAAGCTGAATCCATTCAAAACATTCCGGACAAGGCCCATATTGTTTCAGACTGAATTTATTCTGGGTTCTTCTTGAAAGTAGTATTTCGCCCTCACCTTTTTGAAGAACAGACATATTGTGGATATTGTCTCCCTTATTGCGAATCAGGGTAACTTTTCTATTGATTTCCTTCATAAGGTCAGTTTTCTCTTCTGTGTTGCAGAACTCTTTTTTCTGTTTCATGGTTTTAATTTCTTGTACCTCTTTTTTGTTGGCATGTTTATTCTCAATGTGAGTTTGGATGTTTGAATAAAGGTCATGACAAAACATACATGAATGAACAAGGTCGTATGTTCTTCCGGTTTTTGATCTTTCATTATTTCCTTTTTGGAACTTTTTGATAAAAATGTTCGGATACTCTATGTCGAAGTCACATTCTTCACGTGACAGAGTTTTTTTTCTTTTTAGAGGAGAATTCATATTTTCAAGACTTGTTTTTTTTCTTTTTTGAGGAGAATTCATATTTTCAATACTCTTTAGAACTTGATGATTGCCCTTTTTAGGAACACTTTTGTCAACATCTGGAAGGTTTTCATCGTTTTCACTTTCACTTGATGCGTTATCAGAATCGCTTTTACTCGATGAGTTATCAGGATCACTATCTGAATCAATCCAAGATTCATCAGAATCATCCATATCAGACTCTGACTCTCCATCATTAAACTCTACAGCTGACTGATGAGGGTGGTCACCTACAGAAGAAGATATAAACCGAGTCATCTTCATCAGATATCAATTTCAAACAACAATCATCCTAATTAACATAGTCAGATATCTCACCTGCATGTGCATTTTCATGGAGAGACTCAATCACTGCATCAACAGAACTGGATCCTTTATCTGACTCTCCATCATTAAACTCTACATCCGACTGATGAGGGTGGTCACCTACAGAAGAAGATATAAACAGAGTCATCTTCATCAGATATCAATTTCAAACAACAATCATCCTAATTAACATAGTCAGATATCTCACCTGCATATGCATCTTCAAGAAGAGACTCAATCACTGCATCAACAGAACCCAATTCTTTATCTGACTCTCCATCATTAAACTCTACATCCGACTGATGAGGGTGGTCACCTACAGAAGAAAATATAAACCGAGTCATCTTCATCAGATATCAATTTCAAACAACTATTGCCTCAGTTAGCATAGTCAGATATCTCACCTGCATGTGCATCTCCAAGGTAAGACGCAATCACTGCATCAACAGAAGCAGATCCTTTATCTGATTCTGCGTCAATAAACTCTACATCCGATTGATGAGGGTGGTCACCTACAGAAGAAGATACAAACAGAGTCATCTTCATCAGATATCAATATCCAACAACTATTGCCTCAGTTAGCATAGTCAGATATCTCACCTGCATATGCATCTCCAAGGTAAGACTCAATCACTGCATCAACAGAACCAGATCCTTTATCTGATTCTGCGTCAATAAACTCTACATCCGACTGATGAGGGTGATCGCCTACAGAAGAAGATATAAATAGTCATCTTCATCAGATATCAATTTCAAACAACTATTGCCTCAGTTAGCATAGTCAGATATCTCACCTGCATGTTCATCTTCAAGAAGAGACTCAATCACTGCATCAACACAACTGGATCCTTTATCTGCCTCTCCAAAATTAAACTCTACATCTGACTGATGAGGGTGGTCACCTACAGAAGAAGATATAAACAGAGTCATCTTCATCAGATATTAATTTCAAACAACTATTGCCTCAGTTAGCATAGTAAGATATCTCACCTGCATGTTCATCTTCAAGGACAGACTCAATCACTGCATCAACAGAACCAGATCCTTCATCCGACTCTCCATCATTAAACTCTACATCTGACTGATGAGGGTGGTCACCTACAGAAGAAAATATAAACCGAGTCATCTTCATCAGATATCAAATTCTGTCAACTATTGCATTAGTTGGCAGTCAGAATTCTCACCTGCATGTGATCCTTTATCTGACTCTTCATTTTGTGCATCTTCAAGAAGAGACTCAATCACTGCATCAACAGAACTGGATCCTTTATCTGACTCTCCGCCATTTAACTCTACAGGTGACTGATGAGATTGGGCACCTACAGAAGAAGATATAAACAGAGTCATCTTCATCAGATATCAATTTCCAACAGCTATTGCCTCAGTTAGCAAAGTAAGATATCTCACCTGCATGTGCATCTTCAAGAAGAGACTCAATCACTGCATCAACAGAACCCAATCCTTCATCCGACTCTCCATCATTAAACTCTACATCTGACTGATGAGGATGGTCACCTACAGAAGAAGATATAAACAGAGTCATCTTCATCAGATATCAATTTCCAACAACTATTGCTTCAGTTAGCATAGTCAGATATCTCACCTGCATATGCATCTTCAAGGACAGACTCAATCACTGCATCAACAGAACCAGATCCTTTATATGACTCTCTGCCATTAAACTCTACTACATCTGACTGATGAGGGTGGTCACCTACAGAAGAAGATATAAACACAGTCATCTTCATCAGATATCAATATCCAACAATTATTGCCCTAGTTAGCAAAGTAAGATATCTCACCTGCATGTTCATCTTCAAGGACAGACTCAATCACTGCATCGACAGAACCAGATCCTTTATATGACTCTCTGCCATTAAACTCTACTACATCTGACTGATGAGGGTGGTCACCTACAGAAGAAGATATAAACCGAGTCATCTTCATCAGATATCAATATCCAACAAGGCAACAACTATTGCTTCAGTTAGCATAGTAAGATATCTCACCTGCATGTGCATCTTCAAGGACAGACTCAATCACTGCATCAACAGAACCCAATCCTTCATCCGACTCTCCATCATTAAACTCTACATCTGACTGATGAGGGTGGTCACCTACAGAAGAAGATATAAACAGAGTCATCTTCATCAGATATCAATTTCCAACAACTATTGCTTCAGTTAGCATAGTCAGATATCTCACCTGCATATGCATCTTCAAGGACAGACTCAATCACTGCATCAACAGAACCAGATCCTTTATATGACTCTCTGCCATTAAACTCTACTACATCTGACTGATGAGGGTGGTCACCTACAGAAGAAGATATAAACACAGTCATCTTCATCAGATATCAATATCCAACAATTATTGCCCTAGTTAGCATAGTAAGATATCTCACCTGCATGTTCATCTTCAAGGACAGACTCAATCACTGCATCAACAGAACCAGATCCTTTATATGACTCTCTGCCATTAAACTCTACTACATCTGACTGATGAGGGTGGTCACCTACAGAAGAAGATATAAACCGAGTCATCTTCATCAGATATCAATATCCAACAAGGCAACAACTATTGCTTCAGTTAGCATAGTAAGATATCTCACCTGCATGTGCATCTTCAAGGACAGACTCAATCACTGCATCAACAGAACCCAATCCTTCATCCGACTCTCCATCATTAAACTCTACATCTGACTGATGAGGGTGGTCACCTACAGAAGAAAATATAAATAGTCATCTTCATCAGATATCAAATTCTATCAACTATTGCACTAGTTGGCATAGTCAGAAATCTCACCTGCATGTGATCCTTTATCTGACTCTTCATTTTGTGCATCTTCAAGAAGAGACTCAATCACTGCATCAACAGAAATGGATCCTTTATCTGACTCTCCACCATTTAACTCTACAGCTGACTGATGAGATTGGGCACCTACAGAAGAAGATATAAACAGAGTCATCTTCATCAGATATCAATTTCCAACAGCTATTGCCTCAGTTAGCAAAGTAAGATATCTCACCTGCATGTGCATCTTCAAGGACAGACTCAATCACTGCATCAACAGAACCCAATCCTTCATCCGACTCTCCATCATTAAACTCTACATCTGACTGATGAGGGTGGTCACCTACAGAAGAAGATATAAACAGAGTCATCTTCATCAGATATCAATTTCCAACAGCTATTGCCTCAGTTAGCAAAGTAAGATATCTCACCTGCATGTGCATCTTCAAGGACAGACTCAATCACTGCATCAACAGAACCCAATCCTTCATCCAACTCTCCATCATTAAACTCTACATCTGACTGATGAGGGTGGTCACCTACAGAAGAAGATATAAACCGAGTCATCTTCATCAGATATCAATATCCAACAACTATTGCCTCAGTTAGCATAGTCAGATATCTCACCTGCATATGCATCTTCAAGGACAGACTCAATCACTGCATCAACAGAACCAGATCCTTTATATGACTCTCTGCCATTAAACTCTACTACATCTAACTGATGAGGGTGGTCACCTACAGAAGAAGATATAAACCGAGTCATCTCCATCAGATATCAATATCCAACAACTATTGCTTCAGTTAGCATAGTAAGATATCTCACCTGCATGTGCATCTTCAAGGACAGACTCAATCACTGCATCAACAGAACCAGATCCTTTATATGACTCTCTGCCATTAAACTCTACTACATCTAACTGATGAGGGTGATCGCCTACAGAAGAAAATATAAACCGAGTCATCTTCATCAGATATCAATATCCAACAACTATTGCTTCAGTTAGCATAGTCACATATCTCACCTGCATGTGCATCTTCAAGGACAGACTCAATCACTGCATCAACAGAACCAGATCTTTTATATGACTCTCTGCCATTAAACTCTACTACATCTAACTGATGAGGGTGGTCACCTACAGAAGAAGATATAAACCGAGTCATCTTCATCAGATATCAATATCCAACAACTATTGCCTCAGTTAGCATAGTCAGATATCTCACCTGCATATGCATCTTCAAGGACAGACTCAATCACTGCATCAACAGAACCAGATCCTTTATATGACTCTCTGCCATTAAACTCTACTACATCTAACTGATGAGGGTGATCACCTACAGAAGAAAATATAAACCGAGTCATCTTCATCAGATATCAATTTCCGACAACTATTGCCCTAGTTAGCATAGTCAGAATTCTCACCTGGTTGTGCTTCTATAGATTCCAAGGCCCACTTGACATCGTTTTGAAATGCTTGCAATGTTGCATTTTTTTTCCGCAAAATATCTGAAATTGAAAGTTCAATTGAATCCTTTCATGCATGTGGTAAGCATTTTGAAGAAGACTCATCTGAAAAGTTTTGGAGAGTTCATTCCTTAAATAGCCAATTATTTGAAGCTCAATATCCATTATTTTTTTTTCTTCAGATTAATAGCATTAATAGAGGTCAACATCCTACTTAAAATGGAAAACAAAAGCTTGTTTTTTCAGTCCAAATTTTTTCTAATTTCCCGGCTTTTTTAAAAACGTTTACTACCAGAGAATACTTTAACATAAATTTCAACCCGGTCCCAAGGATGCTTTGTGCCAAGTTTATTTGAAACTGGCTCTGTGGTTCTGAAGAAGATGATGTATAAAAGTATATGACGATTGTTATGCAAATGATGACAACATACAACAGACTGATTTTAATCAAAAAAGCTTAGTTGAGCCTTAAGGTAGTCCATCCATAACTAAGACAAATTTAACGCTTTTGATTGATCTAAACTACATCAAAAACGTATTTCAAAGCTATTATGAGGCTGACATAAACCAAACTCGGTTGTATGTATGTAGTCAATTAAATGAACTTTTTGCACTTAAAACTTTTTAAAAGAGTTGTCTGCCCTTTGGGAAATTTTTAAAAAATGCATTTTTAAAATATGTATGGTTAACTATGAAAGTTTTTAGCATATTCGAAGAAAGGAAAAACTTTTGCAACTTTTTACCAAGAGAAATGTGAGAAAATTACTTGTACTAAAGAAATATATTTAAAAATGCATTTTTCCCATAGACTTCAATGTTAACTTCAACATATGATAAAGTTATTAATATTAATTTTTTTTTAATATTTCAAAGGTGAATCTTTGTTATTTAATAAACTCCTTAAAATCACACTAAGATTTTAGTGATCAAACTTGCAATCTATTAGATATGAAATATGATAGTTATGGATGGACTACCTTAAGATCATGACATGTAAGTTAAAATGTTAAATGATTAGTACCAACACATCAACAATATCATATGAAATCAACAAAAGAATGATGAACAGTCACCTGAGTATAATACCGTATTTTCAGATTAAATAAAAAGGAATTTATGTAGTCTGAAATCACTTGCATATATATCCTAGCTCAGCTTTTTATTTTCATACAATTGTCAAAGCAATGAATTAACTTTCTTATTGTGTTTTTAATGCAAAACTAAATGCCTTTGCTTCATAAACACAATATAAATCTGCCATTAAGTAGGGATGACAATCCATTACAAAATTGCTAATTGGTTATTTGCATCCCATTTTGATTGTTATCATGAAAGGTTTGCGATAAAAAACAATTTCTTTTATTGAGACATAATGATAATTGTCTAAATTTGCCTTTTGATAATTTGAACCGATAGATTAGCTGAAATTTTTGGATGATATTGATTTACACTAGGGTCATCAGCTTTCCTGCCAAATCTGGATCAGAGTCGAATGGATCAGATGCAAATTTGATAGAAAGATAGAAATATAGACATGTCATATAGAAATATGACATGTTTCTTTACTAGTAATTTGAGTTTTTTATTATTATTATTTTGTATTTTAACATTTACAACTAGTACTACTCGAGGATTATGATAAAATTGGCATAAAGGTACGATGACCTGCAATTTGTAAACCTAATTTTACAAAATCCAGGAAATTGATGATGCAACAAAAATTGATGAACCACAGTAGTTTGTCTGCTAAAAATCAGCAAGAAGCCAATACAAATTCAAAACCTGCATTCAATCAAAAGTTTTCACATAAAATTTTGGTGCCTATGGATCATAAATTTAAGGAATAAAGTTTTCTATAAGTATTGTCAAAAGATGTAACACATCAATATCATGAATATGATAATATTTGCTTTGTAGATTATAAGAAGCAGCTTACACATATGAATTTTTAAGCTATATAATATGATTGATGCACGACATGAACTTATAAACATAGCAATAGGTCAGTCTCAGATGACCAAATTGAAAAAAAAAAACCGAAACAAACAACAATTTCAATTCATTTTAAATGTATGTTTAACTCATTACATTCTCCTTTTGCTTTCCATATCTCCATGTTTTCAAGAAATATTTCTACCTGTCTGGTCTTGTATCTAAGAAATTTTACAAAAAAGAAACTAGCTCAATTTTACAAAACTACCTTAACGATCTCCGATCCTCAGCCATGTTCGATAACTCTAAATTATCCATTTTTTTTTTAATTCGCACCATAAATCTGCCTTTTATATAGAAAAATTTAATTAGTCTTCTAGTGTTAGTATTACAATCAGTCATTCAACGAAATGTTTGGCTTAGTGGATCAATGGAGATCTACTAAATATAGGTAAAGGGGTTCGAGCCACCGATGTACTGGTACAACCTTTCCCCCCCCCCCCTCAAATTGTATATTTATTTCATTATATCCATCATGGGCAAATTTGCAATAACTTTGTAAAATGCATGGATACCACCTAAAAATTTCTTTTTATTTCATTTATAAAGTTTGAAGGATAAATAACATTTTTAAGATGAAAAACATATACTTTGAGGCTGAGGATTGGAGAACCTTAAAAGGAGGCTGAAATATTGTTTTTATAAAAAAAATTCAAAAATATGAATGTTATTTAGTTATTTAATGCAAATCCTTATTTGAATATATATATAATGCTTTATCATTCTGACACTTGTTTACACCAACTATAATTTAAGAAAGATGACAATATTTATAAATTCTTTTACAATAAAAACATTATATAAAATTAATTAACTTACATTACAGTATCTGCCTTACAATACACATGATATTCTTCATGATCATCTGAAATATCCACTTTTTCTATTTTTACAGGCCAGAGGTAGGAAGTTGAAGGCAGTTTTGCCCAAACAAAATCACCAGTTTTGATTAACTTCTTTGCAGTTTCAGTAGTACTACATGTTTTGATTAACTTCTTTGCAGTTGCAGTACATGAATCTCCCGATGCCAGTTTCCTTTTCCTCCTTCCCATTGCAACCTATAAACCAAAAGCATAGTTTTTTATTTTCAAACAAAACAATGAAACAACCAATCTATGTGTTTATCTTGGGTAAAATGTACTAACTACTTCTCTTGATCTCCTCTCTCTGATTTATCCTAATAAATTGCCTAATTATATTTTTTAAATATTTATTTGAATTTTTAATGAGAAGGATTTTTTCACATTCTATTTTAATTAAACAAATCTTCAACATGTCAAATTTTTAATGACTCATACATACCTGTTGCAGTTTTAGTGACAATATTTAAAGCAAACCACAGATGGAAATTAAATGTTCAATGCAAAAAAATGTATGTCTACTGCATTAGTCTTTCATTCCAAGAATAAAAAATTCTGTTCCATTTTCTGACAGTTCTCAAAATCATTGCACCGATCACCACAATGAAAATCATCACCAACAATATCATACTCAACAATGCAACCTCAGACCAAAGAAAATTTGTTATGTCCTCCATTTTTGGCAACATGCTCTCAATGAGTAATGAATAACTCTTTTCAATACTTTACTATTAAGAAATATTGTGCAGCTTATTCAAACATTTTTAGGACTAAGATTTAATAGCAGTCCGTTTATTTATGTGGCAGGGACAACTTAGAGCAAAATTCAAGGGAGACTTCAATTCTCCCTCACAAAAAAATGGGAATTTAACTGAAATTACTTAGATTCAAATATGTAATTTTTAAAAAGAGAAATTCCACGTTATATAATATATTCAACACAATTACAAAATTCTGAGTTACCAACCTCACTATAATTTATAAACAGTTGGTTCACAGTATGTTGAAATATTGCATTACCTGCTTTTATAACCTCATATGGTTAATGAAACTCATTTAAATGACATGATTGACAATCTTATGAGGTTTTACATACCTTAAATTCTTTTTGGCCAGATGGAGAAATACACCAGAGCAATTATGAAGAATATCAGATCAATTACAAAAGAAACTCCCAAAATTAAATGTACACCAAACTGACTAAATTTTGAATTGCTATTGAAAAAAACCACAAGAACTCTTAATGCTAAGCTTAAAACAACATACAATCCTATAACAAAAACTTCTCGTCTCTCCATCCTAAAATTTTTGTCTCTAACAAAATGGCTACCCCTTTCCTTTCAGTCATGGGTTACCAAATATCACTTTATACACAGACATTATTCCATCAAAAGAATGAACACAACAACTTACTGTCTTCTAATCTTAAAGCTGATGCTTCATGACATATATGCTAAACTTGTAACACAATAAGTAAATCTATAATAATACATAAAAATATATAATTGTTTATTATTCTATTTAATATAACTTACCTTCATAATAATTATTAAAGCTTTAAGAATTTTTCTACTGCAAAGCCAGAAAGGACACAAAATGCTCTACATGCATGAAATTCTGGGAGACAAAAAAATGTTAAACAGCAAAAACCATTGATGAAGATCTCTAGAACATCAATATCAAAATCTGAGCAAAATGAGCAAGCCTGGGAATAATCATATGCAGAATAAAAAAGAATAAATCCAGCAGGAGTTTCTCCATCCATTTTTGCCATGTGTAACTTAACACTTCCTGTTGACCCCACAATCAATGGACTTTACACATCATCTGTGCAGTATTTTATCCATTTTAATCCATTTCATTTTAAATGTAAATTATAACTTGCAAATGTATAGGCTTTAAAATTTACTTCATTACACACGCATTTGTAAACGACTGGGTCCATGTGTCTTTTTATAGCAATTTTTGTCTACAAAGTATGATATGAAAAAAATTTCTATACAAAAGAAAACTATCAATGTATTCATAATTCTACATTTTGTTGAATACAATTGTGTCTGTTGCTGTTCATGTGTTATGGGCTTTTAGTGTCTATTGTTTGTGAGTTCTGAATGGGACACTACCATGAAAAGCAACAATAAAGAACAACAATTGAACTCGTAGTCCAAAATGAAAATTACAAATCAAGAGCAGAGCAAACACGGACCTCTAAAAAAATTATAGGTAGGATCAGGTGCCATGGAGGAGTAAGCATCCTCTGCTGACCGGTCACACCTGCCGTGTGCTCTTTGTCATCATGATCGGTAAAATGAAAAGTCAAATCGGTAAATAAATAATGACCTAGCAATATGTATGAAAAACATAAGTAAGCATTTAATTTAGCGGAATATTGTATTTGCTGACAAAGTCTTTGTATTGACAATAGAACTTAATTACGAAATGATGACTTCAATCGCGACTGTTGATAATCTTGTTTCATCAACTTGATTGACAGTAGATTGCCTCGTTTTAGAAATTGTTCACGAGTTATGTGCTTTTAATGTCTACCTATGATGAGTTGTGAACATTTAACAAAAATTGAGACACTTTTATTGTCTATTGATTATGAGTTGTGAACAAGACACTTTTAAATTGAATTCTTCATTTTAATAAATGATCATGTCCGTGGGTTATGTGCTTTTACTGTCTATTAATTACGAGCTGCCAACAGGATAATTTAATATTGTATGGTACATTTGCTATATAATTGTGTTCATGAATTATGGGCTTTTAGTGTCTAACGTTAACAAGTTTTAAATAAGACGTTTTTCAATTTGTTTAAAAAACTATGTCTTTGAATTATGTGCTTTTAGTGTCTATTGATTATGAGTTGTGAACAAGACACTTTTAAATTTCATTCTTAATTTTGATAAATGATTGTTTGCATGAGTTGTGTGCTTTTATTTTCTATAGACTATCAATTACTTTTAAATTGCATTCTTCACTTTGTTAAATAATTGTGTCCATGAGCTGTGTGGTCTAATGATTATGAGTTGTGAGCAAGAAACTTTTCAATTTGATAAATGATCATGTCTGTGAGTTATGGGCTTTTAATGTCTTTTGATTATGAGTTGTGAACGAGACACTTTTAAATTGCATTCTTCATTTTCGTAAATAACTGTGTCCGTGAGTTGTGTGCTTTTAATGTCTATCAATTATGAATTGTGAACAAGACACTTTTAAATTGTTTTCTTCAATTTGATAAATGATCATGTCTGTGATTTATGTGTTTTTATTTATCAATTGCGATTTGCCAATAGGACATTTTAATATTGTATGGTACATTTTGCTAAATAATTGTGTTCATGAATTATGGGCTTTTAGTGTCTAACGTTAACAAGTTTTAAATAAGACGCTTTTCAATTTGTTTAAAAAACTATGTCTATGAGTTATGTGCTTTTAGTGTCTATTGATTATGAGTTGTGAACAAGACACTTTAAAATGGCATTCTTCACATTGTTAAAAAATTGTGTCCATGAGTTATGTGGTCTAATGATTATCAGTTTGGAGCAAGACACTTTCCAATTGTATTCTTCACTTAAATAAATGATTGTGTCCATAAGTTATGGGCTGTTAATGTCTTTTGATTATGAGTTGTGAACGAGACACATTTAAATTGCACTCTTCACTTTCTTAAATAACTGTGTCCGTGAGTTGTGTGCTTTTAATGTCTATCGATTATGAGTTGTGAACAAGACACTTTAAAATTGTATTCTTCACTTTGATAAATGATCTTGTCCGTGCGTTGTGTGATTTTTTTGTCTACCAATTACGAGTTGCCAATAGGACATTTAAATATTGTATTGTACATTTGCTATATAATTGTGTTCATGAATTATGGGCTTTTAGTGTCTATAGTTAATGAGTTTTGAAAAAGACGCTTGTAAAATTGTATTGTATTTTCAATTTGTTTAAAAAATATGTCTAGGAGTTATGTGCTTATAATTTCTACCTATTACAAGTTGTGAATAAGGCACTTCTAAATTGCATTCTTCAATTTGTTTAATAATTGTGTCCATGAGTTGTGTGCTTTTAATGTCTATTGATTATGAGTTTGGAGCAAGACACTTTCCAATTTTATTCTGAACTTTGATAAATGATAGTGTCTTTGAGTTGTGTGCTTTTAATGTCTATCGACTATGAGTTGTGAACATTCAACAACGCACTTTTAAAATTTGATACTCTTCAATTTGCCAAATGTGTCCGTGACTTGTGTGCTTTTAATGTCTAATGATTATGAGTTGTGAGCAAGACACTTTATGATTGTGTCTGTGAGTTATGAGCTTTTAATGTCTATCTATTAAGAGTTGCCAATAGAATACCAATCAGAAAAGGGATATCCCAAAGTATGACCCAAATATGTCAATTTCCATCCTCCCTTGTGTATTATTAGGTATAGGATACTTTTTGTTTATTATGAGAAAAAGATATAACTTCAGGTGCCTCAGCATATACCGTATGCTCAAAATTGTGACAATTCTATTTTTTTCTATAAAAACCCTGTGCTAAACAATTTCTATTCAGCAAATTTCTCACAGAAGCCTCCAGCGACAATAAATGTGACTGAGTGTACACATGTTATCAAACATAGAATCATTCATTCAATATTTTGCAATTTCTCTTTCAAAAGATAATGAACAGTACCTGAATAAATATTGCTTTCATATATACTTCTTATTTTTAAATATTTTATTTCTTTTTTGAAATATTTGTTAAATTTAGCTGGAATATGTATTGTCCGCGAAAGCTTCCGTATTTTTCAAAGTCTAGGCAAGTTCCGATATTAAAAGCTTATTCATGGATTAACAGTGCATTATACAGCATTGATGGTGCCTCAAATTTTATGCAATGTATGGTAGACGGTCCTAAAATCAACTGGGTCCTAATTTTAACGGTGTTTGGTTTTCGTTTACATCTCGTTTGTCATCACAGATGAATACACTTGACACCACGACAAACTGACAACACATATGGAACTTCTATTTATTAAAATGCTCATGAAAAAAGTAAGAAAATATATTGTAAAATGTTCTATCTGGGAATGAATAAATTTTACTTAATCTTCATTAACCCCGTCGAAAGATACACGTTTTCACAAATATCTATTCCATCCTACTGCCTACAAAATGGATTTAAAACCCGATAAAAAATTCTAATAATTTGCGATGATATATATAACATGTGCTTTGATTAAATACAAAGAAAAAAACTTACCTGTACAGAATAGTATATCCTTGAATCCTTCCGATTAGCGCCAAAATAACCGGATGTTTGTCTTTGTCAGAAATATGCTTGAGAGTTTACAAAACGTTTCATGCATTCTATATTTAGAGGTCGCGTCATCACTGATGTGAGGATCACGTGACCTGGTGTACACATTGCGTTTCATGTGCTAAGGGAGACAACTTCAAAAAGCGTCCGACGGAGTCCGAAAAAAGCGAGTCCTCTGATAATGTGGTTAATTTTAAATGAAGCTAAATCTGTTACTAAACTCAGAAGCAACTAAATAACGTATTTTAGTTTGAAGGTTAGGAGCTAAGCTCATAATTTTGAAAAACTCTTAAGTATGTCCTGGACAAATCTTTCGCCACATAAACGTTTATGGTTGACACAGACAGACGGACGGACAAGGTGATTCCTATATACCCCCCCCCCAAACTTTGTTTGGGGGGGGGGGGGTTTAATAAGAAAATGTTTTAGGAAAACTATTTGTCGCACACAGTTTATGTAATCGTAACAAACATTATTTAAAAAAATGAGATATTTAATGGCGAGTTAAATTTTCAGAGGGTAGCAAGCATTGTAATAAACAGTATGTACTCATGTGTCATGTCAGGAATTGTGGTGTTTTTTTTTTAACCGAGCCCGTTTACAAAACACGTAACCTTTTCTCTAAGATAACTTCTTTATTTAAATATTTGTAAATTTTTGAAGACAATGTGCAATTTAGAATTGTTGCGTGCTGACAAAATTTACAGACCCTGAAACGTACTACTACAACAAAAAAAGCGTGCGACTTACGTGCGAAAAACGTTTCGTATTAACCGTTTAGCGTTTCGTGTGAATCATGAAGCGTTTCGTGTAAACCGTTTAGCGTTTCGGACAAAGCGTGCAGAATTTCGGACAATGCGTTTAAATCGTTTCGAGCAAAGCGTGCGTGAACCATGTGAAACGTTTATCAGATTTCATTCGGAACTCTCTGACAATTTGTTTCAAAATGGAGCCCGTGTTTTACATTACATGTACTTTAAACTGTTTGTGATTGGCAAAACTCTCTTGTAGGTATTTTCATGAAGAAAAAAAATCTAGAAGAAATGATATACTTATCTTTTTACAAAACTGAATTTATTTTTAACAAACAAAAGAAAGGTATATGTATTAAAAGACGACTAGTTACAGAGTACATGTATATATAACGTTTTTATACGATGTTTCAGTACTTGTACAGTTTTACCGGTAACGAATATTTGCCAGTATCGAATAATTTTTAGAAAAATTATTGGTGGAAGACAAAGTTGAGGTTTAAAAAAATTTCTAGCTAGGTGATTATAAAACAGAAATAAATATTATATCAGTGCGTGAAGTTGTTTGCCATTTGCACGATTATTTACCGAATTGTTTACAAATTAAAAATGTGCCCCAGATATGAGCTGCCGGATGTTCAAAGCAGAAAAAACGAAAGCCTAACTATGAAAATAAGTTTGTTATTGATCCCTATTTAGTGAATAATTAGTAAATATAATTCATTTAAAAAGATAATACATCATATCAAATAATAATGGAGCTTTGAATGAAATTACGACTTCAAATAGAACCACGTGTAGTTTTCCTAGTTACGGTTCATTGCGACAGAAGTATTATTTGGCTGCAAAAATTGATAGATATACGGGAAAAACAAAGGAAAATGGCAACTACTTATCATCAATTACTACTATAAAGTGTTTTTATGAAAATTCAATATTATAAAGTAACGGAAATGAAAAATGTTCAAGTCCAGTTTCAATTTGACCGGAAAACGGTATGATAAAAATAACGATCATATAATTTGTTTAAATGACATATTCCCACAATTGTTTTTCCTTGTTCATTTATAAGTCCATTAACATGTACCTCTAGTATATTTTTGAAATTAATTTGCCTCAAAATATTCGGTCAGAAGAGATAAAGGGCGCTTAATTCGATACTGAGAAACGAATTCAAAACTAGGAAACTGGAGGGGGTGTTGAAATTACTGTCTCCGTAATTCATCCTTTATATTTTCGGAAGTTTGATACAGTTTAGAAGGACAAAGAAACGCGATTTAAACAAAAAATAAAAACATTTGGAATTCCGATAATAATAGTTGCATACACGAGACACCGCATACTGATTCGTTACCGGTAAAATGACTGTACAATATTAAAATTCGCTATACATAAAAAAATATTAAATACAGTTAGCAAAACATGATTTCTGTTGGAACAAGCCTTAATCAACTTTAACTTACACGAGCATGTTTGATAAGCATGTATCTTTTTTAATTTATTTACATCGATAACTCTTATTGAGACCACTCGCGGCACACATAACCTCGGACATCGGGTGAGACCTGCACCTGGCTGAACCTGTCAATCAAACTCTGTGTATTTGTTTTCATTGGATGTTCAAGTGTCTCTTTTTTTGTCAATAGCCAATGGAAAAATTAATGACTTCAAGGTAATTGGAATCAGTATTTGATGAAGCACACAATTTAAATGATAGAAAATTTATTAATTATTTGAACAGAATTAAATGTAAACATAGAAAGAAAACATACTGATCATTTCTATGAATTGCGGTAAGTAAGTTCTTTGGAATCCCGATTATAGATATTTTTACAAGTAATTATTTTAATTACTTAAACCACTGTTAACGGAAAACAAGACGTAATTAACGCACAGGGATTTGCCTACAATGTACACATTCATGCAATTAATTATTATGGGAATCTTTACGAATGGAACTTAATTCAAATAGATCATGATAATCTATATACACTGTACGCCGTTATACATGTAAGGAGCGCCGGTAATATATACGAAGATTGAGTCAAAAATTTAAATCATTTTTATTTCTTGTTCTTTCAATACAATGTTAAATTACTTTGAAAAAAATCCGAAATAGTAATTACAACTTTCTTTTTTGTTTAATCATTTGAATTTTTTCTGAGGTACATGGATATGTACAGAACATATTTATTTACGCGAATGATACGACATAGGAAAAAAAATTATCGGATGTTTGTATAACATTGTTTTCTAACGAATGTGACTAATTTAATTTTAAATATTTTTCAACATTATCAATGTAAATAATATTAGATTAATTTCCTGTTTGTATTTTTACATCGTATTCTCTGAAACCAATAAAAATACTAATGTTAAAAGAAAAATCAAATCCCGCCGAATACTGAAAAACCGATTTCAGTTTGTAATCATACGGATTTTTATTTTTGGTATTGACTATTGAGTTACGGTAACATTTTTTCTGGATGATTTTTTATTTATATTTTATGTAGTGAAAGCACCATTCCAACTGTTACTCAATTGCATAACAATTGATGACCCGGGGCTATATATGTTCTGAGCTGTGTGCGCTGAAGCGACACTAGATTCTCGGTCGCACGTGGCGATTGATTTAACACAGACTGACCGAATAAACAAACGGTTGGGAAAGTGAAACAAGAAGAAGCCACCAAAAATTATTTTCGACAGATCTTGATATCGTTTCGCCAAAAAAAAAAATACAGCGCGAGCTCCTGTCAGCGGGGCGGGAGGAGGGGGCGGGGAGGGGGGGGGCAGCAATGAGTTCGCTTCCATAATGAAACGAACATGTAGAAAAACTACAGAAGTGATTAATATGTGACCGATAGAATCTAATCTAAAGTTGTTTAAAACTCATGTGAATATTCTTTTAAATAATCATCGAATGCCTCAACTCAGGACATTCTTTTATCGTGCTAGCACCTACCGCAAACACGTAACATGGAACTTTGATTATAATTTGATTTGATTTTAAACTACCTTGTATGCTATCGTATACACCAATGCTTAATCAACTGTACAAGTAAAATAAATTTATCTTTTCATCTTAAACCAAAATAATAGTTGAAAACATAATAAAATATAGTTGGTTCCGTGCAAAATGCCAAAATATGAAACATGAACGCGTGATAAGGTACAAGATCACGAACCGACCGCGGATCACTTGTCCAATCGTGCCGGATCTCCTCAGCCATGGGCGATGGATGATCATCATTTAAATGTTTAATATTTAGGGGGGGGGGGGTTGTTGTTGTTGTTGATTTAAAACATTATTTGTACAGTTTATAAACTATTTTATATAAACAAACCAACCATTAATTTATGTCTGACGATGTTTCCGATTTGGAGTAATATCGTTCATTAATATTCATTTACACTCAAATTTAATTAAATAAATACAAAATGGACAAACTTTTATAACATAAAATTAAAACAGTTCTTGTATTTACGACTATATTAACTCAAACACGTTCATATGCATGGAAGTGTGCGTCTCGGTGTGCGAATCTTGTGTATAAATAACCGCTATGTAGTGCAGCCGTGGCTGAGATCCTCGGCCGTGGGCGAACGATAGATTACGTAAAGGTACAACGCACAGACCCACACAGCTCAGAACCCAGTAAGCTCTGAAAATTGCAGTATAATGACCTTACCCTATCAAATAGAAGTTATTTATTTTAAACTTAAAACCCACAATTTATCTATATCTATTATTGCTTTAGATTGAGAATGACATTGCTGTTATTAATTAACTGAACGATTTCTTAATTGACACCCAATCGTTTAATCCATAAAAAAACATATGTAATCAAAACGAAAAAAATTCTTGGGTTTGCGGATAAATAAACTCATATATGAGAGACGCAACTATCGTGTATTAGATAACCCCTGACCGCTAGGTAGTCCAGCCGCGACCATGGTGACCGATTTTCTCGGCCGCGGGCGAGGGAGAGCTTACGTAATGGTACACACCAGCTCTGATTCAAGGTAGATTTTAAATGTATGGATTAATAACTAAAATGTAATGCATAGATTTTTTTTAATTCCATATTTTGTGGTTTACTAGAAAAGAAAAACAATGATTTGTTTTCCAAATCCCGTTTTTAAGGGTTGAGCATTATAAGAACTTAACCACTTAACAACAATGACTTAAACTCCTAAAAAAAGCACGTATTCTAAAAAAAAAATTCTTATGAATTAATGCCGTTTGTATAAACCAGCATACTTTCTGCGGTGACTTTATGCGTGTTGTACGCGCAAAGACTTTCGTTAACTTGTCAAATGAAAACAGGTACATGTTAACATGTAAAGCTTTTTACACTCATACTACACAAATCACATACAAAATAACATTGTAACGACCTTTATGAGATCCCAACAAACAACTTTTCCAGCGACAGCCATATCAAAATCCTAACCGTTTTTGAGTTATTAAGCAAATTTTTTTAGGGGCCATTGGCCCTTAATTTAAGGGGCCAGTACTTTTTTATTGGTGTCAAATGAAAGCCCTCTATATTTTGCACAACTTTTATTCTACATGTCTTAACAAAATATTTTTCGTTTAAAAGATATAAAGGAAACTAGAGCAAAGCTCGTTGCAAAGCAACGAGTGGGTCTTCCGTTATTGTCGGAAGTAAAGCTGGAAGTTCCTGTAAGAAGCAGAGCTCTTAAACCAATAACAAGAGTAATTAAAATAAAAAGATGAAAAAAATCGAATTATTCCTGGTACGACTTCACAAAATACGAATGATTTTAAGTACGACTTAACAAAAACCTTTCCAATTTCAAGAACGAATTAACAAAAAAAATCCGAATGTGATCAAGTACGACTTAGCAATTATTTTTGGTACGAGTTAATTTTACTTTGAACATTACGCTATTTTTTAAACCAAGGACACGGAATCAAAATTTCCGGAAAACTCAATTTTTAAACCCCTATTTCTCTGTAGTACACCGTCCGATTTTAAAACGGATTTCAGTTTTAAATTAAGCTTAAAAAAGCTTCTTTGCTGCTCCATGATTAATATCAAATTATTGGTCAGAAAAGAGTTATTAAAAAAAGACTTAGTAGCCCTCATGACCCCTAATTTGAGGGGCCAGCCCCTTTTTCTTTAAATCAAATAAAAGTTCTCGTTAATATAAACATATTTTGTTCTACAAGTGTTCACGAATTGTAGACCGTTCTCGAGATATTTAAACAACTGTGTTTTAGGAGCGGACCCTTTAACCCCTTACCGGGGCCACTAACAACAAAATGTTTGGTATCATATTGTGAAGAACATTATTTTGAACAATTTTTGTTCTACATTACTTTTCAAACTAATTACCCTTTTTCAGATATTAATGATCAAGTTTTGAATTCTGGCCCCTTGAAACCCCTAATTACGTAATATATGACTTAAGTATGGTACTGTATAGATAAACAGCTGCACAATGAACATTTTTGCTTCTATAATTAATAACAAATTATTGTTCAGTAAAGTGTTATTGTAAGAAGACATTAGAGCCCTCTTGGCCCCTAATGTGAGGGGCCAGCCCCTTTTTCTTGATATCAAAAGAAGGGTCTCGTAAATATAAACATATTTTGTTTCACAAGTGTTCACGAAATGTTAACGTTTCTTGAGATATCTGTACAAATGTGTTTTAGGGGCCGACCCTTTAACTCCTAAATGGGGTCATAAACAAAAACATTTAAGGTTGCATATTGTACAGAACATTATTTTGAGCAACTTTTGTTCTACATTGCGTTTAAAAATATTTCTCCTTTTTCAGATATTAATGACCAAAGTTTTGAACTTCTGGCCCCTTGAAGCTCCTAATTACGATACATATGGCTTAAATATGGTACTGTATAGATAAACAGCTGTACAATGAACATTTTTGCTTCTATAACTAATAACAAATTATTGTTCAGTAAAGAGTTATTGTAAGAAGACTTTACAGCCCTCTTGGCCCCTAATTTGAGGGGTCAGCCCCTTTTTCTCGATATCAAATGAAAGCACTTGTAAATTAAAACAACTTTTGCATTACATGTTTTAACAAAATATGTACACATCGAAAGGTATTACAGAAAATGTGGAAAAATTTCGTGAAAAAATTTGGTGCTAATTTTCAGGTTCAGGCGAGCTTCAAGGCCATGAGCAATTTTCATAATTGGAAGCATGGAGGTACATCTACAGACATTCATCTACAATCCCTGAAAATTTCAAGCTTCTACCTTGATTAGTTTCGGAGGAGATGCGTGGACAAAATGACCCTTAAAAATTTACAAAATCGTCTATATCTGAAACCGGAAGTGACGTCATCATTTGAAAATTTAACAATATGTAGCGACGACGTTGTTCTATCACTCCTGAAAATTTCGTGCAAATCGGTTGGGTAGTTTTTGAGAAATGACGCTCCAAAAAAGTCAGAAAAAGAAAAAAAAGAATAATAAGAATAAAGAAAAAGAAACCGTAGAATAACAAGAGGGTCTTCCGTTGGAAACGGAAGACCCTAAATATGTCTAAATTTTCGCACTTTTTTGAATCCTGTTTTTTGATCCCCTACCTTTTCCTAAATAAAAAACGTAATCTAAAAACAAAAACAGATGTGCACAACTACAATGTTTCTGTTATTCAAATTCGTTGGATTCCCATTCCCTGCTATCATAGTCTCGGAGCCTTTGTCTGGAAACAAAAGGCCCTAAAAAATTTTAAAAGGGGAATAACTCTTTAACGGAAAGGGAATTCTAAATTTTATGAATTGCTTCAGATAGTGTTTTGTAAAGTACATTAGCCCTGAAAATTTGAGCAAAAATCGTTCAGAAATAAGCAAGATATGAAGCCTCAAAGTTCGCGTCTAGGAAGAAAAAAAAAAAAAGAAAAATAATCTTTCCCGCACAATAATAGAAAGGTCTTCCGTTGGAAACGGAAAACCTTAATTAAAAGTAAATATATATTATAGGATTTACAATACCTTATTTTAGGAATAAGGAATCATTCTTTGAGTTTATGAGGTGATGAGATACGGTTGGGGATGTTCAAATCCAATAAACCCCGAAGCGTTTTACGATCGTTCTTACAATATACCTTATACAAAATTAAAAACATATATATGTATAACAAGTAAGAGCAAAAATGTAAACATGTTGTACAAAAGTAAAAGTTAAAGACAATACATTTGTACGTGGTGTTTATATCTTATCTATAATTATGAAGCCTCGTTCACATCTTTGACAGAATAATACGGGAAGAGAGACAACTTTTACGGTGTACAATTTTTTCTTCTCTTTACAAGTAAAATATCATGAGTTCTGTGCCGACGCAAAGCCGACGCAAATGGGTGGGGTCGGGTGGGGGTGGAGGGGGTCTGGATCAAATTCAAATTGTAATGCCCCCCCCCAAAAAAAAAAAAAATATTTGCCCCATTCCACCGTCCACCCCCATTTACAAACAAAATCTTATCTTAATTTGTCCCCCGTCCCATGCGGCGGGTAAAATTTTTTTTATCAGGGTCTGCTGTCAACAAAAGGATTTATGACTCTGCAGTGATGCTATGCGTAAAAAGCTACAGCATCACTGAATGAAATAACAAGAACACGTGTAGAAGGTGTGTTGAAATTTATTTCCACTTGTGTCCAAGGTAAGGAACACTGTGTGGGTTTGGATACCTTGATCTTACTAATTTTAAAACACACTCGGGCATCATCAGTGAAAAATGTGGAATGTGCTAGCAATCCAAGACGCAAATCTGCAGTGCGAGTATTGAAACCAAAAACATTTGATTTTGTTGACGTGTTGTGGGCAGAATTCAGCAGATATGCAGAACACCCTTGTCCGCAAAACCTTCAAGATATTGAAGATGTGGAATATAGTTTAGACTCGGACTCTGAGAGTGATGATGATGACTGAATATTATGTAGATGTGGTTTATTCGCTGTGATAAATAATTTATGCTGTTAATTAATTGTATTAATTAATATAATTTGAGTATAATTAATTAATTTAAGAAATTTTACATAAAAGAGTTAGCAATTGGGGTTTACTATATTTTCTTGACAATAATACACAGTGATATATGCCAGCAATGCTGTGCTGACGGCTCTGTAACTCAGCTGTTCAATCTAATGCATGGTGACAGATTCTGATAACAAACCAGTTAAATTGCGTTTAAAACAAACAATGTATGCACAGGGACCAAGCCCGTTTTAACATTAATTTCAATGTAACCATAAATTATGGTTATATTGAAATTAATGTTAAAACGGGCTTGGCCCCTGTGAGTGTATGTCATACAGTGGCTGCATTAAATTCCCCCGAACTTGGGGCTTTAAGCTTTTTACATTTATCAACTGCACGCAAAAATTATTTGTAAATGATTATGTTTGTCGTATGGTGTGATGATTAAAAAATTGTATGGGAAATTCATTATCGTGCCGGGTGAAATATTTTGCTTTACGATTCTAACTACAGCGAATGCTCATTAACTCATCGAAAACATAATATGTAGATAATCGAATACTGATAACAAAGCCGGATTTTTAATTTGACCCCGACTGGATTTGGTTTTAACTACACATTTCGAAATGAGGTTGTACTTTCGATTTAGAACGTACATGTTGTCATGGCCGACTCTTCACAGAAAAACATTGAAACAGATATTTTAACAACGACGTGTCCGATCTGCTTCGAATCTTTCAAGACTCCAAGGATTCTGCCATGTCTGCATACGTTTTGTCACAACTGTTTGTCGTCATACATTCTTTCCACGTGCAAGACCAAGGAGAGTCCTGTGGGATTTCCCTGTCCACTTTGCAGATGTTTTGTTCCCGCCCCTTCATTTTCTGCTGAGATCGAGAAGTGGACTGAACATATTCCTATCAACAAGATAATTCATACTTTGAGTGAGAAAGGAGATAAATTGTGCGAGGCCTGTAAGCGAGCAGACGAGGAGATAGAGGCCAGTGATTGGTGTGAATCTTGTTCTGAATTGCTCTGTGCTTCGTGTGTTAAATATCACAAAAGAAGTGCAGTTTCTAAAAATCATGAACTTATTTCAATTGTAACTTTCAAAAGTGAGTCTGAGGGAAGAAGAGGTCTTGAATCTGCCCCAGTGGTTTGTCATGACCATGGCAAACGAGTAAAATATTTCTGTGCTGACCACGAGGAACTATGCTGCACTAAGTGTGTTTGCACTAATCATAGGAAATGCAATCAGATTGGGGATATTGAAGAAGCTGCAGAAAATCTTCGAAAGTCAGAGAAACTAGAAACTTTATACCAAAAATTATCTCAAGTTGAAGGTACTCTTATGAAAGCTAAATCCCAGGGAGAGGACACCATTACTTACATTGACGATACATCAGATAAAATAAGAGAAGACTCTACAACGCTACGAGATAAAATTGTGCACCACGTTGATGTTTTGTTAGAGAATCATCTATCAGATGTCACTAAAAATATAAAACACCATAAGGATAGGGTAACAACTTTTGTAGATGGAGTTTCCGACCGGCAACAGTTACTGACACAATATTTACACGCTTTGAAAAGTACTGACAAAAAGCCACCACAAGTTCTTATTCGTGATTATATCAAGATCAAAAGTCAGGTTGGAGACTTTGAATCTTGTGGTCTTTCCCAAATGCAAGTAAAATTGAACTCAAATGTTTCTGAAGATTTGGTAAGAATCTTGGAATTGAAAAAGTTTTCAGATACATGTATGCAGACAGAGCTACAGTTGGTTCCACTGTGTGGCATTGATTTTGCTAATGCCAGTATAAAATTGGTTGCTGAACTGTATGATTCAGAGGGTGATGTTACTGGTGGGTGCTTTCTAGAAAATGGAGACATAGTTTTGGCTCACCAAAGCTCCAACCGAATATTACAATTCAACCATTTCAAGCTTAAAAGGGAGATTAGTTTGAACTGCAAACCAAGAGATATTGTTTCTCAAAGCCCTACTTTACTTCTTATTTCCAATCACAACAATTCATACACTGAAGGATGTGTTAAATTGTTTGATCTGGACAGTTTCGATTTTAAAGACGATTTTGTTGGGACTGGACGTGTGTTCAGTTTGGCCATGTCGTCAGGATTTCTATATGCTGCTTGCTCAGATTTCATAGTGAAGTGTGATTCAAAGGGAATTATTCTCAAAAGATACGAAGTTATAAGACGTACCATGTCTATAGCAATTAGTAAGTCAGATGAAATAATAAGCTCTTGCTGTGACACAAACAATGTTACTATCATGAATAATGCTGGAGAAAAATTGTATTTGTATTTTCACGAAAAATTGAAGTATCCGTATGGACTTGATGTGAACTTTTCTGGGAACATATTTGTTGCTGGCAGAGACAGCAATAACATTCATGTGCTAACACCTAAGGCTGAATTATTGAAGATTTTTGATATTGCTTCACCTAGATGTATTAAATTTAAAGAAAACTCTAACATTTGTTTTGTGGGATCTGAGAAGAGTACAACAAAGGTGTACGAGTTTTTAGAAGATATGTGACAGTTTTTAGAATACTCCTCACCCCCATCCGGCTGTCCCGATGTCTGTCCTTTTGTACGTCCACCCATCTGTAAACAAGAGTTTAACCAGATCAGTTTTAAGAAAATGATATCATTATAGTTCTAGCTTATTGCATCCATAAACATTATACGAAGGATAAGCTATACTGAACAATTGCAACTGGACTTGCAACCATGAGATGTACATGTAATACGTCAAAATCCCTCTTTTTCACCTTCAATATTTTAAAATTGTATGTACTATATTACATTTTAAATAAAAAAAAATTGAAATTATGTTTTCAACAAACAACTTGGTTTATTGTTTAGCAGTGTTTAAAAGGATTGTGTATGCTTGTTGTCCAGATTGTACAGTGAAAACATGATTTAAAAGGAACATTTTTAATAAATTATATGAATGCATAATTCTAATTGTACGTCAAAAAGTGTCAAGTTGTAAGTGTTGGCAGTAAATATATGCATGTAGACATATATTATAATTTCCTGTATTGAAATTTTAATACAGTGATACATGTATATAGGTCCAATAGATTTATAGGTTAAGTGCAATTAATATGGAATTCTGTTAAACTGTTTAGTGTTTTTTCATACACACTCATCTTTACAATAAAATATTTACTTATATGTACCTATGCTATTATAATAGTATTCACTGCCCTACTGACAAGGCTGAATTAATACCAGCTTATAATATGTCTTTGGGGCTTAAATACATGTCGTAATATATATGTATGACCACGTGACCATATGTACAGTAATGCATCAAAATACTGTCAATATTGTATAACGAAGACACAAGAAATACAGTTGATTTAGCCATCAATCGTCGCCGTGTTACAAAAGAACTTACGACAGAGTCGCAAATATTTTTAGTCTCATGGAATGATATTTAAAGAACAAAACTCAGACAGAACTACATTGATACAACTACTCTGATGTCCATAATATTTTACAGCCAATAGAATAAAACATTGATTAGTTTGTGATTAATTAGCATTCATTACTTTGGTCGTAAGTCGTAAGTTCTTTTGTAAATCACAGTCCTGGATGGTCGTAGATCTTTGAAACTATTTAAATCTTGGAGATTTAATATTGGGAAACTGTCTGTACTGAATAGTAGTTGTGTCTAAAAACAAATATCTACAATGTTAAGGCAGATCGGATGGTTTTGTTGATTTACAAATTACATCAGAACGTAGATTGAGACTTTAAACTTTATCATCCAGCACATGGCGGGTGTGACCGATCAGAACAGGGTGCTCACTCCCCCATGGCACCTGATCGTAACTCTTATTTTTGTAAAGGTCTGTATTTGCACTGTTTTGTATTTTTCCTTTGGACTTTTGATTTTGAACACTATTCGTTATCACCACATTAAA
Source organism: Magallana angulata (assembly GCF_025612915.1). Taxonomy (NCBI): domain Eukaryota; kingdom Metazoa; phylum Mollusca; class Bivalvia; order Ostreida; family Ostreidae; genus Magallana; species Magallana angulata. The sequence continues at coordinate 30,869,663 of NC_069119.1, read as the reverse complement.
CTAAAACAAACTTACACTTTTCACTTATTCCAAAGTTAAGGGGGGTTGTGGTTGTATACCTTTAACTAAAAAAAAAATCTTCCTACCAAAAAATCCCCCCAAAATATCAAAATTCCTAATCCGTGGCGGGGGGTGGGGGGTAGTATACCTGTAGCTTCAATTTTCAATATCACTATTAAATTTCCTTGTTTTCATTTCAATTCCTTACATTCTATTGAAAATGGGGGGGGGGGGCAGATTCCTGATACTGTAAATTTAGGAACAATTATGTTTGCTACAAGAAAAAGTGGAGGGGGCTGGTCCCTCCCTGATGCTATGTGCCTGTTGGTTAGGTTTAACTTTGCAAAAAAAAGGGGGGGGGGTGCTAAGCCCCCCCCCTCCTCCGCCCCCGGTTCCGACGCCTTTGTAATCCATCTATCATCTGCCGGAATCTAACCATTCCCAGAAAAGGTTTATAAAATTAGGCTTTCTTCTTAAATCCTCTCTACATCCATGAATAAAGTGTCTGTCTCCAAGCATGTCTATACATTCTTTGTTTTGGTTGACAATCACTTTATTGAAAATAATGTGTTATTTATCACAGCATCCACTCTCTCCATACTCAGAATATCACTTAGATCAGTGTGTATTTACGGCACTTTATTTAAATCCTTAAAGTTTGTGTAAAGAAAAAATGCTTTTTCCAACTTAAAATGAGATATTGGTGTTGCTTACTTGTCAATTAAGTGAACAGAAAAAACAGTGCTATGGGTGTTTTTTTTTCGTTTAAACTTACAAAATTGACACTTTTCAGAGTTTAGCTTACACCTATAAAAAGAATTAAGAAATATTTTTGGATAATGGAATGTAAGACGCAGAATTTTCCTCTCCTTCCTCCCCTATCCGGCATTTCCTTTCCTATTATACATGTACATTGTATCAACAATCGCTAATAAACATGATAAAATCCACAATTATACTGAATTATTTCAGTGCAATGTTTAAATCGAATGCTCATCAATTTTTTAAAATGCATGATACATATTTCAAATCAATTACAATATTAATACAGATAATTAAAATACCTTACGAATCCGACCATTTAGTTTGCCCCAGCCCGGATGTGTCTTGGCACTTATTTTACCAACACTCTACAGGGGAAGTTTCTACTTTCGGTTTAGAACTTTGTCATGGCCAGCTCTTCGTTGCCAGAGAAAAACCTTCAAACAGATATAACAACGACATGTCCGATCTGCTTCGAATCTTTCAAGACTCCAAGGATTCTGCCATGTCTGCATACGTTTTGTCACAACTGTTTATCCTCATATATTCTATCCACGTGCAAGTTCAAGGAGAGCCCGGTAGGATTTCCTTGTCCTCTTTGCAGACGTTTTGTTCCCGCCCCATCTTTTTCTGGCGAGATCGAGAAATGGACGGAACTTATTCCCACCAATTATATATTTGAGACTTTGAGTGAGAAAGGAGAGAAATTTTGCGATGCCTGTTTACGAGCAGACGAGGAGATAGCGGCAAGTGATTGGTGTGAATCTTGCTGTGAATCTCTCTGTGCTATATGTGCGAAATCTCATATAAGAAATGCAGCTTCTAAAAATCATAGATTAAATCCTATTGCAACTATCAATACAGAAAGTCTTGACAAAATTCTTAGATCTGCCGAGGTCTTTTGTCAGGATCACAGTAACAAAGTAGAATATCTATGTGTTGACCACGAGGAGTTATGCTGCACAAAGTGCGTATGCAAAAAACACAGGAAATGCACACAGATTGACGATATTGCGGAGGCTGCAGAAAATTTGCGAAAGTCTGCGAAACTACAAAGTTTATCAAAAGAAATATCTCAATATGATGTCACACTTGTCAAAGCGAACTCTGAGGGACAGGACACCGTTAGATGATACGTCAGATAAAATCAAGCAAGAGTCTTCAGAGTTGAGGGACAAGATTGTGAACCATATTGATACATTGGTAGAGGATCATTTATCAGAGCTAGCTCATAGTGTCAAGCTAAACAAGGACAAGGTTGGAAAGTTTGTTGATGATGTCTCCGACCGCCATTTTCTGATGACTCAGTACTTACAAACTTTAAAAGATACAGAACAATCGCCTCCGTCAATTCTTGTACGTGATTACGTCAAGATAAAACGACAATTAAAACACATTAAGAGATCCAACCCGTCAAAACTAAGAATACATTTAGACTCCGATGTTTCCCAAAATTTAACAAGAATTCTTCAAGTTCAAAAGTTTTCAGAAATCCAGACAAAAATTCGTTTGGTTCCTTTGTGTGGCATTGATTTTGCTAATGCCACTATGGAACTGATTCGTGAACTGAACGGCTCAAAGGGTGATGTTACCGGTGGTTGCTTTCTAGAAAATGGAGACATAGTTTTAGCTCAACAAAGTTCCAGTCGAATATCACAATTTACCAATTCCAAGCTTACACGGGAGAAAATAGAATGGAAGCCAATAGATGTGGCTTGTCTGAGTCCTTCTGTACTTCTTATTTCTAAATACGACGGTTCATTCACCAAGGGATATGCAGTAAAGTTTGACCTGGACATGTTTGAATTTACAAAAGAAGATAATTTTTTTGATACCAATAGTGTGTATAGTTTGGCAATTTCACCAGAATTTGTATATGTTGCCTGTTCAAATTGTATTGTGAGGTTAGGTTCTGAGGAAAACACTGTCAAAACGTTCACAGTTGATAATTGCACGTTCTCTGTAGCAATAAACAAGTCAAATGAAATAATCAGCTCTAGCTGTAGTACACACAAGGTTACTGTCATGGATGATTCTGGAGAGAAGTTGCATTCGTATTCTCACGCAAAACTTAAGAGTCCATATGGACTTGATGTTAACTTCTCTGGGAACATATTTGTTGTGGGCCAGGAAAGCAAAAACATTCACGTTTTGACACCTAAAGCTGAATTATTGAAGATGTTTGAAGTTGAGTCACCGAGGTGCATTAAATTTAAAGAAAACTCCAACGTTTGTTTTGTGGGATCTAAGAACGGCACGACAAAGGTGTATGAGTTTCGAGAAGATATTTGAAAGCTATTTGTGAATTACTCTGTTTGTCTATCAGTCGATCCATTTAGAAATTATCCATTGCAGAAATAGAAAAATAGAATCATGGTTCTAGCTAGTTAATTACTGCTCTTAACAATTTCTACAACGAAAATGCAACCACAAAATATTCAACAAAATGCTTTCCTTCTCATTTTTTAATTTTGTGGGTACTTGAATGTCTGTAAGAAATTTTTTAAACAAATTTTCAAACAAACCAATTGGTTTACCCTTATGCTTCATATTCGGGATTTGTGTATGTTTCCTGTTCTGTGTGATAAAGTTTGATTTAGAATAAAACTTTTTAATCTGGATATTTAGAATTTGTCCATAAGTACACAGGTATACAGTAACACACCTTTGTTTTGTCATCATAATCTTACCTGCCTCCTAAGCAATCTTATCAATATGTTCAATATATCTTTTCTATCAACTAAAAATATGACCGGCCGGGAGAATTGACAATCTCTTTTGCTCAGATTGTCAAATACTGTTTCGAACAAACCATTGTGCTTAATATTTAACGGTATATTCAGAAATTCGATATGCCGCTTATTCAGATTTCATAATGAAGTTTGATTCAACACGATAACGCTTCTTTTCTAATATAAGGTGATTACATTTAATTGTACCTTTTTCTGGAGCAATTAACAACACAATCGAAATGGCTATATTTAGTTGTGAAACATGTATTGTGATAGAAAAATGGTATTCGTATTCTCATGGAAAATTTAATAATCAGTATGGACTGGAGAATTTCGGAAATATGAACTTTTTGAGAACAGCAAGTGTAACTGTACTTAACAATAACATATTCACTTGTGAACAGATATAGCTTGTTCAAAAGTTCAAAAGTTTTCAGAAATCCAGACAAAGCTTCATTTGGTTCCTTTGTGTGGCATTGATTTAGCTTATGCCACTATGGAACTGATATGTGTACAGAACGGCTTAAAGGGTGATGTTACCGGTGGTTGCTTTCTAGAAAATGGAGACATAGTTTTAGCTCACAAAAGTTCCAGTCGAATATTACAATTTACCAATTCCAAGCTTACACGGGAGAAAAAAGAATGGAAACCAATAGATATGGCCTGTCTGAGTCCTTCTGTACTTCTTATTTCTAAATACTACGCTTTCTTCACCAAGGGATACGCCGTAAAGTTTGACCTGGACATGTTTGAATTTACAAAAGAAGATAATTATTTGATACCAGTACTGTGTATAGTTCGGCAATTTCACCAGAATTTGTATACGTTGCCTGTTCAAATTGTATTGTGAGGTTAAGTTCTGAGGAAAACACTGTCAAAACGTTCACAGTTGATAATTGCACTTTCTCTGTAGCAATAAACAAATCAAATGAAATAATCAGCTCTAGCTGTAGTACACACAAGGTTACTGTCATGGATAATTCTGGAGAGAAGTTGCATTCGTATTCTCACGCAAAACTTAAGAGTCCATATGGACTTGATGTTAACTTCTCTGGGAACATATTTGTTGTGGGCCAGGAAAGCAAAAACATTCACTTTTGACACCTAAAGCTGAATTATTGAAGATGTTTGAAGTTGAGTCACCGAGGTGCATTAAATTTAAAGAAAACTCCAACGTTTGTTTTGTGGGATCTAAGAACGGCACGTCAAAGGTGTATGAGTTTCGAGAAGTTATTTGAAAGCTATTTGTGAATTACTCTGTTTGTCTATCAGTCGATCCATTTAGAAATTATCCATTGCAGAAATAGAAAAATAGAATCATGGTTCTAGCTAGTTAATTACTGCTCTTAACAATCATTGATTGTACGGATAATAACCAAGTACAAAATTCTACAACGAAAATGCAACCACAAAATATTCAACAAAATGCTTTCCTTCTCATTTTTTAATTTTGTGGGTACTTAAATGTCTATAAGAAATTTTTTAAACAAATTTTCAAACAAACCATTTGGTTTACCCTTATGCTTCATATTCGGGATTTGTGTATATTTCCTGTTCTGTATGATTAAGTTTGATTTAAAATAAAACTTTTTTATCTGGATATTTAGAATTTGTCCATAAGTACACAGGTATACAGTAACACACCTTTGTTTGTCATCATAATCTTACCTGCCTCCTAAGCAATCTTATCAATATGTTCAATATATCTTTTCTATCAACTAAAAATATGACCGGCCGGGAGAATTGACAATCTCTTTTGCTTAGATTGTCAAATACTGTTTCGAACAAACCACTGTGCTTAATATTTAACGGTATATTCAGAAATTCGATATGCCGCTTATTCAGAGTTCATTATGAAGTTTAATTCATCAGGATAACGCTGCTTTACTAATATAAGGTGAATACATGTAATTGAACCTTTTCCAGAGCAATAAACAACAGAACAGAAATAACTATATCCAGTTGTGAAACATGTGTTGTGATAGAAAAATGGTATTCGTATTCTCATGGAAAATTTAATAATCAGTATGGACTGGAGAAGGAAATATGAACTTTTTGGGAACAGCAAGTGTAACTAACTAACTAACTAACTTTAATTAGCAATAACATATTCACGTTTGAACAGATATAGCTTGTGAATGTTGATATTGAGTCATCAATGTGCATCAGAAAAGGAAATTCATTCTTGTGTTATGCTGGGTTGAAGAAAATAACAACAAAAAATGTATTACATTATAAGGAGATCTGAAGAAAAATATCATTGTTCTTCTCAAATTATAATGAGATATTGGAAACTCTTGCATAAATATAACAACAACCAAATTCGTAGCGAGTTTTGATTATATGTTATGTTTTTCCCGTACATAGCTTATCAGTATAACGTTGCTGTCTTGGCATGCCTGTTTTAAGAAGTCATTAAATATTGAAAAACAATAAAACAATTCAAGAATTTCAACTGGAGTTTTATATAGTAACATGTTTTTATAAATAATGAATGTTTTTAACCAAAAAATGTATATGTTTGTAAAAATTATATGTTTGCTATAATGATTGTACTATACTAGATTTTTATTAACATGTATGTTCTGAGGATTTGCATTGTCAAAATATCTATCTCAGTCTTGTCCTACATAACGATATGAACAATTACATGTATTTCAAAAGCAGAAGTCTGCAGTCCAAATACTCCAAACACTCAATGACGATTTATTGTACATGACAAAACTTTATCTCCATATTTCATCTTAAAGTTAGAAAGCAAAACACTATATCGTAATGAAAACATTATATATATATATATATATATATATATATATATATATATATATATATATATATATATATATATATGAGATTTTGAACTGAAATGAAGTTGCAATCAAGATCAAAATATCCCTGTAGTAGTTATGTGCTGATGCACCGGAATCAGTCAACGTTTGCTGAATCACTTTGTTTAGGTTACACTAAAATTGAATTTTGAAAGAAGATGGGGGAATAAGATGGCGCAACTGCCCATTTATTTTAGTCGTAGAATAAAATTTCAAATTTAACATTTTTTTTAGTTAAATTTATTTGGTATGTTATAATACAAGTTTACAAAAAAGTAATTTCCGACTATATTCAGTTTAAAATATTTCAAAAAAGGATAAGAAAAAAATAATAAATCCATAAGTTTTGGTGGTATCGAACCCACAAACTAAACACCCAAGTTCTATTAAGTTACCGATTGTCTGGTGCTCTCACCACTGAGCCATTTCATTCACAACAAAGTGAGATGTTTAAATGCTATATGAGGCATTGGCCACGAATTTACGGACTTGTATTATTTTTCTAAAACGTTGTTGGGCTACAAAATGACATTTTTAAAGTATAGTGGGTCATCTCTCCACATTTTTGTTGATTAAAATCGGTTTAAATTCCATTAAACCGTATTTAGACTATGACAAAAATATGGAGCTCACACCTACTCTATGAAAGAAAGGCATTGAAGTTATAGAAATTACACCATTTGGAGGTTTTGAAACGCATACGCTAGTTTAAATCAACATATTGCATGTATTAAAAATATTTAAGGGCTACAAACTGATGTTACGTTAAATATACATTGTTTTTAATTATTTTTTTAAAAAAGTATCAGATTTAATATTTTAATTTTGCAGCATCTAATCATTCCTCATATGGGCATTTTACACGTCTTATTCACCCATCTTCTTTGTATCTCGTAAACGACACGGAAAAAATTGTTAGATATTTTGAATTCCTTTTACCTTCCTGGAAAAAAAACAACTTTGTAAACACTAAGGAAATATGTTTTGTTTGTTTTTATTTCACTTTGAAAAAAATACATTGCAAAGAGGTCTACATTATGAGTTTGTCAAGTTCAATTTTCATTACTTGTAATTTCCCCATCATAATGATTATTATTTAAAATAAAACATATGCTTATAAACATAACCTTATAAATTTTAATGATGTTACATTTGTAAACATACTTGCTGATGTTTGAAATTTTTTGTTGTTGGTAAATTGCTGTCCTCAGTTTTGTTTTCCTCAATAAGCAGATAAATTTCTTTTTTATTGTTGTATATTTGATAAAACAGAAAAATTATAATTTTTGAGTAGAATAGCCATGTGAATTCACAATTTTAAGAAAAAAATGGGAAAAAATGGAAATACTAGGAGTGTAACAGCTACAATAAAACAATAATATTGATGAAAAGGTCGTTATACCTTTCTAATTAAGGTGACGTATATTGGCAGATTTTATTAATAGGCTGATAAGCCCTGTGCAGGGCTTACGCCTCTTTATGTTTGATAAAATTGAAGAATAGAAGAAAGCAGAATACTAAAAAACCGCCGTGTGATCTTAGTCGTAATTTGAAAAACGGAAAAATGCTTAGACAATTAAGTGTTTAATAATTGTCTAACAATTAGTATGAAAAACGTCAGTTTGTTTGCCAACCATTATAAAAGCCTTACTACAGTCTATTTTGACAATTGTAAAAAAAATTAAAACATTAAAACAATATAGGGACTTAAGCAAATCTAGTTTACATAGTGCTACGTTACTTTATTATGGTCTCATATCATGTTTAGAATACGATATTATGTTACAATAATTATTTTACATCAAATAGATGTTTTTTGAAGCTACAACAAATACTAAAATCTAGTGAATCACAATTCTTCAATTTGCTTTGAAGATAAAGTACAATATACAGGAACATCCGTGATTTGTTAATACTTTCCAAATTATCGCAATCATCAATTTTTTTAATATAAGGCAATGCAAACGAATCATGGGTCAAATGTTCGTTTCTGCTAATATATTGTATCGTGTATTGTAGATACCTTTCTTTTATTTAATAAGAATGTCGTGTCAAAAATATGTGTACGTTAAAAGAAAATTGAGTGACAAAATTCAATCTATTTAGAATTGTGAGAAGTCATAACAGTAGATACAACGGTTTCGTTCCTTACTTGACTGGTTTCGTTCGAGAATTTTTTAAAACACTTGTCAAATTTAACCAATTTGTTGAAAGCGTTGCGAAATAGTGTGTTTGTGTAGTACAAAACCAGCCAGTTAAAAGAAGGATGCAGGTGCGCCAATGTCGTAATGAGCACGTGAATCTCATACGGAAAGAAGTCATTACGGTCGGCAACCGTGAGTACTGCGTAGGGAATCCAACAAATGGTGAAGGCCGCATAGATCAAGAATAACGACTTTGCGAGATACATGGGCTTTTTGTTATGCCCTGTACTCGTCGAATGCGAGATTCTTTTGTTACTACCTCGAAATTTAATGAAAATCAGGCAATAAAATATTCCAGTGACGATTACAGGAACCCAGACAAAGATGACCGTGAAAGAAACCGTGTAGTAGTACGTTGTCATGCGATCCCAGATGCACTCCAAACTCTTCGGGTCAAACGAGTGATCTCCGATTCCCGCCAAATTCAAAAGAATTAACAGTAGACCAATCAAATTAAGGCTTAAACACATCAGAAAGCAGGTGCTTCTTTTGAAAATTCTTTTGTACAGGTTATGGTGGCAGATGGATACATAACGGCTTGAACTCATGAGTACGATGGAGCCCAGGGAATTGACGCAGGATATTGTACACATACAAGCTAGTGCACGACAGAAACCTGGTACATAGTGGAATATTCTCTCACCTTCCAGCTTTCCTGTTGAAGTAGAAAATATTTTATCAAAAATCAAAGTACTGATGATAATTGTAACTAAAGGCTTTAGTGTTTGACGGCTTTTTTGTACTATTTTCATACAAGTAAACCAAAACGATGTGTTTGTAAATATTAGTTTTAGATCCTAATCAGAGTATGAAATATTGCAAGGAGCACTCGTCTTTTTCTGATTTAACAAGATTATTCGATCAAGATTATTTATTATGATTGACTATTCGATATGACCCATGGGACAATTATGATAAACATTTTGCAGCAAATAATCAATTCTTAACTAAAACATTCAACAATTAAACGTTATTAAGATAATTATACTAAAATCTCTCTCCGGGATGCAGACAATGGTTACAATATAACGATGTCATATCTGGAAATTTAACACGAGGTATAATATGGTGTCATATTACAAAATTAATTTCTTTGAAAGAACACATACGTGAAAAAATAAAGGCTTTCATCACAAAATTTTGGAACTGAACACTCTATAATTACGTGCATTGTATGATTGATTGCATTTAAGAGACTAAATATACGTGTTCTCTTTAAGAGCTTGAAAATAGTGGCCATTTTTAGGCTCTGTTTGCTTCCCTTAGACCAATAGCTCTGTATTAGGGCAAAATGTTCAAATTTTAAAGATGAAATATTTTGATTTTTCTACTAAACAATGATTGACCCAATATTTCATATATGAACCTGTAAGGCATTGTTGACCACGCAGCCTCCTTAATATAAAAATAACATAGTGGGTGAAATATTTAAAAAAGTTCCTTTTCAAATCTTTTTAAATGACTAAATAAAACATTTTAATTCTAAACGTAAAATACAGGAATAATAAGGAAATAAGGAAAACTAATCATTTTCATACTTTTTTACAGAATTTTATGAAAACAGTATACCCTATACATGTATTTACCTAATATGTTGATAGGGTCGACAATGAGTGTAACGAATAAATCCGACACTGCTAAGTTCCCCACGAAAATAAACTCCAGGGATTTTCTTTTGATAGTATGACAGACGGACACTAGAATCAGAAGGTTTCCGGCGGTCCCAACTAGTGCCGCGATTGCAAGAATCAGGACGCTTGTCAAAGCTATTCCAGGGGCTTCCCAAACGAACTGGAAACGTCCAAATGTGTTTTCCTCCGGGAGTAATGGAGACCCGCTTCTGTTATTCATTCCAAAGATTTTGAAATTTTGTTGAAGTATTTTTTCTCTCCGAGCACAATCAACAGTAGCTATAGGTTAGCAATGCTTGAAAATGATGAATTTAATGTTCCGTTTATAAAAAGGCGGCCATATTTTTCTTTTGTAATCTGAAATATCCGATGGGATTTTCGTCTTTATGGTCGCTTTTTTAAAATTTGCTTTTAATCAATATTCATTAGTTGACTTAATCATACTAATATGAGTTTTGAAAGCGTTCAAAATTCTATGAATTTCCCCTATATACAATTTTTATCATCAGGTGGAACGAACAATTGTTGATGAGGCTATTATACCCATTTCTGTGAGACGTATACGCACACAGTACGTCATAGTGTGTATGCAAATGAAAATATATGCTTTGCCTACAAAATTGGAAATGTTACTAAGTTTTTTCCTTTTTGTTTGAAGGCAAAATGTTGTTGTTTTATTTCAAACTAAACTTTGACCCGTGCGTGCACATATGACATTGCATATCGGACATTTACGAAATAGGTATATTGACACACCTTATTATTGACATTTACATAACAAAGCTATAAGCTTAAAATAATGCTATTAATTTCACTACACTTTCCTTAGTTTGAATAATCTAACTGTGTCTCGGGAAAGGCCCTCACCACAGTTAGAATGCCTTCCTTATACCCGTTGCAGAATCTCTTCGGAACGATTTTGGAGAAAGTTAATGAAATTGCCTTGAAAATAACAGTCAAATTCACCACAACAGACCTTTTTGAGACTGCAAATACCTTTCAACTAAAACTTTTAATCCATAGAATGGAAGAATTCAACACATTTTCACCAACGTACACATAATTCCTTTGTAAAACTGGGTCCGTTGGACACTATTCATTTTTACAATAAAATATCCTATCTTCATTCTCCTAACAAATATTATGTAACTTTTTTGCATGTACTCAAATATTTTTTATCATTACGAAGACAAAAGTAAGTACTTAGCTGATATGTATATTTGTTATTTTTTACTTTCTCTCATAAGAAATCATTAATATATATATGAACAGAATGCAAAGCAAAAGTCCAATAAAAATTTACCCGTATTTGTATTATCATTTCTGAGTTTATTCAAGCAGACGTGATATTGTGGAAACATAAACTAAAGATCCCGTTAGCGTGAATGTATTGCGCAAGCGCAAGATTGTCTAATCCAAAAAATCCAGGTGATTTCCGGGATTTTTTTAAGGAATTTTCGTTGCTTAGTAATTAGCGAGGCTTAACTGAGAAAAAATAAAAAACAAATTGGTCATCTTCAAGTACCAATGATGTTAAGAATAAACAAAACAAAGGACAGTATTCTTCCGATTTCTCGGTATTAAAGACCAAAAATTTGAGTCTATTATTTTAATATAGTAGTATAGATATAAAATGTTTCTAATGTGGACAGATCTTTGACATTTCATGTTTCAAATATTGAAAGAGTGTATAATTCTTAACACTAAGTATATTTACCTTTATATTTTCCTGAATATTTTCCGAATATATTCCGATTTTGGACAGCGACATTTTTTATAAGATTCCTTGAAAAAATTCTATTGATTGATGATCAATACATCCAATAATCATTACGCCAAAGATAAATCAGACAAAATGATCTCAATGCAAATAATAAAACCTATATCTGTATTTTTCCCCATAAAACGTTTTATTCTAATCGTTTCATTTTCCTTATGGAAAAATTTGCCTTAATTTGTTTGGTATTTCAATTGTCAGGAATGACATTCAGATTCCTGCATAGCATCGTATCGATACTGGCACAGTAGGATATAAGTGGTATGTACAGTGAGGTACAGTGGGATACAGTTAAAGTTGGTAGATACATACAGTGGGATTCAGTAGAAGTCAGTGAAATATACAGTGATGTACACTGGGATACTGGAGAGATCGTCGGACACCTACTGTGGGTACAGTAGAACATAGTAGAAGTCGGTGAATATGTACACAGTGGTACGGTAGGATAGAGTAGAAGTCAGTGATTATGTACATAGTGGTATAGTAGGATAGAGTAGAAGTCGGTGAATATGTACACAGTGGTACAGTAGGATAGAGTAGAAGTCGGTGAATATGTACACAGTGGTACAGTAAGATAGAGTAGAAGTCGGTGAATATATACACAGTGGTACAGTAATACACAGTAGAATCAGTGAATATGTACAGTGTGGTACAGTAGGATACAGTAGAGGTCAGGAGATACGTAAAGCGTGGTACAGTGGGATACAGTAGAAGTCAATGAATACGTACAGTGGGATACAGTAGAAGTCAATGAATACGTACAGTGTGGTAGAGTAGGATACTGTAGATGTCGGTTAATACGTACAGTTTGGTACAGTGGGATACAGAAGAAGTAAATGAATACGTACAAGGTGGTACAGCGGATACAGTAGAGTTCAAAAAATAGGTACAGTGTAGTAAATTGTTTATAGCCATTTTTGTTGATAATGTATCTCACCTATCAAGTGAGATATTTACCTTCTTAAAATAA